>NW_020456065.1:545439-602220 GCF_003342845.1 Nothoprocta perdicaria | reverse complement strand
GAAAGAAAGAAAGAAAGAAAGAAAGAAAGAAAGAAAGAAAGAAAGAAAGAAAGAAAGAAAGAAAGAAAGAAAGAAAGAAAGAAAGAAAGAAAGAATTTCAATTAAGCAGAATTTGATGGTAGGCAACAGTGACCATGTACTATTTTTAGAAATCATTAAGAATCACTTTCTTAACCAGAAGATGAAAATTAATGATGGGCAAGCAATAACAAATACAATATAAAATATATTTAACTGATGCTGTGGGTTTTTTCTTAATTTTTCTTCATTAATAGGAGTACCATCATCACAAAAGTCTGTGCTGTATTTGTACAATTTCTTATTAAATAACTTTCCACATTACCCTCAAGCAGAAGCATTCTGTCTGTTAAAGATGACTCCAGCTTGTAAGATTTGAAAAAACACGAGTTATTTTAAAAGTCCCTAAGCAAATAATTATTCAGAAATACAGAAACATATGAAGTCAAACACAACACAGAAAGAAGTATCAAGTACTCAAAAGTAAACAGTCTGAAAAATAAAGAATGCTGAGAGGTAATCTGCCAAAGTGCTCAGTGACTATTTATGGTAACAGACGCATTCTGCAGAACATCTGGATTCCCTCTTGAACAAATTTGCTCTTAACTAAACAAAAGAGAGTCTAAAATCAGTGCAGTAAAAATTTTACAACTGCTAGTGAAAAATGTTAGCCGCAATGAACACCAGATGATTTACTCTCTCCAACAGTTCTATTTAAGAATGTAAAAAATTCTACTTGCATTCTGATAAAATTTGGCTTCATTTGATTCATATTATTAAAAAGTTATTATCTGTCTCATTTTTATTTTTAAATGTTTTTGTCATATAATAGACTAGAGTCAGTTTCGTGAAGTTGAAATTTGATAACTTAAACGCTAGATGGCAGAATAAAGCTGAAGCTCAGGATCTGAGAAACTGGACCTGAACCAGTCTGTTTCAGTCTTCACATACACAGCATTTCAAAGTTACAAATCGAAGTCCATTTTGTCTGTTTTTTTTCTTTGTTTGTTTTATATTTTTTGATATGAAAGTTGTTAGGAACTGTATAAAAAAATACCTTCCTAATCTTGCTTTTTTACCTTTCCTGAAACTCAAGAGAGGACGCTCTCACTCCGTGTCTGTTCTCATCCCGCTCTTGGTGCTCACAGCAGAAGTGGAAACCCCAGACATGACAATAAGGATGCCTGCACAGACGCCTGCAGCACACGAACTGCTAAGCCACAAGGTCAGCTCCTGAAGCCAAATTATATTGACTTCAAAGGGCTGCATGATTAAGTAAAAAATGAACAAGAACTGAATGTAGAATTTAGGATTTAGCTTGTAGTACAGATCAAAGAAAGGGATTTATCTTTCAGACTTGTAAAGGAAACTAATGGTAAGATGCACAATAACAGTATTAAGACACTAAGCACTCTAATGCAGAAATGAAAAGACATGGAAAAAGACCTCTTCTTAGTATCTCCTATGAAATTCTACATTGCTCTTTATGAAAGCAAGGTTAGCTAAAGAAAGAGATTAACAGCTGGCTTACCTGACCCGCTGATATGTAATAAAATAAACAAAATGCATGTAAATAAATGAATAGAAGCAGAGTGATTTAGTTGTATCATCACTGAAGACAGTTAAGTTATCATTTTCTTCATAGTCAGGCCTATAGACTTCAGTACCGCATCATAGCAGTGGGATAGCTCATATTTTGCCAAATATACACTGGCTATCAGGAAAGTTAAGCATGGCTGAACTCAAGTAGGGTTGCAAAGCTGATTTTCTGATAACAGCACTAACAATATGTTCGAGATGACACAGCAAATGTCATGGAGGTGGCACTTCAACTCTGATTTGATTCATGCATAATAAAGATTGTTCCAGGGAGCAAAGGATCCAACACCAGCTAGACATTTACCATACAATCAGAAATAAAATCAAAAAAAAAAAAAAAAAAAAAAAAAGGAACATGTACAGACACTCTCTCCTACCCTATGCCTTCTCCTTGCCATACTGGATGTCTTCATATGCCTAGAGTTAAACATAAGCAAATGGCTTGGGTAACTATGTGCATAGCATTTTTAATGAAATACACTATTTTCTCAATGTAATATGCTATAATGTGCAGACTGGAGGTAGCTGCTTTCGGAGAATTAAATTCTATAGTTTTGTAAGAATCTATACATCTGTATGTAAACTACCATAAAAAGAAAGTGCAACACAGGAAAAAAAAAGGGTAAAGAAAGCTTAACCAATATATTATCATTGTCTATTCTATTGTTCTTGTTTGGTCTCTTTCTTAAAATGGTGCTTTTAACTGGAATTAAATAGCAAATTGGAGAAATGAGAGGAGTATGGTTGGACTTTCTCTTAAGCTGCTAATTTAATCTTTCTGGTGTGAACTTCTCTTTCAGCATATATATATAACATTTTGACATTTTAAGCAGTTTCTACCTAGCATACAGCATACAGGTACTAACACATAAGTAATATATACTACCACTGCCTAATGTGACTGAGCACAATACCCTCTTTTATAGTTGCAATTCCTAGCTGTCTAGCATATTGATTGGATTCCTCAAGAATAAGAAGAACTAAGGGGAATCAAAAATGGGTTATGGTGGGTAGGATATTTACAGTCAACTAATGTAGATGCTTCTCCACAAAAAAAAAAAAAAAAAAAAAAAATGAAGTCATTGAACTCACAGCCACCAGAGGGAAAATATGTTAGAAGTTTACAATAATAAAACAGGAAAAAAAAAGTTTAGAAAAATCACTGGTTAAAGTCCATATGGAGTGGGAAAGGAGTTGGGCTCAGGAAATCCCTGGGTTTTCCTTCTTTTATATTGTTTCATATGTATTTACTATTGTCCACCCTTGGTTTTTACATATCAGGAAAGACCCCAGATATATTTTCTAAAAGCTCTTTAGAGCTTTTTCTATATTCTTTTTGGGCTACAGTGATTTTTCATAAGGGACACATTAACTTTGATTATTTTAAGGACTGCTTTAAAATTAAGTTAAAGAAATACAAGTTAATAATTTGAAAGCATGAATTTAATTAATAAATTCTGAGTACAATTCTACTTCTGCAAAAGGTTCTAGGAAAATTCTAGCAAAATCACCAGTTTTCCTTTGCTTTCCTGCATTTTTTATTCATTTCCATTGAGGTTAGGGCTTTCTCCTGAAAACAATTAATGCTGAATACAGTGAATGCTCCAAATGTGGGTAAAAATTTCAGCCTTACCAATAATCAGTATGAACAGAAACAGCTATTTATTTCATTAGTTCATTGTTTCCTTTGTTCAAACTAATTAAGACTTGTTTGAGAATACTGCTTAAACTGATTAAATATAACAGAATTGTTCCTTGTACAAGCTAGTGCAAATTATTTTTATTTTGCCTTTCTTAACACACAGAGAATAACTTCAGATGCAGTACACCAAGTCAGATGCGCCAGCTTCTGACTTAAAAGTAAGAAATCATTTTGTTAGTTACTTAAAAGCTTTACTGTACTATTTTGAAATCATTTGTCACTGGTAGTTACAGAAATTGCCTACAGCCTTCAGCTTAGTAAAAAATTTTGGGTCCAATTAAACTTCTAAAACATTCTCTATAAAGAAGTGTAATAAAAACACAAATCCTTTGCAAAATCCTGTGTATTGCCCCAACAGGGGAATTCAGACAGTCAGATTCTCCAGAACTGTTTACAATAAACAATAGCTTAACCTCATTAATAACACAGGGGCTAGTGTAGGCATGCAACACCAGCATTCAAGAGTGATAAAAATAACAGGTTTGTAAACAAAAATAATTGATCAATGAGAAAATATGTAATTTTGCTGAAGTGTTTGCAAGATAATCAGTAGTTTATATTAATATGCTAGACTGTGATGGCTGGAGTGATATGTTCTTCTCTGCTATCTCTCCTCCTAGGGACATAATTTCTTGCAGAATAGTTGGGACTTTTCTCCTGGTAAGTCATACCTTCACCACTCTAGCAAGGCTTTCAAGAGACTGTTTGCTGAAACCATTTGCACACATAGGTTTCACACTTTTAGCCTGAATTACAAATTGCTACAAGTGGTTTTATCATTGGAGTATATACTACTATTAATAAAGTTACATTTGGGAGAGGAAAATGCATGGACCTCCATTTAAAATTACTCAATACAAAATCAGACTAGTTTCAGGGTTTTTGCAGGCTATGGATAATAACAAGAATGCACAATACATACACTGCTATTTTGAACTCTGACAACCAAATTCCTAAAATAAGACATTTTCTAGGCTGCATTAATTTTCTATAATTAAATTCTAAACACTATTTAACACTGCTTATGTCTAAATATCTCTGTCTAAACACAAAAGGATCAATTTTCACTGAAACGCACAGGAGTGTCATACACCTAACCACCACTGACAGCGGTAAGAACTATAGTGAAAATTGTGTGTTAAGTATAGATTCTAAACTTTTTGACATAGTATTGCATTTTGGTAGCTGCCACACTACAATGAATAGAGAAACAAATATACCTGAAATGAAAATATGATCGTGAATAATATATACTCCTAAATTCAGCCTTTCTTACATATAGATGTAAGAAGTGGGTCAGAAATATTCTGATTAGTAATAGCAATTTTCTTTCTCAGCACCTGAATTAAGACACTGCAGTTTAGCCATTAGGTCAGTTCATAGGCTAGTTCAGGAGTTTTGGAGCCTTGGAAGAAAAAAAAATGCTTCCAAGCTGGAAAGCAATTTCAGAATCTGAATGACATTAAAATATATAAAATTGTGGATTACGATAAAGTTTCTATTTTCTTTGATTCTGGATGGATTTGAGACTCTACATGAACATTCAAATCATTCAGTGAATGAAAATTATACAGTTTGCATAAGCATGCAGAAAAATTGCTACAATTAAACTTTGAATTTCATTCCCAGGGATGGACATATGCTCCATCAGACACTGAGACCTCTATTTCTGAATGTTCTTTAAACAGAACAGTGATGTTCTTTTCCAAAGTGCCGACACACTTCCATCTCTCATTGAGTAGCATCTCGTCACTAATAAACTCAATAAAAATAGTGGGAATTTTACAACATAAAGGTTGACATAAGGCTAGATTATATCTAGCCTTAAAAAGAGGAGGACTTGAGGAATTTTATAATGTCATGCAAGAGGTGAACTCTCCAATGAGTGGCACATCCCCAAATTTTTGCAAGAAATTGATGACCCAGTTGTATGCAGATCTGTTAGTATTCATATCTTTCTTCTCCAAGACAGGTCAGTGCAGAGTGTTACTTCTCTCCCAAGGAAAGCTTCAAAAGGCATTCATCTTTCATTTACAAATATTTCTCTCTATCAAATTGCTTTTAATGAGCATTCACATATTCTTTGTCTGATGGTTTATGTATATATTCTTGCTCTCTCTGGGAAAGGAAAAAACACTTCTTTTTAGAAGTATATGCTATGATATAACATGGGTAATTCACAAGCAAGATATGGAAAAAAAAAATATGACGTCCATGTCCAAAGAAAATTACAACTGCTAGCCTTCTAGCCTATTCTAATTATTTTCTTCAATGATATTCAGTATGCTGTAGCCTTGAGAGTGAAGATCCCCTATAAAACACTACGGCAGTCTACTATTATGGCATTATCATATTCTTTTGCTTATATCGCTGTCAACTAGGAAAAAAACTACAGAAGTTAGTTTACCCTATGCAAGAAAAAGGAGACAAGCTGTAAATATTCTGGCATCACACTCATAACTCCTCATACATTTTAAGTAATTATAATAGAGCACTGGCTTACTTTCCAAAATACCTTTTTTAAAAATAATTACCTCTGGTAGTGTTAGATAGCAACTGAATTTCCTAACCATTTTAAATGTCCCTGGGGAGCTGTACAATAGTGAAAGTCAAAATCTGGTCCTTCCTGGCAAATCAGTGGTATCACCTTGGCTGAACTCACAACAAGCCACTGTTTTATTTCAGCCAAAAGCATGATTGTGCCACAAATAAACAGAGTATTTCTGCACTGGTTGTTTGTAATGCTGCACATTAATGAAAGATTATAAGCAGTGTTAAATTTAAGTGCAGATGAACACTATGAAGTTGCAGAAATTGTTTTTTTTTTTTTTTGATGTGTTCCTTAGACAAAACACATATAAAGAATATAGTATGATAGCAAAATATAGGGAAACCTATACTGTTGATCCAGGTCATTTTGCAAAATTCCTTGCTTTAGAATAGTCATAGAGCTATGCAACTAGAAATTGCTTTTCGGTCCCCATTCTGTTGTGCATGATTTAACATGAGGTTTTGGTAATTTATCTTATTTCAGTGGGATTTACACAAAGTAGTAAACTACACCAATAGTTTCACTCAAACTCTTGAAAATAGAAACATATATATGCATGATCACAAACTTTCAAGTTTCACCAAACAAGATATTCTTTCATTCACCACTAGGAAGCAGTAGAATCATGTTTTTAATAATTGCAAAATAATAACTATTCATGGCAGACTTCTGATATATTTTAAAGAGATTTCAAGGCACACAGACAGAAGCTGTTTCTGTCTGAAGGCTGTATACTGCTGTCTGATTGTTGCTACTAGAGCACCAAATTCTGCTTTGCAAGAAAGAAAAATCAGAATTCTGAACTTGATGGAAAAGTTTAATGCAAGATACTTTTCTCCTGCTTAAATAATACAAACCTTTGTATGCGTACTAGTCACACAGGATCAGTGGATTCATACTCTTCTTTCTCCTTACACCCTAAACATATTTATTTACTTCAGTAGTGTGTCATATTCTTCAGGGCAATGCCATTAATAATAATAATAATAATAAAAAAAGACTGATGGCTTATATTCTCCTGCAATTCAAATCTCAGAAGGAAACTACTTACTATGGTAATAACACTTAACATTTACACCCTACATTCATCTACTACTTCGCAAGTACAGTTAATAGGGCAGATTTAGATGTGTATGTTTTCTTTGCTTTATGGTCTGGAAAGCCACCTCAGGAAAGTCATTCATTTTTCAAGAGCAATAGCATAACTCAGTGTCCCTACCACTGCTACAAAACCATCATACAGTACTTCTCAATATATATCCTATTTCAGTATAAAGTGAATATGAATATAATGATTTAAGTTCTAACATGTTTTTAACTTTCAAAGTTTTAAACACAATGTAATGTCTTAACCTCTACATGAAAGTGTTGAAAGTTTTTGATACTGTTGAGGCATTTCTAAACAAATGTATCAGTGTGATATAATTTGAAACTCTGGTAGACATACATTACTGGTTTTATATTTATATTTATATATTATATTATATTATATTATATTATATTATATTATATTATATTATATTATATTATATTATATTATATTATACTTCCCTTATACATCTTCTTTTTGCATATTTCTGTTATGTCTCTTCTAGGGAAAAGTGTTTCAGAGTTTAGTGTTTGAAAGAAGTCCTTATTTTCACTCCTACTATTGAAAGACCTGTAGTCCATGTGATGATATATGCTTTTCTCAGCTCTTCGGAATTTTTAATTTTAATTTTTATTTTTTTGTACACTGAGGCATTTTATATATCCTCTCTAATTCCATTCTCTGTATCTGTGAAGACTAAGTCCCAGGGAAAGCATCCTGTTGGTATTTAGTCTAGTCTTGATGTAAAATGTCACTGAAATTCACATACACATAAAGGATCAGTATATAGCCTAAGACAGTCTATGAGCATCTATATAACCTGCTAGACAGAAGGCTCAGCCTTAGAATGTAGATTAGGTTGAACTGTGTAAACATTCTCATCCACTCCAATTTTCTACCTGTGTTTGCTCTCACATGCTACATATATTACCAAATTAGAACCATTTCTGCATATGAACATAAAAGCTTTTTGTTCAGACTAGGTCAACATGAACCTAGTGGATGATGAATATTTTTTAAGTAAATCTCTTAAATGAGGGGAGGCTAGGAACTGAATAGGACAAACACAATAAAGGATACGCAGAAATCGGATAGTCTAGGAGTGAATTCAGTGAAGGCAGGAGAAAAAAAATGCTAACTAAGACTTCAGAGCAAGGATTTCTCTCAGATTTTAGATTTTACAGCTCTCTCCAATGCTTTTAGTGAGATTGATGCACATATTTTGTGGGGAAGAAGGGAACAGTCCTTACAAATGAATGCATTTTTAAATTACTACTCTTTCTCTCCAAATTATATATATATGTATATATACACATATATATAAAATATCTGTTTTTTTGACTATTCTGTAAAGCAGTGCTACTTTGATTTATCTCCCCATTCCTTTTAAATACAGGAAAGAAGATTAGAAGATGGCATCATGTATCATTTAGATGATACAGAAATGAAACATAATGTGCTTGTCAACATTTCAGCCTTCTTGGCTACTGGTCAACTCTCAGATGTGATGATATGCTGTCTGAGACTTTTCTCAGTATTTCTACATATAGCTCTTACTTTACTGTGACCCCTTTGTAGGAGACACATTATGAATGCTGTAGTTTGTATTTAAAGCTAAATTTCACAATTATATCTAATTATATGCCACATGGTTTCATCCTTTCAGTTTGAAAATGTGCTAAATGTGTAGGCATTTATAATAATCCAATTTGTCACTGTTACGCAGCATTTGTGATATACTTTCATAAATCTTAAGATGAAAATACTATCAATGCCATTACTCTAAACTATAAGTTATCTGAATTACAGCTTATCTACTATGTAGGAAAGCTTACAATTTATTCATTTCTTTATAAAATTGTGACAAACAAAGTTGGAACTGTACTCCAAGAAACTCAGTCATATCATTTATGTCCATAAAAATCTTGACTTTCTTACACTTATGTCTATCTTCAAATCTTTTAAAATCCTCAAGGAACCTGTTATGGTACTTCCTGTAGATCATTTGCCTTATCTTCGTGTCACTGAAATCAACATTGATCTTCTTGGGGATTTCATATGGAACAGAAGCCACACAGTTCTCTTGATTCACAGATCACAATGAACTTCAAATTACAGGCAAATAATTATCCAATATATTTTATATCTAGTATATAATATCAAAGACAGCTATAATTAAACTAACAGCAAACTGTATATTCTCAGGCACATATACTAAACTTCTAGTGTTATATGTTAGAGTTCTCAACACACAAAGTCTATGGAAGCACTATACAATATTTTTTTAAAAAAAGATATTTAAAACATTTTGGATATGATAATTATTACTTTTCCCTAATGAATTCTCTTGCTTTGAAATTAGACTAGCATTAAATGTTCTCTTTAAAAAGAAAATGAGGTGAAACTTTCCACTGAACAATCCTTTTAACATCTCCAAAGACAATGACTAATACCACTATGAGAAAAGAGATGAGTAAATGTAATACCTACAGTAAAGGAAATGCAGCTTTAAAAACATTTGGAGATCACTTCTCCATGGTGGATACAATTACTGGAACACAATTTGTTTGATTGTTAAACCTTCATCTAGAAAAAAAAAACATTCCAGGAAAAAAAAAATCCAATGAAGACAAATTCTGTGTGATAATCTTGGGAGTCCTACCACAGCTAAAAACCACCATCAGATAGAATGAAGACTGAAAGGCAAGGTAGCAGTAATGCATAGTAAAATTATTCTTCCATCCTACTAAAGATACAATATTGGAGTGAAAATTTAGATAAAGATATAACAATCTCTTGTTTTCAATTTTGAAAAATTAATATCCTTGGGTCTACTGATATGTCCAGTTACTTTTTGAATCTCACTAATGGCTGACCTGCAGTCTGATGACAAGTCTGAGTCTTTTCATAAGACCAAATTTAATTATGTGGTCTCACTTGCCATAGAATATTCAAGATTTAGAAATGCATGTAAATCTATGTTTTTGCTAGGTTTTCATAATTGGCCCCAAATGCTGCACACCTCTCATTCTGTTGCAAAAGGAGTCTAATATGTGTTAAAAGAGAAGTGTGAAGTACTGGTAGTCCCAAACACTTTCTAGGACTGCACGGTACTTTTCTGATTTTGGACAAGTTTCTGCTTCTAATATTCAGTTCAGGCAACATGTGTGCGGAGAGAAAGAGGAGCATGTAAATGAGTTGAAACAGTTACAACAAGAAAAGACTTAGCAAAGCTGCAAGAACTGAGTAAGTAGAACAAGCCAAGACTAATTTGGTGCTCAGCCAACCACCTCTGGATTCCTGCCCTATACATGCAGCTGTGTTGCTAACATGACAGAAGGAAAGAGTAGGATTTTATGAAATCAGTAAAGCAGCTAAAGTAAGCAACTCACAGAGCGCAACAGTCTTCCTATCATTCTCAACCACTGCACTGCCTGCACACCCCACATCAGTCTCTAGAGGCCGTTTCCCACCTCCCTCCCATCTCTCACCTAATTAAAGAGCTCACACTATCCTGGAATCATGTACGGATATTCCTTGGTGGCCAGTGGCATAATTCAAGAAGTGTTTCATGGCTCAGAGCAGAGTTCCTGCTCTGAGAGCTCACAGTTACCCTGGCTTCTCAATGGTAATTTTACACCTCTGCTCTGTTGCATAAATGTTTAAATAGCTTACACACACATTTCTTGATCACTGAGAAGTCATTTAACAAGAGAAGATTAACTTGCCATGATCTCCTTAGGTCAGAAAAGGGACAAGTAAATGGGGATATAAAAAATGCATATAAAATCACGAAAACCTGGACAGATATTTACGGATTCCTTGGCAAACTTTTTTTTAATGTTATTTTGTATTATTATTATTATTATTATTATTATTATTATTTACTGGTAGGAATGAAGCCCTTTTCCTTAGTATTTCCAGTGAATTGAGCTTTTAGGGTACCAAGCGGCCTGGGCTACAAGGGGAAAGGTGTTTTTATATGAAAATGGAAATAAAAGCCAATGGGTTTTGTTGGGCTATGAACTGTAAATAAGCATCAGAAAGCAGAAGGAGGAATCATCACAAATGTGTACCATCCCACGGGTGCAAATGTGCACCAGTACAGGTTATTGTTTTTACGGCATAGCAAGGTCCAGTAAGAGACTTTGCACAGGACAGTTTGCAAATTCACTGCTATTGATATTCCTCTGTTCCCAGTGACAATGGAACTGTGACTTCACTTAAGGAAATGTGACTTCACTTAAGGTGACTGTGGCTTCACTTAAGTCCAGTGCTAATCATAGTTACTCCACAATATGAAAATCAGTAAGTCCACGTCGAGATAAGTCTAAAGACATTATCTATCATCAGAGGCTATATACAGAAGAAATAGAGAAAAAAAATCAGGAAAAAATAACACTCTGCCATTTAGAAGGACCTGGACAGGCTGGAGAGTTGGGCAGAGAGGAACCTCATGAGGTTCAACAAGGACAAGTGCAGGGTCCTGCACCTGGGGAGGAATAACCCCAGGCATCAGTACAGAACAGGGGCCGACCTGCTGGAAAGCAGCTCCACAGAGAGGGACCTGGGAGTCCTGGTTGACACTAAGTTAACCATGAGTCAGCAGTATGCCCTCATGGCCAAGAAGGCCAATGGGATCCTGGCTGCATCAGGAGGAGTATTGCCAGCAGGTCAAGGGAGGGGATCCTGCCCCTCTCCTCAGCTCTGGTGAGGCCGCACCTGGAGTGCTGTGTGCAGTTCAGGGCTCGCTAGTAAAAGAGGGACGTGTGGCTTCTAGAGGGGGTCCAGCGTACAGCAATAAAGATGATGAAGGGAATGGAGATTCTCTCATATGAGGAAAGGCTAAGAGAACTGGGCCTGTTTGCTGTGGAGAAGAGAAGATTGAGAGGGGATTTAATCAATATGGACAAATACGTGAAGGATGAATGTAGGGGGGAAGGTGCCAAACTCTTCTCAGTGGTGGCCAGCGATAGCACAAGGGACAATGGATATAAGCTGAAACACAGGCAGTTCCATCTCCATATGAAGAAGAACATCTTCGCTGTGAGGGTGACAGAGCCCTGGCACAGGCTGCCCAGGGAGGCTGTGGAGTCTCCTTCTCTGGTGGTCTTCCAAACCCACCTGGATGCCGCCCTGTGTCACGTGCTCTGGGTGTCCCTGCTGGAGGAGGCAGTTTTGACTAGACGATCTCTAGAAGTCCTTTCCAACCTTAAACATTCTGTGATCATGTGATAACATAAATAACGGGAAATAGGTATCAGAATTTGTTTAAGTAGAAATTAAGCAGCCTAGACTTGACAGGTTGGCTTAAATCTGAGACTTTATCATTTTACCATTTTATTTAATGCTGTTACTTCCAAAAAAACTTTCTTCCTGTTGTTTAAGACTTTTACATCTTTCAGTATTTCCTTCCTAACAACCAAAAAAAAAGAACACCTCTTCATTTAATGAATTCTTAAATTATGACATTTATTGCTCAAGAAAAACACTTGTAGACAATAAATGTAGAAATTGTGACCCTACAATCTCTTATTGAGTTTTTCCTGCATCATTATGCTAAATCAAAATGTCTTATAATATCAAACATTTGCAAATAAGTAAATCTGGTATTAGACATAAAAACTTCCACATATGGAATATCTGAAAGAACCTGGTCAGAGTGTACAGGACTCTTGACATTAAATAAGTCAGAAGTAGATCAGAGAAAAAATCTCTAAGGATTATTGAACAATATTCTTTCATTTAAGATTCTCTAACTTGCATTTAAGGGGAAGCACCATCTTATATCAGTTCTTCTCCCCTCAGCTACTGGGAAAAGGAAGACGAGATGGCCCCTTGGACTGACCCAGTACAATTGTTCTTACACAGATGCATAGACAAATTGAGAAGCTCTATGGAGCATGTTTTACCTGTGGTTCTTTGGTTTGTTTGTTGGCCTTTTTTTTTTTTTTTTCCCTCCATACTGAAACCAAGTCATTTACACATTCACATTAAATTTGTTTTCAGTACATAAGATATTTTTGATGCAATACACTTTAGCTTCTACTCTCTATCTATTTAAAGTAAATGTTTAAAGACATGTCCTCAAAGTCTCAGCAAATTCTTAACAAAATGCCAGTTATGGTCTTCTCAGTACACTCATTTATTATCCTGTCCACAGACTATCAACAGATGAGGAATGAAGTTGTTCTTTGCCCAGGCTTTGCTGCTTAGACTTGTTATATCTCACAGCTCTTCTCTTTCAATATATCACATTCAAGTATATAGCTTCTAGGTTAGGAGTCCCCTGGTTCACACAGAGGCATTTGTAAAACATAGATGTGATATCTGCCATTCTCTAGTCCCCAGCAGGAGGAGAAACTACTCATTTTCCAGTTCTCATTCTTTCATACAAGACAAGAGTCTTGTATACAGTTCATCACTGATCATCTCTATCTATATCTCCCTGGGTTTCCCATTTTATAAAATTGACATGTTCTTTATTTAAATATTAAATAAAGATTTTGATATGAATTCTATTCGTATAACAATAGATCTTCCATCCTGGTATTTAAATATATCTCACAGAATAAGATCCAAATGACAATATTAGGAATCCATATCCTACTGTCTCATCTCAACAATTACCTCTGGTGCATGCATTTATTAAAAAATTACAACTGAAATGATTCTTTTTTTTTTTTTTTATCAGGTAATATTTACTTTATCACTGCTGAAGACATAGAAATGTCAAACACTACCTGACATCAGAATGACTAAATCTCTGACTAAAAATGAATTAAAATAATTTTTTAAAAAGCCACTTGAAAATTAAATAAGCTGAAGCAGAAAATATGAAACTCTACCTTGTTTTCTGACAGCTAACAAATCAATTTTAAAGAAGTGTGTATTCGCAAGTAAGTTCTACTTGAAAAGTAGTCTTAGGGGTTCAATGGGATGTGAAGGTTTCGTGAAAAAACTTAACTTCTACATCTTTATGGAAAGGATGAAAAAAGTAGTTCCTGCATATATCTACAGACATGGAATCACAAGCTGAAACCTGCTCAAAGTCAACAAGCAGAAGAATTGACAAATTCCATTTGCTATTTTTTTCCTTTTTTTTTTTTTTCATCAGTCTGCAATTCATCATGCTAAAGGCTTTGATCCCTAGCATTGAACAGACATGAATTTTCTAAATGACTAAAACTTATGGGCAAGTGTTTCCTTGTAGAGTTGTATGTAAATGCAATGTAAAATTTTATTTTTGTAATCTCTTTAATCAGGAACAAGGGAATTAGCCAGCTGTTTGGAACTCATGCTAAGAAGTAATTAAGCATCTGATTGAATTTTTGTGCATATCAAACAGCAAAGGCATGCAAGACAGATCGCTTTCATTAAAAGAAAAATCTCCCTAACAAATGACAATAGAAAGGGTTTACTCCAATGGTTTGTCTTCGAGGTATCCCTCCGCAAGAAAGCACACATCAGAATGGCAAAAAAAATTGCTTTTTCTGTCAATCATACCAACAGGATTCCTTACTGAGTGACACCCAGCTTTCCCTTACATCTGTACTGCGTGCTACTGCAATACACTAAGGAATTGCCTGTCTTGCAGTCTGCACAGAAAAAAAAAATCACGAATTATCAATTACATCAATGTGGAAGTAGACTTCACGGCCACCTGTGTTTTTATGTTTGGTTCCCCTCCAAATCCTGTGGGGAGGGTGTATGTTTGTGTGAAGGAGAGGGGGGTGTCATTTTTCAATTACTAGTGAAATATCTAAGATGAATTATTATTGCTAAGGTCATGCATATACATCATATGTAGCCAGAATTAGTATATTTGATAAAATAATTTTTTTCTCCTTTCATACAAGATTGTCTAGTATGTGATGAATTTAAGAAATGTATTCTATTTTTCAAGCACCAGCAGTCAATAGTCAATTAGAAAAAAAAAAAAAAAATGTAGGATGAAGACAGGAAAATAAATCATTAGATAAAACTGCTTTAGAAAATTTCCTCAGAAGAGATACAGGAACAGCCTGTTTACTGTTCCAATCTGCCCTGATTTGGTTCTAAGCATCCACATTCCCTTTGTGCTAGTTGGATACAACGCAGATGCAGGAATGAGTGTCTCTAAGGTAGGAGAGTTAATTCTTTTTGCCTCCTCAGAAATGGCAAGAATTTGGGCTCAGCACAGTAGAGGGATTAAATCATGTAGTTGTCCTCTTTTTGAGGCAATTTTATAGTCACTGCTAAAGGGAAGTCATAATGAAGTGATGCTGATTCCTTATGAAATAATATCTGAGTGCCTTCCTTACTGCAGTCCCCTCACCCAAGGACTTGCACTTTCCTCAGAAGAGAACCCAGAAAACCACCAACTCCTGCTGGTGCACATGCAGCACTACATGAGATACACAGTGAAACACTGGACAGACACAGAACAGCAATATTTTGATACTCAATTTTCACACCAAATGTGAAGGCTGGCCCTGGCCTTCAAAGGCTAAGTGGATATATAATCCATAGGCTTAACCTGCTAGGCTATATTTATAGAAATTCTTGATGTAGACATGAAGCGTGACCCCAACATCTTCTCACCTGGTCTACTGGGACCAGGAACAGGGAGTAGCAGGGATCTTAGGCCTGTTCCAGGAAAGGTATTTAAGGAGTTCCTGGCATTAGGGTTTGCACGCTTGCTAGGCATATTCCCACAATATATACTCAGAGAACTTTCCTGCTCCTATCTTTTATCTGCTATAAAGAATGAATATATTGCCTAAAGACTTACTACACAACATAAAATCAGTCCTGTTGTGGCCAGTGTCCAGTAACTCAGGAGAAAGGAATATCAAGGTAAAAGAAACTAACTGTGTAATTCAAAGATATTACATAGTCATCTTCAAATCATAAAAGTTTAAAAAACAATAAAGTCCTTGTCTATGTTTTGCTTTGTTATCATCTGCCAGCTAACAGATATGGTAATATTTACAGATCAACTACAAATCACAAATGTTCTGATTTATATTTGAATGAGAACTTTAAAGACAGTCAAGTATATTTGCATACTTGGGTTACTTTTTGCAGAGTTTGCTCGAACAAATACCTAGAGAACGGATTTTTTTAAGTTAAACAATTTTCACTTAAAGAATTGTTTGGTAATAAGCTGTCAGATGTTGAGACAAAGATGATTTAAAAATTCAGAGAACAGGGCAAAGTTTTCCAAAGAACAGCCAAAGTGGTTCCCTATAGAAAAATAGTAGATATTCTCTACGCTAAAGCAGTAGCAGTAATGAACATTTTTCAAGATAGCAAATCTTTACGGTAGCATATTTGGCTGCATTTCAAAGTTCCCCAAGCAAACATAAGCTCCCCTAGAATAACAATACTGAAATACAAATAGGATATACACATAGAAATTATATGAGCCTGTGTATGTAAATATGTCTATACAAATAAGTACAGAAGATACAGTCACACATTTGCTCATATTGCAAGAAAATCTTTTAAGAGTTTCCTTTTGCTCATAACCAAAGCACAATATTGATATAAATGCCTAGCAAGATAAAGGTTCTGCCTCTAAGCACATCCAGACGTCAATTTGAATTCTACTCACAACACAGCTCTGATTACAGGGAATCCTTGGCTTAACCTTTCAGTATTAGTCTACATATGCCTCCTAAGGAAAAGAACAATCTTTCTGATCTATTTACTTTCCACTTCTCCCATTTAAGTTCCTCTTTACTTTTCACTGAAGAGTTTGGAAGCTTTGGAAACTAGTTTTGTAGATGCTAGGAAATGATGACTGAGTTGTTTTCTTCAAGTTATAGTTAACTCCAAACCAATTATGGTTCCTCTGTTGCAAAAGGGTAGGTGCTTGTCTAATAACACCTTTGGTTATTTTTCTGTCTCTTTTCTTCCTTCTATAGAAGAATAATTTGAGATTTTTTTTTTCTTCTCCAAAGCAATCTCCCCACAAAATGGAAGTTACACTGTCACATGTACTTTGCAGGACTGGAAAGCAAGCAAAGCTGTGTAAATTAAACACTGTGGTAGATAAGACTAGTGTTTCCAAGACCCTGCTCCTATCTACAGCATTTTAACATTATTCAGTATCAGCAATTACTATCACAGAACTCAATCGAATGGAGAAAGAATTCTTCAAAAAGTAACTGCTTTTTCAAGTTGTCTATAAATTTGATTAAAACATTTGTTAAGATTTGATCTTTGTGAAGAGACACTTTTTCCCTTTGCTGAAGAAAGAAATGTTATTAAAAAAAACTATATATATGACCAAAAAGCCAAACTATTGAAAGCCAAAATAAATGTAAGTTTTCTCAGACTTTTTTAAAGCACAGTATTACATCTATATACTATTTTTTTCACTTTAATTACTTATATTAGTTATTAATTTTTCCTTTATTACAATTTCCAAGTGATGTCCAAGGAAAAGAATCAATGATTATCTCTGACACTACTGTTTCAAATTAGACAAGAAGCCTTCATGCAGTCTATTTTGACTCAGATAATGACTCCAGGTAGCATTACTGAAGCAAAGGAATGCATGGATTTCTGAATTCCCACTTCCTTTTCCTGAATTTATATCAGTGTCTGTTCTTAAATGAATCCCTGAAGCCAAAACAAAATAAAAGAACTTGCTCCTGCTCCTATTTTAGGAGGCCTTAAAACTGAAACAAATTATTGGTGCACAGATGAGTACAAGAGGATAATATTTGCCTAAAGATCTGCCTAAAGAACGTAGCATACTTTCTGTGGTACGTGCAGCTAGAAATTTAACTGTCTTAATTGCCACAACTGCTAAAAATAGACCTTGGTATCAATGGTACTGTATGCATTTCAGCCAGGCTTCACCTGTGGGAGGCAGGGGGGAACTCAAGTACTTGTTGCCTTGGTAACCTCCTGCTTAATGTTTTGTGTTTTGCCCTCTTCCTCCTTTTATATGGAAAAACTTAACTTACAGAAAAAAAAAAAAAACCCAAAAACGGAAAAAAAGTAACATACAACAGCAGCAAAAAAGTGACATACATATTTTTTCTAACTAAAGTTCATAACATTCCATGAAAGTCAATACTAACAATACTAATAATTAAACCACCATAAGAGTGAACATTTCCAAGACAAAGAATGGAAACAATGTATGTCATAGAAAACAAAGAATGCAACAATACATGTTATAGAAAAAAGCCAAAATGGTGTGTCAACTCAAATGTTCGCTATTTATTTATGTTCAATATTTATTTTGTGTAAATATTTATTGCCAACTGATACTGCTTCCTTTATCGCATTAATCTTTTTTTTCCATTGCCTGAAAAACAAATGATATGATATCTATAAAACTTAAATCATTCTTTTTATAATTTTATAATTTTTAATAAATGCTTACATATTTATTTTAATTAATCATTTTGTATTTTATGTATCTGCTGGTTATCTTCTGTAAGATACTGACTAGCCTTCAGAATGCAGTCTTTGTTGCTGTGACAATACCTTTTAGTAATCAATAGAGCCCACCACACCAGCTGCACCAATACACGCACTTGTTTTTATGAATGTGTACAGCCACTCCCATACACATACACAACCTTAAAATGAACCACAGAGCACAAATATCATTGAGCATTGTAAGTATTATATAAGTTTTAGGCAAGAGCTTAACAGAGATAGCAGTTTTGCAGCAAGCATGTGGCTTGCTGCAAAGAGGCCTTGCTTGTTTTATTGTTATTTTACTAGTTTTTAATAAGGCAAGTGAATCTTTCTACTTTAAGCATAATAACTTTTGTGCAGGCAGTTTTGGGACTGTGCACAACAGATATGGGCATGGGCAGTACACTCCAAAAATATTAAAATGCTGAGAAAGAACTGCAAATACTCTTATTTCCTGATCTTTGTTGTTGTTTTGTGGGGTCTTTTTAGGCATCCATTTTATAAGCATAACGCTAAGTCTATGACTTGGTAACGAACATGATGACAACAGGACTTCCAGAGTCTTTGCCAATGAAAAGAGGAAAAAAAAAAACATTCCATTTGGTAATATTTAAATATCATCTTTAATTATATAGACAGCCCTAAAGAATGCACTAGGAAGAACAAGCCTTTTTTACCATACAAGGCCATAGTAGGATTTATGTATGGGGAATATGCTGCAGACAAATCAGATTACAAATATTTTAAAGGATTTAATAAAATATTGAGGATTATTTTTGTACTGACTGTTGTTACCCTTCTCTTATTAAACTTTCTGTCAATAAAAACACAATAGTGTTATTTAGAATTTTGTGACACTATAAAAAAACATATAAAGATAACATTTTCTCCTTTTTTTCTCTCCTAGGAAAGTTTCTGACTAAGCTCTTCATAAACAAGGAATCATATGCAACACTCACTCTTTTTTTTCTAGAAGCTTGATAAGGTTTTTATTTTTAATCTAGAAAATATAAACAAGTATCACACAGCACAGCTGAGTCTCAAAACTAGGGGAATACTAGAATTTACAATTGGCCTTTGTACCTGTATTTACGCACATGAACTGGGTGCAAACTTCACTATTTCAGTCATTACTTACAGGGCAATGATTTGTTCACAGACTCATGTACTGCAAAGATTGAATCCACTCTGCACATGAATCTGAAACACTGTGAACTCAAAGAACTCAATTTCTGCTGGGTTCTTCCACTGTTGTCTGAGTTAGAAAGTATAAATAAGGTGGAGAGGTAAGAGCAGACTGAACAGTTCTGTGATTAAACCTATAAAAAGAAATGAATTATAGTCTTTTTTGCATCATGACAGCAGTCACTTAAAACAGAGCTCTTGCTAGTGATATCTGTCTATTAGTCATATTTGGGTCCACACACAGTTAAACACCACTTGATTTCCCAAAGTGCTAAGAGCTCACAGTGCTCACAGCGGCAGATGAAGAAAATGTGCTTTGAATGCTTCAACAGTTATAAAAAACATGCCCAAGATCTCTCCAGCGGAGATATACATGAAACAGCTACTACTTATCTAAATGTCTCCACACTACACATCTGCATCTATAAATAGCAACGTCCTTTTACCAGGCTGGAGTCCTGGGAATATAAATTCAATAGTATATCTAAATCACTCATATATTTTTGGAATAAGCAAACTAGAAAAGATGATTGGAAAACTAATATCTCCATCTTTAAAGTTAGGCAATAAATTCAGCCTACATCCATAGACTTGAATTCAGCTTACCTCCATAGCCAAGATCACAGCTGCATCTGTTGTTTTAACGGTCCTTCAATTTTTAATGTTTCTGCTGTTTGTAAGAGATACTGGTATACATCAGAAAGAATAGCTGATGGTTTGGAACTGGAATTTTGTGAGCGTGCATCTCAGATTATCACTTACTCATAGACAGCTCTTCCAAAATGAATTATACAGATGAGTCTAAATAGTGACTAAAAACTATGATGTATTTTATATACAATGAACACACACCAATAAAATTACATGAGAAGTACTTCGGAGGATTTACATTTCATTTTTACAACCATAATTATCATGCTATTGCAATATAATTTAGTGCTCCCATATACACATAATATTTACCTGAGTCTAATTGACTAGGCCTACATAGAACAAAAATATCTAGCTGATAAATCCTGCATGTTTTCTTTCTCTATTTGAAATACAGAATACATGTTATGATCTTAGCTTTATATAAAATTAATATTTTATATCAAGGTCTTGCATGTTGCAGCTTTTCCCAGATATATTGAATGCCGTATGTGTTCCTGTCTAGAATTAACATTCTACATTTAACATTCAGAATATCACCACGTTTACTCCATTCTTATTAAAAAAGATTAAAAATTCATCTCCTTGTAACAAAACATGCTTTTGCCATATTCTCTTTCTTATATCATAATTACAGTTATGAATTCAGCACCAACTTAAGCATAACTACAGCTGTTGCTGCTACACCTGCATGTTTCACCCCTACCGCCCTCTGAAAGGAGCCCTAAGAATTGAAGATACTGCTAGCCATCACATGCACTGGCATGCACACTCATGCACACAAAAGTTGGAAAACTTCTAGAACTAAGCAAAAAAGAAGTGTATTTTCTTTTTAAATGAGTGCCTCACTTTGAGTAGATACTTCTAACAGCTGGACCTACATCTAAGTTTGTTTAACTACTATTATCCCACAGAAATTACCATAACAGTGCTGATCTTTAAATGAAAATGTGATCATTTTCATTTATGCTGTGACGAAAAAAGAGTAGCAACTGACAAAAAATTGGTGGGTTTTTTTTATGCATTATTATCTATGTGAAGGTTACTAGCAGTTTCTGACTACATAGCCAACAACAACAGCTTTCCTCCATCAGCAAATTCCCTGGCAGTAAATGGGACATATAATGTCCTTAATGCTGAGTTACGAGGACTGACAGTTAAATATCCTATTATTCAGGGCTGACCATATACCCTTAAATACATAAAATGAGAGTAAGATAGAAGATATAGGATAACATATTTTCCAGAAAGTATCACACTAAAACATTTCATCTCCACTATTAAAGACATGATCCAAGTGTCACATAAAAGTTGCTCATATGTTTAAGCTGTCACTGGATTGATTAATGATTAAGAGGAGGTGAACAGTTCAGCAGAGTAAGTCTGAATCTAATACATACCAAAGCATTAGCATTTGCTGAAAAGAAACGATCTTTTTTTATTAGGTAGGTTCAGATTTGATGGGATGAACCATTCACCCAGACATTGTCATGATTCAAGAGAACTATATGCAATACAAAATGTCTTTTTTAATTTGGTATTTTATACAAAAGTGGGCAAACAAAATAATGTGGGTCAAATCCTATTCTTTGTATTTAGAATTATAATGTTTGAAAATGGTATTACAAAAACAAAATTTATAAAATGAACATACTGTGATCAAAGTCTCTAATCTACTGTAATCCTGCAGAGCTCTTGCACTAACCCATCCTAGGAAACAACTCTGGTTTCCTATTAGTGAAACAGGAAATATTCTGAACTACCATGACCATCCAAACTGCTCTATACTTAATTTCCCAATACCTTTCATTTTCTTTTCCTAAAGAGCAGTGGTCTGCAGTTTCTCCCCCAGGCATATTATGAAGAAACATATATCTTAAAGTGAGAATTTGACCACTGCTTCCTCAGTTTAACTGAGGCACCTGAAACATGCAGGATCTAATGAATGAATGTTTAAAGGACTTTGGAAGGTGAAAACAGAAGTATATTTGCAATTTCTAGGAAGATGTTTTTAATCGCTTATCAATTATAGTTATCACATTCATCTATATACTGTGAACCCACAAGGATACAGACAGACCATGGCCAAGTAAACTGGTAGATAAAAAAATAAAGATTCATTAAAATTAAGAATATGTTAAGCAGTAAACAATAAAACCATAATAAATGACATAAAGTAACAGAAATCAAATCTGACAAGAAAAGATTCTCAAGGTAAATTCAAATTTTTTGAAAGTCTATGAAAAAAAGTATGAAATAATGAAAATATTTTTCAAGGTACATTATTCCAAGACTTCTTAAAGGGTAATTTCCTTGAGCTAAGCTGTATTAATAAGTTTAATGGAGAATCACCAGTGACTATTATGGTGTACCTGTAGAAGCAGCAGAACTCATGATATTCTTGTCTCTTAAGAATGGTAAAGTGTATGCCTTTTTTTACATTATTATAATTATTTCTTTAAAGGCTTTATTTGTCACAGGCATTAATAAAAATCATTATCATAGATATTATACAAACATATAAATTTTACATGTTCCATGCGTGAAAGTACTCACAGCCTAAATGAAAGGAAAAACAAAGTGATCATAAAACAAACAAGGAAAAAGTAAGAAAGTCAGAGAGCTAAACAACAAATCTACATGCTTATAAAATATAAGTATATTATATTTACTAATATCAATTGTTATTTGTCTACCTATAATTAGTTTCTCAGTTATGTGACTCCTGAAAGACAGACTTACCGAAATACAAACAAGTGAATAGGCTCTATCTGTTCTTACTTAGGAAACTTTTAAAACCACAGGTTTCAGCAAAGTTGGATGGATATGTACTACAAGGTCCAATGTGAAAAAAAAAAAAAAACAGGCCAAAAGTAACTCTCTAATCATTACAGAGAAACTTATACAAATATAAACATACTAAAAATCACAGAATCAGATCGGGCTATTAGCTAGGAAGGATACAGATTTCAGTACACTAAGTAAATTCAAATAACCAATGTAAATTAACACACAGAAATTATGCACCAATCTCTAACTATTTTAAGTGTTATTAATGAAGCCTGGAAGATAATTACAGTGCAAAACCAGTAGCTTTAAACAAAGATAATTTTGTATAGAAGAACAAATTCATCAAAAAATAATAAAAGAATGAAAGATTAAAGATAAAAATCCAACTCAGTCAGAGTCCATGGCCGCAGTCCAAAAAACCACTTAGAGCAAAAGTTTAGTTCTATCAAAGTTAACAGATTTCATCTGCCTGAAGATAAGCATCTGCTTAAGGAGATTTCTAGATTTGGGGCTATGAATTTTGAGCAGCTACACTAAAAACATGAGTTTCACTTTGCAATAACTACATGTATGTGTGTGTGTGTGTGTGTATAACTGTAATACTAGATATATATGGATAATAAACAAATAAATACTATCTTTTAAAAGAAAGCGTACAACAGAGTGAAATGCAGCCATTTATGTTTCTAGCACTGTTTCATGCAGCATGATCCACGAAAAATTCTAGAAAAATAAGTAGGAGAGAACTGTTTTCTAATCCAAAAAAAGGAAAAAGAGGATGAATTTTGCAAGCTCTTTTCACAATATATGGATTTTAGGAATAGACATGGCTTTTGAAATAAATCTTTCCATGAGGGTTGAATCCAATCTAAACATCACGGCGTGCCAGCATTTAACTTCTGCTTCAGCTTTTTAGAACAGAAAACTTCTAAAGAAAAGTGATTAAAGGAGTCTTTTGGAATAGTGGTAAGAACACTAGCATCAGATCTGCATATCATTAGCTATCTGTACTGTGAATTAGCCATATGTCATATTGGTAATTATGTTTTAAATTCTAGTGACAGCTTAGAAAACAAATTTACCTAGCAGCTTGAGGGCAGTTGCAGTTGGAGTCAGGATTTGATTCAGAAAGGAGAAGGCTGTTGCAGTGGACATCTTCTCTTCTTATAATGGTCCAGTATCCAAAGTAGAAAAGTAACTACAAGCATTTCAGTCTATCCTTTGTCTGAGTATTATCAAACAAAGAGATTTTATCTCTCAAGGAAATGCTCCAGGCATTACATTCTGATGGTGGCAACAGACAATATTTTCCAAAGAAGCAAAGTTTCTTTAGGACAGAGTCCCAAGACTGGAAATATGTTCCAACCATTAGATAACACAAGTGTGCATCCTTTTCTGCTTTCTTGTTTTTTCTTCTTCACTCAATAAGTAGTTCTTACACCAGGGAATTTATGAGACAAGAAAATGTGCACAGCAGATGATTGACTGGAAACTGCTATCTTCATATGGAAGAAAGCTGTACACATGATTTAGGGTAGTTTGCCACAGGACACTGTTTAAGGAGCTAACTGTTGCATCTTTAAAGCAATCTGCCTCCTAGTAAACATGGTTATTCTTCCGTAACATTTTTGATAATTTAGCATCTTTGTGTGCATATTAACTTAGTATATTTAGTACATTTGCCAGTATACAGCAGCTCTTTTTTATCAGATGGCGGTCAAGACAGGGAAAACCATTGTCATAACCAAGTTCTAGAGGATGTATGTAACCAGAAGTGTCAGTTCATGGCTCACCGCAGTAACTTTCTAATAGGCAATTCTATCAAGAGTCACTCCTGCGACAGCACTGTTTGCCTACACAGCCAATATGCAACTTTGCAAAGTACCTGGGACAGGGTTGACTGCCACCGTGCCAGTAAGTATTCCATTCCACTCCAAGACAACCTCAAAATAGATATGTGAATATTTTTATGCAATCGAGTACATATGTACTATTCTCAAATTAGGCAATTTTAATAACCCTAATAGCTACTGCACCAGATACGCTGTGATGAGGCATTTGTGTTTAACATCCAGAATACTATTTTTGTTACCATAAGTTCTTACTTTTATGCAGCATCTAAAAACAGTATCATACCTATCTCAAAAATAAAAAAAAAATTAATAAATAGAGTGGGCATAGCTTTCAGGTAAATTGACCATAGCCCTTTAGTCTTAGGTTCCTGTAGCCATGTTTTAATACTCTTTTTATCTTCTTTAAACATAACTGAGGGAAAAGAAACCATTTCAGATTTTTTTTTCAAAAAAAAAAAAAAAGGAAGCATAGCTTTGTAAAATGTTTCTTTTCTTGCTATTTAAGTTGAGCAGGCTGCTAGATCAGCAGGTGTAAAATTCCAGTTTAAGTACAAGCTACTCTAATTTCACAGTTGAATCGCAGAGTTGCCATTGAGTCCCCATTGAGTAAGCTTCACATTTGCATGCATTCAAGGTCATTACTGAAGGTGATCAAAATGAGACTCGACACCTCCATTTATTTATTGTCAGGAAGTGGGTCTGAAATTTGCACTGACTCTAATCAGGCTGATTCCATGTCTAAGCCAAGGTTATTGTAGTCTTATCTTACCTTGTCAAAGAATTTCCACTTCTAAAACACTATCTTGCAATATTTCTCATCTTTGATCAGATTTCAAGCTCAGTAATTCTGACAGAGATACTACACAATCTGCTTGTACATCGCTTCATCAATTCGTATTATTTCCTCTCATCAGCTTAAAACAACAGCTTTTTCTTTCATTATATTCCTGAACACTTCATTTAATGAGGTACTTCAATATTTTAAATAACCTTGTGAAAGACATTCTAAAATATATACATACATGTGTCTGTGTGTATAAATATATATGCCTATTTATATAAACACACACATATAGATGTTGTATTTACATATATCCACAAAGCACACTGATGCATATATACACCTACATATAATGGAATAACTTAAACACTGTATCTAGATAGAAGGACTGTGGTTGACAACTAACAGAAATTTCAGTAACAGTTATAGCAGACATTAAAAAAATGAGAAAGAAAATTCTTCAAATATTGGCATTTACTGAAAATGTTATTGGTTCATTATGTTTAAAGCATTGAATGAAATGATGGGAAAGATAATTCTTTCCACCAACTGTTTCTTAAAGTAATATGATGATTATTTTAAAAATATATTCTTAGAAAAACAACATGCTTAATCTCATTTTGATTACAAGCAAAAATAAGAAAACCTCTCAGGTCTAAGGACATTTCATATGAAGGGGGATGTTTTATCTCTATCTGTTTGATGTAATCATAGATGAGAAAGAAGTATCAAATACTTGCTCAAAATGACACACAGACTTGGAAATGTTACAAAAACACCAAGGATTTCTTTGTGCAATATTCTTATTTTCAGCATTATGTGAGCATATCCATTCTCTCTTTCAGAGCTTGGTCAAGCCTCAAAACTCATTCATTTTATTTCTTCTCCAGTATCCTGATATAGCTCTGTTGCAGCTTATGTGTTTTTTTACTTCAGTTGTGTATTTCTGGAGACTTGAGCCCAAACTTAGGGAACTTACACTATTATCGTATATCTATTAATAAATAAATTTATTAAGTCAGGTTGATTCATGAAGTCAAGCTGTCTTTATTTTTAATGTCCAGCTATATATCCCTGTATTGACTTCCATAGTTTGATAACTTCAAAAGAGACTAGAGAGGCAGCAGTTATCAACTGATTTCCCATCATTAAAAAAGCATTATTTTCAGCTGAAAAACAAGCATTAAATTGGTAAGTGTAAAATCAATTCCCTTTTACTCTTTGCAGTCCTAAAGTATATGCTTGTAATAGACGTGGAAGATACCATATATTGCTAACTCTTGAACCTTGTACTCTTCCTAATGCATTATATGTCAAAGTTATCAATCAAAACTTAATTAATTCACTAGCCTATTCTTCCCCTAAGAAAATTAAGTTTAAATGTCACTGTAATAAAGTGTAAGGATGAACACCAATAACTAGCCATTTGGTCACTGTTTTTACAAATTTGTCTTTCAACAAGCTTTTTTTTTTTGCTGAACTTAATATAACATACTATATTCTTCATGCTATGTATTTAACATGAGCAAGATCTTTACTGTGTGTGCAAAA
This sequence comes from Nothoprocta perdicaria, assembly GCF_003342845.1. Classification (NCBI taxonomy): domain Eukaryota; kingdom Metazoa; phylum Chordata; class Aves; order Tinamiformes; family Tinamidae; genus Nothoprocta; species Nothoprocta perdicaria. Next base: position 575,022 of record NW_020456065.1, on the reverse strand, counting down.
TATAAAATCACTGTTGTAGCTGACTTTTAAAGGTCTTGAATTTAATCATGTATATACCAATATCACCTAAAATTCAGGGAAGAGCTATCACTCAGGTTTACAGAATAACTGAAAATAGCATAGCAGTATTAAAGGAACTGAGTTGCATCACCACTGTGTATATAAGCCAAGAATATTAATCACTGAATGTTTTACCCATGATCATTTACTGATATCTTCTTTGGGAGCTACTATCCATGCAAGAAGACAGATAGTCAGTACTACTTGCCAGTAATAGGGGAAAACATTTCAAAAGGGGACAACATTTCAAAATCCATTCTGGTTTCAGACCATTCAGAAGAACCCTCCAAAGACCTCTTAGCTTTGCTTTTGTTTTAATCATTCTAAAATAACCCACTTCTGACTGTAATGCTGCACACTTGTTTGGCAGAAGAGGATTTCTGGCTATAAAGCATGGAGGAGATTCCCAGCTAGTCTCTCTCTCCTTTCCAGGCCTCCTTCAGCAATCCACCTTCAGCAAACTATAGTTCAGAAACTATTTTTCATGTTGTCCCTTTCCCGAGGGCCTCTATGAAAATATTTATTGGATGCTTTATTATATGCTAACACTGAAATAATTTTTCATTATTGTTGTCGTGCTCTAACATAGAAGGATTAAATACAATAACATAGAATACAAAAGAAATCACTCATGTCATTAACATGCCAGAACGAATCTTGTGTAAAATTAACTTGAAATTTTACACGCTTTACATGAAATTATTTACATGAAATAATTTATATGAAATCATGAAAACTACTCAGTTGCTGAAAAAAGACAACAAAAATGAAATACAAAAAGGAATTCTACCTTGTTTATATTTTAATATTAAGTATGTTAATTTATCTAATACTACAGAATTATTTTATTTAAAAAAGCAATGGAGCTCTTTTGGTGAAATGCTGTCTTTCTATGGCCATAGTGAAAGAGGAATCTGCTAAATCCCTTCTTTAATAAGAAATCTAAGATGTTAGCCTTTTGAACTACAGAGATTTGCAGATATGAGTGAACCATCATGTAAGTGGTTCACTCATATATAAAAGAACTGCTTGATTTATTGAAGTACACCTACTGGTTTGGTAACGAATTTAAATAGAAAATCCTGTCAGAAATTTATGGTGCTTTTGCCTATGTGAGCACAGAGCTCCTATATATATGCAGGTATCAGCTTTAATAGATTGTATACAGACTGATTTGAGACAGTTATTTCAGCCACTTTTTCTTTTCTTCTTGGGAAATGTAGAAGTTGACAACTGTAGTTCTATATAAATACCAGATCTGTGCAGTACTGGATCATATGTCTGAACAAACTGGAGCCATATCAGCTGTGAGCATGTATTTGCTCTAAGCATACAAAAATCCTCCTGGCTTTATGTCAACAACTGCAGCTAAAAACTGCTGGAATAATTTTACCCTTTCCTGTATTTTTAGAATGAATTTGTTCTGTCAGATTATGTTTACATTGTCATTGCTTTGCTCCATCTGGCAATGCCATTCTGATCCAGTAACCGCTAACCTACAGGCAGCATCTGTTTCATGCAACCATTATCTGAGTCATGCTGGGAACTCACGTTAACATTCATCTTTAAATAGTATTAATCAGGTTCTTGATGAATATTAGATGTTTCTAAAGTTTAAATGTCTTCTTTCAGGAATCAGATCAGATTAGCTAATGATATAAAGTCATTTTTTAAGATTCATCAGATTAAGTAATGATATAAAGTCATTTTTTAAGATTCACCATTCTCCTGTGACTGTAATAGTGAACTAAGCATTCCACTGAGGTCATTTGGCATGGCACAATCCATGTCCATGCTGGTAAACTCTTCAAAAACAGACCTTCACTGAAGCTGCAGGGAATGTCATCTGGCCAATGTTAATCCTCAGTTGCTTGGGATGCTGGCTGGCCCATGCCAAAAGCCTGCTAGAGACTATTCCAGTTACTTATCCAAGTAGACTGTCAATTTTCAGTGACCAGGAATGTTCCTTTTCTAATCATTAATTTAGTAGTAAAATCTTACAAATATACCTCATGGTACCATCATTAAGTGAAGCCAAAATTTTCAGATATGGCAAATATTTTGCGCCTCCGTTTCAGAGTATCTAGTTTGTAAAACCCTAAACAAAGCCTTACTTTTTAGGAAAATGTTCTCCCCGAGAAGCATCATGTTAATGATTTCTCAGGGTAGCACTTTCCCATCAATCCTGAAAATCATTGTTGAAATTTTTATGCAGCTAGTATGTATGTATGTATGTATGTATGTATGTATGGGTTTAAAATGGTAAGAATTGTGGGTGGGATGCTGAATTTGATTTTAACTTAGAATGTAATTGGGCTCTTAAATTCCCATCTTGAAGAAATAGTCCATTTTAAACAAGTACTAAGCACTCCTTGGGCTGCAGTAACTTCAGAAGAGTTTTGATTACCAGTCTCAGGCAGCAACAGCAATTGCACTGTACTCCTTAGAATCTTGAAAATATATTAGTATCTTTAAGCATTGCAACTAGTGATTATTACAGATTAATAAAGAAGTATTTTTCTTTAATACCATCTCCCATCCCCCACAGAGCAAAACAAAGAACTAAATCAAGCATACAGTGAACAAACAAAAAAACCTTTAAATGTACAGATATTATAAAATTGCCTTGTATAAAACACCAGATGAGAACTTGATCCTGAACTATATGTGATATTCTGATACCACTACATCCCTGTTTAAAAACACAGAAAACATACAATTCTAAATGTATTGTCCTTTTTTTGCAAAATATATTGTAGATAATTATAAACTTCTGAAGTTCCAATATCCCATTTACTTTCTTCAGTTGAAATAGATGTGTTCCTTCTCTACTAACTTTATAATAGAAAGATGAGAAATATACCCAAGAGGCACTGACATCTAATTATTAGAGAGTATATACACCTTTCTTACTCAAACAACTTTTTTATTTTGTAATTTTACCTATCTGCTACTCTGTTTTTGCAGGAGTAATTTTAACTTGCATTCTAGGCAAGTTAAATGCAAATATAGAGATGTATGCAATACAAATGCAAATACAAATGCAATACAGAGAACTGATCAAGGAAATTACTTTTTAAAAATACACAAAAATAAACTCAATCTGTTTTAGCTAGCAATTGAGCAAATGGCAGCTTTGTAAAAGGATTAATAGAATTCTGTCTTGTTTAAAAACTCATTTTCTTATGACAGTCTTATGCAAATGTCCACCTGCATGAGCTTATTTTTATCTTGTCTGAAACAACTGTTGTTTTCTAAAAGTTTTTGTTGTTTTGTACTATGTGTTTCTTTTTCTTTCTTCATAGTGAGTGTAATCTTACTTCTAGAAAATTTATTCCTTATTTGTATGGGGGAATAAGCTATTCTACTTTCCTGAAGAATTTGCCTCAGGGTAACTGAGCCAGATCCCGGGATAACCATAACACCTTAAGTTCCTTACTACTTTTTAATGAGTTTATCTTCATAGAATTCCCATCAGGAAGTACAGTACTAGCCCTCCTTTTCAGATGTGAAAATTAAACACAGATATTTATCCAATAAAAGATCTGGGGAGCTAAATTAAGATAGTTAGAAATGAGGTGAGTGGAATTTCACCTTCGTTTCTGTTAAGAGTAGAATAAATGAAGTTTCTTCTGTATTTGACTTTAACTTTCTCTTGGGAATTTATATTCTGAAAAATTACGTTAGATTGGCAAGTCAACCCAATTCATTTGAACTCCCAAAGCCACCTCAGTGAGGTACAAGAAGACAGGAGCTTGTTTTCTGCAAGAATATTTGCTAGTCACCAACTCATACTAACTAGTGTTAGTAACACTGCTGAGTGCAATAATGTCTTTAATGAAGACATTATTGCCTGTAGCAGCTATGTCTTACTTAGTCACAAATTATTTTCACATCCATTGTTTTTCTAGCCCAGCCTAAAAGATGATTCTATAATTTAATATCTCCCAAAACCAAAAATATAGAGCATTACTAAAATATGCACATTTGTACCTTCCTGAAAAGAATAAAATAGAGCTACAGAGAATATATGCCATATTACACAAGATTGTGGGAAGTTGAACATTCCATAAATGACTATTCAGTTATATCATTGGGATTACAGCAAGAGACATACAAGTGACTTCTACTTTTGCTGTGCTATCTATGCAGTTGAGAAAAGATCTTTTCTAGTCCTATCCTGGCAAAATGATTATCTTCTGTCTGAAAAGGACCTTCACTAAATGCTTCTCAGATGTCAGAAGCTATATATGTGAGCTAAAGATAACTCATGTTAAAAAGCTTATTTTTGTGCTATTGTAACTGATCTCATGAGAACAACTTCTTAAACCATTCACCTCAACCTCACTTTTTTGTTTCATAAACAAGCACTACACTACATTTAACATATATATTTACATGTACATTGATTATATGCATTGAAAAAAATGCTAAGAACATTTTTGGAATATCTGAAAAACATATCACTTAAAAAAAAACAGAAATAAAGAAAAGAACTAATCATTACTAAAACTGGTGTATAACTGTACATATCATTAGAAATAATTGTGGAAGAGAAGAAAAATTCAGTTTAAATAGATTTCATAATTTTAAAATGTTCTAAGAGAGAGAAGTACAAATATGAAAGAAATGTACTGCCTTTATAATTCTATTTTCAGCAGTTTATTCTAGCTCAGAATACTTTTCAGACTACCAAGTTGCAAACTACATACCTTAATAATTACAGTCTATATAGCAGATAAAGAAAATAGTCATTTCCCATACTGAGAAGCAGGTGTTGTCATATTCTTTGCTCGTGGCTCATTTTTGCTTTGACTGAACTCCAGAGTGAAATATCTTTTGACTTCAGTTGTGCAGGATCAAATACAAATTGCATGTGTTAATATAAATGCAAACTAGAATTAGTATAGAAATAGGTGATATAAACACAATGAAGAGAGAACTCAAAGGAATCTGCAGAGTGATGCCCAGAAAGGTTAACCTTATATAACTTCCTGAGGAAGACTGGGTTCTCAGAACTACTGAGGGAGACTGTGCTTCTGAAAAGCAAGGAAATTATTTTGGTGCCTGGTAATGATAAGAGCTCCCATTTTTAATATTTGTTTTAATGAATTTTAGTTTTTGAAGTTTTCAGTTTGTTAGAGAAGAAAGAGGTTGGGAGGGGGAATCAAATAATAGGTTAGTCAAACATCACCAGTAAAGGTAGACATACCAAATTTGACAACTGGTGTTACAGAGATATCACTGAAAACACACATGCTGACAAATACTACACACATTATTTCATAGCATGAGAAAAAAAAATCAGTATGATAATAAAGCTGCCTTTTTTATAAAAGTCTAAACCCAGATCTTTGTGTTTACCTGAGCAGGTCAGAGAAAAAAGCCACACCATATATAAACAAAAAAGTTGTTTTATATGCATCTAGGCTAAAATCCTATCTCATATTTGAATGTTTCTATTAAGGCCTATGTAGCTTTTGCCTCGAGTAAATGCCAGTGGTCAACATGAGTATCTGAATGCATTATCCATGCAAGAATAAAATATATAACTATAGAAATTATGTATTATATATGGAAAAGAATATATAATGCTAATTCCTCAATATAGTTTCATTATCTTCGTTAATTAAGAAGTCACAGGCTTTAAGATACAGAAATACACCTTTGTATATTAAAGGCTTTTGCCTTCTATTAATTTGTCCAATCAGCTTTTGAAATGACATCTTGTGATAAGGTGTTCCACAGTCTTACTAAATAGAATTGATTTGGACTTGACTGCTTTCTGTTTGTTTTGTTTTTCCTTTCACACCTCTCTCTTCTAAAGCTTACTAGACATTTCCTAGTTCTTGAATCAGGAGAACCAGTAGACCCCATGCAATGGCATGGTTTTATAGATCTCCATCCTATCTATCTTTAACCATCTTTTCTGGCCTGAAAAATCGTCATTTGAGTTTATCTTTCTGCGCAATTGTGTGCATTCTCTGCCCTCGTGGCCAAGAAGACCAATGGGATCCTGGCTGCATCAGGAGGAGTGTTGCCAGCAGATCAAGGGAGGGGATCCTGTCTCTCTACTCAGCTCTGGTGAGGCTGCACCTGGAGTATTGGGTGCAGTTCTGGGCTCTCCAGTACAAGAGGGACGTGGAGCTTCTAAAGAGGGTCCAACGGAGAGCAACAAAGATGATTAAGGGACTGGAGCATCTCTCGTATGAGGAGAGACTGAGTGAGTTGGGCCTGTTCAGCCTGGAAAAGAGAAGGCTGAGAGGGGATCTTATTAACATGTATAAATACATGAAGGGAGAATGTAGGGGGGGAAGGTGCCAAATTCTTCTAAGTGATGGCCAGTCATAAGACAAGGAACAGTGGATATAAGTTGAAACACAGGAAGTTCCATCTCCATATGAGGAGGAACACCTTCACTGTGAGGGTGACAGAGCCCTGGAACAGGTTGCCTAGGGAGGTTGTGGAGTCTTCTCTTCTGGAGGTCTTCAAAACCTGTCTGCATGCCACCCTGTGCCACATGCTCTAGGTGTCCCTGCTTGAGCAGGGTGGTTGGACTAGATGGTCTCTAGAGGTCCCTTCCAACCTTAATCATTCTGTGATTCTGTGATTCTTTTCCTCTAGACTTCTTCCTATTTTGCTATATGCTTTACAATGAGATAACTGAACTTCACACAGCATTAAAAATGCTACCACACTAGAGATTTACACAAATTCTACAGCTGAAATGAGTAACTTCTGGATTGGAGGGGTGTTCTGCTGATACTAACTTTCTCAATGGAATTGAAAAGGTCCTACTGAACTCATTTTCTCAAAACTATTATGAAAGAATATATTTAATGTCCATCACAAAGGAAATACCTATGTCAGAACTAATGAGCATGAAAAAGACTGGTAGAAGGTGCAATCCAGTATTATGTTACAGATTTGGGATATTTATTCTGTGAAGAGTGAAGTGGTGTGTCAATAAAAATTGTCTTTTCTTTGCCCTTCCCTCAATGCCCTTCCAAATCTTTAAAAAGAGCTACACTTAACGCCAATCATATTCCATCTGTGCATTTTTTATCAGATCTTTTCCTGTTCTTTTTTTTAACTTGTTCTTTTCTTCTCTTAATTATCTTTTGCTAGCAGTCTTTTATTGCTCCCAAAATCTTTCACTCTATAGCAGCAGTCTGAATCACTGAAACGACATAAACTGAATACGCACACAAGAGAATGCAGGGGTGGAAATGCAAGTATTCTTACAAAGATCAAACTTACCACATTGTGCATAAAATAAAATAAAATAAAATAAAATAAAATAAAATAAAATAAAATAAAATAAAATAAAATAAAATAAAATAAAATAAAATAAAATAAAATAAACAAGTAGCAACATAATTATTTGCTAAACACAGCTATGTGAAATCTGAAATAGAAATAAAAAGATTAACTTTAAAAAATGCTTTAAAATAGCCATAATAAAATCTGCTCCACAACATACAAAAATCTGACAATACGGCAGAAAAGCAATAAAAGAAGCTTCCTTTCCATTCACAGACACATCCTGAGTCTTGTGAGAGAGAATATGCATCCTTCACTTGAGATCTGCTTTTAAGTCCTTGAATTAAAAGGAAAAGATGAAAGAACCTATCTCACCAGCCTTTTCCCACCCTGTATGTTAGAGTGGCCACAGTAGGTAAACTGAAGGATGCAATATTTCATCCAATTAATTTCACAGCATGAAAAAAGGAAGTGGGTCATGGTAGCCGAGTAGTAAGTCTGTAGTCTTTCCATTTATTTTAATGAATGTTTGTATTTCACAATTCAACAAGCATCCAGACTTATCAAAAATGTCTCTTTTTATTAGGAATATATATTAATCACCAGTGAAGTATCTTTTAGATCAATTGCAGATCTGTTTTGAACATATTGCATGTAACAAATTATATTTTCTTAGACCATGTAAGAAATTTCTAATTTAACATTTAACATGGTCTATTCTGAGTACTACAGAGTTAACCATTCTAAGTATCACAGATTTTTTTTTTCAGACACCACATATTACATATTACTACATTATCATTTTGGTTCACAAAAAAAGTCATGGTCCATTAAGGTGGAGCTAAACTCTTTACACTACCGCACTAACAACACACAAATTGAAATGAGACTGAAAAAAGATGTTCAGACTGGATATTTTGCAAAGACTTCATCATGGAGACAGTCAGCCAGAGAGTTTTTGCAATCTGTCCTTTCTGACTTTAAAGGCTTATCTGGATAAAGCCCTGAGCAACCTGGTTTGACCTCATAGCTGATCCTGCTTGAGGGTTGGCTAGAGATCTCCTGAAGTCCCTTCCAATCTGAATTACCGTGTGTGCCTATAAGGGTCTATAATGTCTAAAAGTTTTTTACATGGTCACTCTCCTATCTACAGCATGATCTTTCCCTCTTTTCACAAGTCAGCTGAGGTGGCAAAGTGTGCATGCATGTGCACACACACTAGTGCTTTCATGGTTCCTTATGCAGTCCAAGGACATCCTCTGGCCTCTTGAGGTGCACATGGATGATGTATGTGCTTTGACCAGAGGCATGAGTGCAAGGTTGAATACTGCTACCAAAGACTGCAGAGATTTACTCTATGTGCACTGAACTGGAATTGTGGCATACAGTTTTCCAGATTTAATCTAGTGTGTAATCTGCATGTATAAATCAACTTGTCTAGGGCAAAGAAGGATCAAATCTCAATGACTAAAAATGGCTTGGATGAAGGAGAAAAGGATTACAGGTCAGTGCCATCTAATCCATTTCAAATAAAACAGCATCTGTACTGTCCTTGCTCTGGTTCAGATCATTACATCCTTATTCAGATCATTACATCCCAGTACATCTCCAATACTGTGGCTCCATGATATCTCTAAGAAATTAATGTAAAAACTGCAATAGCAATAGCCTCATTTGGTTTATTGCACTTAGCTATATGACTTCCCTTCTATTTACACTTCTGTAAAAAAGATCGTAACAAGTTCTAGTGTTTGCAAACAATTACAATATAATGTGCTTGAAAGTATGAACTGCGTACCGTACTCTGATTGATGTTACACATGTATTGAAATACACAGGACTTAACTTGAACAGAAAGACTACCTATAAATATGTTATCATTTTACTGTTTTGATACCTTCTGAGGAGCAAACATGAATATTAAGATAACATGAATAATGGATTAGTATCTTTTGGAAGATTTCTTTCTATATGATGACTTCATGCTGTGTCAGCAGTTTAAGAAAATACAAGTTTAAGACTTCTAAGCTATACTATGGATAACGCTGATAAACATATCAATTCTCTTCCAACTTTATCCAGATAATGAGGTCACTTGGATTAGAATCAGTTATCTGACAATGTAAGAAACATGCCGTACAATAGTATTAACACGGATCACATTCTGAATTGTCAGATTGGCAATAAAATATATATCTAAAAGGCTGTATAGTTTATAGATCAGTGAACTTTTTGAAAATGGACATATAAAAGAAATCTATGACATGTGCTCACATTTTTAGGGATCTCCTTTCTGTATCTCTTTCCTGCTTTCAGCCTGAGTGATTAATATGTTACCACCTAGTACTTCACTGTTATCTTCTGTGAATAAATTTTCTGTATCTTTCCATTTTATGCCACTTATCCACAGCTGGGAAGTGCCCAGATCTTCAGTTTTTCCTGCCACTTCCTCGTCCCTTGATGCATTCACAGAAAGGCAGGAGTGGAGAGTACTATCCACATAATTACACTTAGCAAAACCTAAATCTGAACTTAATACATTTCACTGCTGTATTCTACCAACACAAGCAGTGTTCATCTCGTAGCTTTGCTGTCTTTTAGACTGAATTCTTTTCTGAAGTCTGCTCTGCGTTTCAGGGTCTGCTAAGAAATTCCTATTTATATAACATACTTACATGAAAAGCTCTGGAAACAGAGCTCCCAACTCTGTCTCACAACCATGTCCTGCTGAGTTCTGCTCTGAAGCCCTAAACTGTCTTGTAGGTTCACCTTGATAACCACCCTGATAGAAACTTAGCTAATAGAAACACATCTGGTGAAGCTTTTCATAGCCGACAACTATTTCAACAATGGGTTTCACGTGCATAACATTTTATAACATTTTAAAGACATACGCTTATGATGGATTCTATTTTACTCACTTTCTGGCCCCAAGTCTTCTTTTCTGTTGCTATTCTTTCAAATATATTCCCATATGATAGCTTGAAAAATATTTATTTGTGCTTCAGAATAGATTAAAAAAAGTTTGCTTGACTGTGAATTGCAAACATCAGTTTAACAGGCACCTTGTTCTTGCACAGTTGTCTGAATGCAAAATAGTTGCCTACTGATACTTTTTCATGCAAAAGTATTAAAAAGAGAGTGACTTGTGAGAAAAACTCAAAGGCTATGTAACTGTTTGAATTGTGCTTTGTGAGTTAAAAATCTCCCTGAGAGGCATGATGGAGGTTAATTCATGTCACTATATATGTCAACATTCAGGGCTGAATTCTTTAGTTAATGTTCTTCTTGTTTCATTTTTCTCTTAGAAAGTAAAAGGTATTAGTCCTGGGGCTCCATAATTCTTTTCCTGTGGGCTACAGTTCTAATTCTTATATTGGATCTATTCACTGACCTCTAAATTTTCTTTTTGATAACTTTTGAGTATGTGCCACAAATATTGCTATAAGGATGAAAGCCCCATCATTTCTTCTTTCCTTACCTTCATCATTTCTCCTCTGTCCTCTCTGTTTTACCTCCATGCTCTCTACTCCATATTTTTAAAGTAATTTCACAAATATATTTAGTAAATATCCACCAACTACTTATGTAACTAATTCTCCTCTTTCCTAACAAGAAATCCCTGTAATGCATTTATTTTGTGTTCCCTTTGTCCCTACTAAGTTAAAAGAGCAGGACTTCACAGCTGCACTACTTTGTTGTTCTTTTCAGTGAATGCTACATTGAAAACTATTTCACAGGATATATGACACGCCAACATCATATGCTCCGCTCTTCAAAACCTACTCAGACCTTCATAAAACTTGATGTTATCTTCGAAGGTCTGCAAGTTTCAGTCTTACATGGTTCTATTACTAACGAATTAGCAGAAATTAGTAGCAGCATTAGTAGCAAAACTCGAAAACCTAAACTTTTATAGAAAAAAAATGCCACTGAGAGATGATGAAATTGGCAGGTTGTCTGTAATGCGAATCATCCATCTCCTTCCTTTCACTGCCACTACCTTAACTAGGATCTTTGCTTCCTTACTCAAATGAGTGTTTGAAATTTGATGACTCAATTGGCAATATAAATTTCAGACATCAATAATTCAATATTTATCATTCCTAGGTATAGAAGCTAATTGTTACCTCAAAATACTATACTGTATTTTAACCCTACACTTAACAGATTATATCTGAACCTTGTTGTAGTGATGACTCTTCTGTCTAAAAATTAAACTTTAACAATGGAGAAATAAAATTACTGTTGCAGATATTTGTGTAGCATCTACAGTATCAAAGACATTACAATAATCGTGTGGATATTTTTACTATGTCTGCATTGGTCAGTGATAACAACTACACCTATAACTCACCAAATGTGTGCAAATGCAGGAGCAATAAAATGTTGAACTTATTAGGTTGAACCATTAATCATAAGAGCAATTTATGGCAATAACTTGTAAAGGATTGTGACCTTTTTTGGTCCCATAATCCCAGAGATAAGCGACTGAAGATCTGTAGACTCCACAGGAAAAAAAGTATTTATAGATAGTAATATAGAAAACACTGTATTTCCAAATTCCATCTCTCTTTAATGAGCCATTTTTGACTTTACAAAGCATCATAAACATTTGATAATCCATTTGAGGGATCACAAATAATTTTGAGAATATCTTCTAAAACTTTCCAGTTTGGTTGGGAGTAGAGAATGAAGAAAAACAAAGCAAGCTTATCAGGAATTTAATCAATAATGTGGGAGTAAAATACTAATATGCAAAATTGTGCAAATATTGTGTTTTCCTCCTACAAATTGGAGAACTGGGAGATGTTTGTAAAATTTGAGTTTGAAGTTTTGTTTTCATGTTTATGAAATTAATAGAATGTCATTTGTATTTCATGCAGCATTCAAAATTAATGAAAATAAAATTAATACTTCTCTATGTATTCTTTTCTCAATTAAAATTTAAATTAGTTCAATTAAACAGTTTTAAATTAGTTATTCTTTTCAAATATAATTAAAAAAAATAACAACTTATTTTCCTATATGTCATTTTTTGAAGTATTTCCCTGGAGCAGCAGTCTTGAAATGATTGGGTATATTCTATATCTCCTTTTGTCTATTTTTTTAATAATTTTAAATCATTTGATAAATGAAATCACAGCACAAAACAGAATATTAAATGCCATCTGAATGCAAAAGCTTCTGATTATCTCCTCTAACTACTATGCTGAAAATAAATTACATTGTCAATGACAGAAAGTTCAAGAGCAAAGGGTGTTTCTGCAGTGTCCTGTTCTCCTCTCCTCTGTTAAGGAAGCTTTAAAGATTAATCATGATGTCGCATACATAACATTCACATAATTCCTTATACTAACATTACTTTTCAGAAAAAGTTATCACATCCTGTTCTTTTATCTGTTGTTCCAAATCCCTTGGCCATTTCCTTAGTTATGAGGACAGAATTAGTTGCTGTCCTGTACTGTAAACAAATAAGATCCTCCTTCCTGGCTACTGATCTGGCATCTCTTTAAGAAAAGGAAGGATTAGGTAATCCCTCCTGATCTTTATACTAAAGCCTAGCTCCTATCCTTCAGGTGCACAGGGAAAGTCTTGCTCATCCTTCGCAGTCTGTGAACTTCAAAGGAAACTTTGCCAAATTCCACCAATATATCAACCATCAAATCCAGTATTAGCTGCTAAAAATAAGATTTCAGGGGCTTATACAACTAGAGTACATTTAAGTGAACTCCAAGATAAGCCCCACTGCCAAATTTCAAGTTCTTGCTCCAAAATGTTAAATATATATGAACAGGGGTGTTCATATATATTTATCTCTTCTTTAAAGAAATTAAAACCACTGATTTTGATAGTAAACAAATTAAGTTGGTTCACCTGGAAACACACAAAAAATGTATGTCCAAATAATGAAGATTGTGAAAATGTAGGTCCTTATAATAGGAACTGTTGATGAGAGAGTAATATTCACTATTTATTCATTACTAAAGATTCAAACAAACATTGCAGGTGATCAAGAAGTTCACTGTATAGCTGGAGCTGAATGAGTAAAAGAGAAATGACAAAATAATTACAGAAATATTAACAATCTCAGACCACTCATATATTTGACTTGCTTTCTGCAGGCAAAAGAAAACAGAACAAATACCAAAAATATCCACAAGGTAGAAGTGAAGAGTTTTGTAGAGAAAAGACAAGGGTTCTTTTAGAGTTGTAGAATGAAAAAAAAATCTAAATATATCAAAATAGCTGCTGATATATAAGATTGCATAAAGACAAATATTGAAACAGGAAGCAAGAAGGACTCAGTAGGAGAAAAAGTCTAATCATGTAACTCTTTGACAGAAGTCAAATTATTAGCAAGTTCTAGTGGTGATTGAGAGTGTCCTGCGACCCTTTAGTCTTTGGTTTCTTTTTTTTTTTCCCATTAAAATATTGCTTAGAATTTGTTACAAACATGGAACAGTAATACCTGTGTCATCATCTATGTGAATAAGAATTATGTGAATGAAGCCAAGAATAAAGCATTTTTAGTCTAGATGTTCTTTCCATGTCATCTCATCTCATACGAGAGTATATATCCAGTTATATATTGCAGTTAGCGTATATAAAATACAGGCTTTTAGTACCTCATGAAAACAAGACAGACTAGTTATTTTTTTCTAGTATCAATATTCTGTCTGTATCTCTGAATTAGCAAAATGGACTATTGTGCAAATGCTGACTAAGGTATTTCATAGGTTTTTCACAAGGTGACTATAATACAGATTTATTGCAGTTTCTGAAAGAATAGAAAAGCTAAATATTTTGAACCAGGACTCAAAGCCAGCCTTGACAATGACTGAATACCTTCATAAACTATGGCTGACCTCAAACCCTTTTTTCACTCTACTTAATTCCCCTGAAATATTAGAAGATTCAGACTTCTCCGCTAAAACACATACAATATTTTATTGCAATGTTTCCTGTTTAAAAAATCCCTCTATATAGTTTTTGGGAAAAAAAAAAAGAAAAATCTTAATAATGGAATATAAAGAAATAGGAATTTGAATCCAACTTAATTTACAAGTTATATTAGAACTTTATATATGTTTACAATAGGATAAAATGCTATGAGGTCTCAGAGGAAAAGTAACACCATCAAATAAAAACAGCAGACAGTAACAGCACAGTAAATTGCAAGGAGAAGTCAAGGTCTCAGTTTAAATAAGGTAAATCTGGTCCTGAAGCAATCCAGTCATGACAACAGGGAGCTCAATTCAGGCAAGCTGAGTGAATGTCAGAGAGAGAGGAACTTAAGGTAAGGCCTATGTAGTAGGGGCTTTTCAAACATAGAACATACAAACATAGATGATACATTATAAGACTATAGAAAAGAAACCGCAAAGGTAGACATTAGTCATATGACTTGTTCCCATTCCCTAGATTTATGCATTTTAATTCAAACTGAGATTCAGAACCGTCTGTACGTTTGGAAAGTATTGGATAGAGTATCAAGAAATTCAAAAACCATTTTTAATCTGTGCATTAAATTGCACCGATTAACTTACAAGACCAATTCAAACTAACTTGTGCAATGCAAAGGCTAAAGGAAAGATATTGTACAAAACTTTCTTCCCTGCAACAGATCCATTTAAGAATAGAAACTGAACAACTCAAGTGTTATAGCAGAAGCAGGTCACCAAAGTACTGAAATTTAAAAATAGGGAGTAATTTTGTACAAAGTTGGTTGAAGTAAACCTAATGTTACTAAAGTTGTTACAGAACATCTGATAAAAGCAAATGAAATAATAAAACAGAGGGAATAAACCAGTGGGAACTCAAAAACCATGAATGCTGCCTATCGGAGAACAGATTAAAGAGGCAATTGAACACATGCATTCAAGAGAGAAATTAACCCTCACATAATCCTACATAAACTTTCAAAGAACTCCAAATTTCGCCCTTCCTCAGCAGAGGCAAAGCACATCCACAGGCTATAAACTCTCTGTTAACTTAAGTTCTGAATTAGTCTTGATTTAATAGTTAGACAAGATCCACCTTTATCAGTTACCATCAACAAGCAAACACGCACTTAGAAATGTGCCAAAAAGTCACAGAAACTGATGAACAGAATTAGCTGGGGGTACTGTATTTTTTTAAAAATCCTTATTTTTAAGTACTACGGGCCCAAGCAGACAGAAGCCTAAGGTGGTGTCAATTTTTAAGCTTTGAACTATCCTAGAAATCTTAATGTAACATATAGTCTTAATGGAAAGCTAGGCATACAGACTACTGGTGCATACAGACACTAATTTCAAAGGTTGATTACCAATTCTGCACTAGTTTGATTCCATGTTTTTATATCAGTGTTAGTGGATATAATAAAATGTGTTTTAAGAAATGGTACAATTGTATTTAAACATATTTTTTAATTTCACATGTACTTATTATACATATTTACATCTGCCAAATGGATGTAAAATTAACTGGAAACAATGAGAATTGAGTGTACTGCAATAAGTAAAATCTTGATAGAAATAACTGATGTATTTTGCAAAAAGAAAAAGGAAGAAAGGGAAAAAAAAGCTATCCTTATGTTGGGAACTATTCTTCTTATTTTCAAATATTAGCAGTGTGAACTTAGAGGTCACATCAGCTGCATATCAAAATGAAGTGGACATAAACCTCACTCATCTCTGATCTGGTTTCAAAGACAAGATATAAATAACATCATTAATTTTTACTCTTAGGGTAATATTATGGGAAAGAAAAAAAAGACAAAAGGAAAAAAAAATCCATAGTATAATTAAAATCTCTAAACATGGAAGCTTAACAATAAATGCTTAAATAAATGTGCTTCACAGCATTGTTAAGGTGTCTTATCTTCATGATAGCCTGTAAGAATGCCTTAAGCAAAAATCATTTTAAAAGAAAAGGTGTTTCTTTGTTTTCAGACAACAGAGGAAGCACTGATTTTGGTATTAGCAGACAGCTGATAGTATTAGCAGACCAGGATTACTTCACTTATTATTTTGACAATTATTGTATAATAGTTAATGTAGGAAAATATTTTAGCTGTTATCAACAAAAATATAAACTTACTTAAAAGCACAGTGATACACACATACGTTTATTGCTTAATCTAATTTATCATGTATAAAATATTTACTCCTTCAAATAAGCACTATTTCTCCTTTGATTTAGATAATAGATAGTGAATTTACACCGTCTGTATTTGCTAAACATGTATCAAATAATATAAAAAAGTTAAATGACAAACAGCAACTAGTCAGATACACCTTCCTGATGGTATAGATATTGTATAATAGCTGGAATGATTACTGCCACAACTTAATAGTTAAGACTGAGAAAGAGTTTAAAATATAAGCTTATATACTTATAGACTTATGACTATAGGTTATAGACTATATCCTAGTATTAAAAATAAGTCTTTTTTTGCTTTCAGCATTTCCACTGGAGTTTAAATTTAAGATCAGATAAAAGCTAGACATTTCCTGCGCTGTGTGAAACTGAAGTGGCAGTCTCTGACAAAAATACCTTTTTCTACACATGCAGATACAAGTGAATATAAATCAACCATTGCCATTGCAGTAGCTGTGCAAGTAACATATCAGACCTTTATTAAAATATTTAACAAAGAATCTCTAGACACTCTACTTCACAGCCCTGAAAACAAATTACTGTTGATGTGCCTATGGTAACAACTTGACTAATCATATATATGAAAACACACTTGTGAATTGTTACATTCTTTCACTCATATGACTGAAATTTGTTTTATAATTGATGTTAAAAGTATTAAATTACTTTGAAATGCTGACAGATACATCATCTAAGATAACTGAATCAGATTTAGATCACTGAACCTCTACGACTGTAAATTTGTTCCACACCTTTACAACTGAAGATTGTTCTCAGAATAACTGGTGAATAATTTAAAGAAAAACTTCCTGGTTTTATAATATGTAGAATAACTTGAAATCAAAATTGTGGGCATGCAAAACAAGTGGAATGTTTTGACAAGACAGAGACTAAGGAAGAAAAATGGAGGCAATCCTTCTGGGACTACTTCCTCAAAAAGTAGTGAAAAAAAAAAAAAAAAAGCCAAGTGCCCTTTCTTACATACACATGCACAAGCTTCTTATGAAGAGGTCTACCTGCAGGCACAATAACAGCAGCTGTAGCATCTAACCTCTATCAGTCATCATCTAGAATAGTGCCACTTTCTATTAACTGAGAAATAGAGGAGCTAAAATTACTCATAGTGGTCTACGCAAGTCACTCCGTTTGCTCCAGTGCATTTTGATGACTTAATTAGGAGGAAAGCGCAGCACATGTGGCTTTCCAAGCAGGTTCATCACAAAGGCCACCTCATCAAAGTGGATAGTCATGTGTTCTACAGCTAGATTAAAACTCTGGATTTCTTCATTAAGTGTCTTGCAGCAGACTGTGCCTCTTAGTTTGTCTCTATCTATTCAGATAATTAAATAAAGCATCATGCTTTATTTATTTCATTTTAAAGGCTAATAAATGGTGAATTGAAGTATAGCTGGCCATCTTTTCATTTATTAAAACCTCAGTGTACATAGTGACAATCTATAGAAGGCAAGGAATGGGCTGAATTCCGCCATCCCCATGCCTTTAATATTTACCTTCTTTCAAGGCACAACATTTCTACTGATAATATTTCCAAACTCTGTCATCTTCCCCCAAAGAAAGGGGAGGGGTTGGAGGATGGGGAGAGAGACTACAGTCATGCCATAAAGCCAGGCAATGTGAAACAATTTGAGAATTTTGAATATATGTTGGCATCAATCAACATCAAAGAGATACATGACAAATTTGTAAAAATCATCTATCATGTATCATATAGAGTCAGAACCTCTACACCTACAAATAAAGAATAAGAGCTGCATGTTTTTATTTCTATTTGTAGCGATGACTAAGAAAATTATGGACCATTATATAGTTACATTATCTCAAATTAGTATATGAAAATGAGCACTACACGGTGCTCATTTTCTTATAGCAAGAAATGATATTCTTTTTTGTTATAAAGTGCTTTGCAGCCTCCTAATGGAAATTATACATGGTAATATATGATTTTTCCTTGATAATAAATACATTCTACCATAACATAAGAGGACCTAGCATTAATTCCTAAATACTTGGATGAAAGAATAAATATAAATATAAAATATTTTAAATAGAATATTACACTTCATTTCAAAGTCAACTGAATACTCCATGATATCATATTTTACTTGTAAGAGTTACCAGTTGAAATTGCATGTAGTTAACACATCTTCAGAAAATTGCACACACTTTTATACAAATATATGGTGGTAAGATTGGATGTTTCAAAGCACTGGTAAGACCTCAGCTGTACTCCTTCCTCTGTACAGAAGGTTATCCTATATCCTATATTTATTACAGAGACAGGAAAGAAGTAAAAGGCAGGCAGGCATACATAAGCACAAGCACACATATAAACACACTTTACATAGAAATAGATATCAGAAATGGATATGAGTTGAAAAATATTTTTACTTTCTGCCTTTTTTGAGTTAGTTAGACATGGATGGCAGGAACATATCTTTCTTTAACTTCAGCAAGGTCAAAATTTTCTGCTTTCTCTTAATTTAACATTGAATACTGCAATCTACAAAGCTCGAGGCATTTACAACTGGAACAAAATGAAATATCACTTACAGATGCCATTTGAGCATATCTTACATTTCACAAAGCTTCTAAAAAAGAAAATTACAGAGCAACGTGTACCAAAACATCGGATTTCTTGACACTTCTCTTTTTGTCAACAGAACAAAGTGCAAAGGTAATCTTTTCCAAGGTAAAAGGCACAAGGTGTAGGATTAAAAAGTTAAGAACATGACAGAGAGGCAACCGGGGTCCTTGTGGACAAGGTGAACTTGAGTTGGCTGTGCATCCTTACCACAGAGGAGGCTGCCAACATCATGGGATGCATTTGTGACAGCATAACCAGCAGGTCAAGGGGAGTGATTATTTCCCTCCACTTGGCATTTGAGAGACTATAAATGGAACACTTTGTCCAGTTTTGGACCATTTACTCCAAGAGAGGTAGAGAAAAACAGAAGACAGTGCAGAGAAGGGCCACTGAGGTCTGGACCAGGAGCATATAACACGACACACTGGGAGAGGTTGAGGAAAATGGGTTTGTTAAGCACTGAAAAGTCAGTGGTCAGTGGGGGGGCGGGGGGGATCTAAGTGTAGTCTTCAGCCACCATATGAAAGGTTTTGTAGAAGTGAGAGAAAGACTCTACTCAGAGGTTTGCAAGGAAAGAAGAAGAGGCAAGTGTCACAAATTGCAGGACAAGAAATTCCAACTATATATAAGGGAAAAAGACATCATCTTAGCAGTGGCTAATGTTATGTAAGGTTAAGAAATATCCTCCTTACAGATGTCCAAAACTCAACTGGCTAAAGCAACTTGGTCTAACTTCAAAAACAACATTGTTCTAAACTCCTCCTCTCTTTGCACCTCCCTAAAAAAGAAGAACCATCCAGATGACTTCTAGAGATTTTTCCATGAATCTACAAGCTTACCTACATATCAGAGCTTCTCATTAAGAACACTGCCAGTCCCATATCTGTACGCCAGCCTTTAAGCAAAAGTAGCTAACTGTTACCTTCATCTAGGCTCCACCTAAGATGGAGCCCAGATCCAACTAAGAGCATAAATAAAATTTACATGAATTTTACAATTTGATGCTGTTAAGTCATAGATTCCTTTGTTTTTAGAATTTATATACCATTGGCACATAAAGTGCTATTATTGACAAAGCTTGGCTTTACATCGGGTTCAACATTTTTTTTTATTTGGTGCCTATCCTTATTTCCTCTGTGGCCTAAAAATATCACCGTCCTGTTCAGGTTCTCTGAAATGCTCACTGGCTAATCACAAAACAAAAATAAATTCAACAAAATCACCAGCTTTTAGTTATAATTGTCGAAGTCTTCAAAACCCGCCTCAATGCCACCCTGTGCCACATGCTAGGTGTGCCTACTTGAGCAGGAAGGTTGGACTAAATGATCTCTAGAGGTCCCTTCCAACCCTGAATATTCTGTGATTCTGTGATAATCCTAGCATAGGTGAAATCAGGTGTCTCCTGTTCAAACAGGAAATAAGCTAGGGTAATAAATCCCATTTATGAGGCAGCAAGCATTAGAAAAAAAGGAAATTTTAAATATTCTGGTCTACTCTGGAAGAGGCCAAGTCCTTGGATGATTCTCTTCAAGATTTTAGTAAGCTCCTATTGATTATCAGAAAAAAAAAAATAGGAAAAAAAAACCGCTCTTAATCTGTAGAAACATATTTCTGAAGTTGATATTTTATTTGACCAGCATCTTCTAAAATAAATCAATTCCTGGAAAAACACTGCATTTTTCACATATAGAAATCAAAAAAAAAGCATCAGAAAAATAATATTTTTTTTTACTGAAAAATGATGAAAATATAACAGGCACTGTAGCACAGAATTAATATTTGCTTCAATGTTCATAACCACAGAGATCTACAAGTGTCTATCAAAACCTCACACAAACCTGTGTTCAAAATAGGTTTTTCATTCTTCCTCCTTTCCCTAAAATCCACAAGAATGTGATTACAAAAATCTATTAGTCTACCAGAAGCATAGGATATTTATAATTTCACACTTTCTTTCCACACTTCTTTTCATGTAGGTATCTCTGTAGAGCTGAAGAATTGACTAAATTCCACAAATCTGGAATCTGTTCCAGTTCAGCATGGCACAATCCTTGAGGAATGCTCCTGTGGTCTAATGGGCCCTTGTATTAGGCCCTATATCTAAACACTTGCACTCACTTTATTGACATAAACTGAAAAAAATGTCCCAGTTGAAACAATTAAAATCTTTTCTTGCATGCGGGATATGTATTTCTTTTATTGCAATTAAATGTATTCTTGATAATGTAGTAACTGATAATTTTAAAAAGATAATCAATGACTTAACTAAAAACATGGAGCTCAACATATCCATCTATACATATACAGAATTAGTTTATGTCATGTTTTCTTAGATCAGTGACTTGAAAATCAAGTTATTCAGCTTTCAAATATGCAGAGCAACTGGAAAGAAAAATCATTTCTTTCTTAGCAAATGTTCAACCTTGATTAAATAAAGATGTGCTAAGGCAGAAATACTTTAGGCCTCAGGAGACAGCCATAGTGGAACTGAAAGTGTATTTTATATGTGAATTAGAGGTAAGATGTAATGACACAAGATGAAAGGTTCAGCTGTGATTTTAATAAAGGGGGGAGACAGTACTTCCCTGTGGACACTATATGCAAAATAGTAAGGCTCAACAGGAATATATGAAGAGATTCAGTAAAAAAAATGCAACAAATGACTCAAAGTTATAAGATTACCATTAATATTCATCTCATTTCCCTGAAATTGAGAATTCCAGTTCTGAGGTTAGGCTTTAATATATTTCTGCTAGTTTATCCTATGAAATAATCTTCATATCACCAATATGTTGGAACAATTTTAGATTTTTAGGTAAGATAGAACTAAAACAATAAAATTTCATATTTAAAAGGTTTCACAGAGCAGACTGTATAGAATAATTTCATTGCATCTGTTATTTGGAAAGCATATTTGGATTTTTATTGCAATAAAATAATAGTAAAATAAGTAATATTATGTTCACAGGTTTTTAGCTGCTATCCTATGTACTTTAGCAATTCTCACTAAAAGATGTTATCTGCTCCTCTAATGTTATTTTTAAGGATAAAGCAGACTTTCAAAGAAGCATTATTGCTTTTTTTTCCCCATTAAATGGAGGAAGAAGTTTGAGATTCTGCACAGATCTCTTTCTGTGCATTAAAAAAATTAAAGAGAGAGACATGCTTTTGTAAGTAGAAGACATGAAAAGAGCAAAATGAATGGGATGAACTGCTAAAAAGAAAAAAAAAAAATCCTGCTTTATTTGATCTTTTGTGATAATCACACTTCTGGCACCCTGCCAGCTAGGCTGAGCATACTGATGTCTGGCCAAGGAAGGTAATTTCTTGGTTCAAGTCTGAGGTCTGTGATGAAAATTACAAAGCAGGGACAAAATAAAAATGCCACCCATGATTTTATTCTGAAACTAATTTGATTGAAAATGTAATACAATGCAAAAAGCTTTTTTAGTAGAGTCTAAAAAACTTTGACTAAATTGAAACCCATGCAAGTAGATGGAGGTAGCTAACGTGAAAATAGATTGACATCTGCAGGCATTTTTAAAAAGAGCTGTAGATGTATTTCTGACAGGCAAATTGCTTTGGAATAATGTTTGAAGCCTGAGGTCAAATTTTTAAGATGATAATTTTAACCTTCTTATATTCTATAGTCTTTTAGGTTCTCCTAAATAAGGCATTTGAAAGCAATAAAATAAAGATATCAATTAACTTATTTATTTATTTTCTATGAACTGCCATTCATTATAGATCAACACAGCCTTGAGAGAAAAACCTCTCTTTTCACTGAGTAGTCTATATTTAAACTAGCTGCCAAGGAACTGTATAGGCACAGAATTCTCCATAAATGCCATATTCAGGTTATTAATCCAGCCAGCAGAGTCTTTTACAGTGTTAATTTGAAGCAAAAGAGTAAAACAAAACAAGTATCATTATGCACTTTCTTTTTGTACATCTATTGATGCTTCCAACATTTTACTGAATGGGTGTTCATTATAATTTAAGTATATATTATAATTAATATATAATATAGGTCATTATATAATATTCATTATATAATATAATTACACCACTGACTGCATTTTTACGAACAAATATTAATGATGATTCAGAATGACTCAGAAGCTATTCTTACCAATTTACTCTAAAAAAAAACAGAGATTTTGTTTCTTGTATGCACTAAAAATCCACTGCTCACAGAAATTGAATGGTACATGTTACCTATTTTACTAGCACCTTTATTTTTAAAGCTGGATAATAATTTTGACATTTCTGTACATTTTTATTATTCTTCTCTACCCTAATAAGTCTTGCTATATGCAGACATCAGGACTGATTGGTAAAATTTCCCTGAAAATGCTGCATTTCAGCTACTACACATTTGCACTGGTCTGCTGTTTCCTTTCTTCTCTAGTAGTGTTCTCTATAGATTTCCCATTCTGTTTGATCTTCAAGTCTGTTTCTGCACTTTGTATTTCTCCTCTCCATGAACAGTGTTAATCAAAAGAATGCTTTTAATAGCCAGCTTAACTATCTCACACTTATATTTTCAGGCCACTCCTTTTATTTTCCCTTGCAATCAATATGCAATTCATTGCAGTGTAAACTCTATACAGATATTAAGTTCTGTCTTTTAAATACATTCACACATATCTACCACCCACACATACACATATACACATGTAAATAATATAGAGTACTTTATGAATGTACATGGATATATTCACACTGACATCAGGTTAATTCACAGAAATATGAGGATTCATGTTCAAATAAAAGGCACCTACCTGGAATGAGCTGACCCACTAACTGATGGCATCTGGAAAGGCTGAATACAGCTACTATGACCAAAAAAGGATAATGTTTCCATTTCATGTTGTGTCCTTCCTTGCATTACACCAGCTCAGCAAAACTAATGTAAATGTTATCTGCAATAGAAATGGAATAAGAATAGAAGAATCAATGATAATTTTAAGGTACTTTCAAATGATTTTCCTCCAGTTTAACTTCTGTCAGGTATGCTGGTTTAAATTTAGGTAACTACTAAAATAATATCAATTTTCTAACATTTAGGAAGCTATAAACTACAGCCAGAAATGTACTAACTGTGTTTCCAGAGCAGACTGTTCTTAAAAGGATACTTTAAAGTTGATATAAGAAAACTCATAGTATATATATGATTGTAAGTAACTGTTGCATATTCTTTGGATTGTCATGCAACATAAGTTATCAGAGCAATTGCTCTGTTCTGCAAGATAATTCCGTTCAGGTTTCATCCATCCATCGTTCAAGGAAATAAACACTTGTCAAAGTTGAAGAACACATTTTAATGCTATTGGACACTACATAAACATGGTTAAAACTTTACACTAGTACAGAAGTTTTCCTGTGATGTGCTGTTTTTATGCATTTTACATAGTAAGGCTTTGAATAGTTAAAGCATAATTACTAATTCTAATTACTTTCTGCATTGACCAAAACAGAAAACTTCCATGACAAGGGCAAAACTGAATGTTATTAAAGGGAGCAAATCTTTTGAATTGAAATGTGGCCTCTACAATCATTTTTCTTCATCTCTAAAATAACTTTAATAATGTGAAACTCGTATAATGTGAAAAATGTCCAACAACTCTACTACTGTTTAAGAAAAGCTTTCTGCTCATCCTACTCACTTCTTATGCTCCCATTACGTGACATCTTAGTACTGAATTTGCCAGAACCCTCCAAGCTTTGATCACACTAAAACTAACTGCTATGGGGAAAGATGCCTTTCCCTTACATATATCTAGCAACATCTTATGTTTTTTAGAAAAACCTCTAAGTTAAATACAGACAATCTTTAAATACAAAGAAATGTTGTTATTTTCTGGTGAAGTCCTACTATCTCAAAACAAACAAGAATGCGACTGAAATGTTTCACATATTGTGTAATTTCTCATGTTCTTGACAAGTTGCTCTGAGATGAGCAGTTTGGATTGTGACTCATGTATTACCCAAATGCCATCAGACAAAACTGTAGCAGTGAAAAAATGCGGTGCTGTTAATTGTTCAGTCCACTGACAAAGAGAAATTTAGTTACCCCATATAATCATATATTCCCATACAACTGGGAATATTCAGTGTCATCTGATACATCTCAGTGTTCAAAAAAACACAAATAAATTAAACATGAATAGCTTAAACCACATCCTCACCCCCATTTCAAGTTTGTTGCTTGTGTTACACCTGTGCTTCTATTATCTTAGCAACCAGAAATAATAATATTCCATTTTCTATTACTGCTATTGCCTTAAACCTATGAAATGATTTTTTTTTTTTTTTTCTCCTTCATTTATAACAGATACAGGTACAATTTCTTCCATTCCCATTCTTTTAATCAACTCTACCGCTTGTGTGATTGCACTTAATTGCCAACCACTCAACACAGGGCATTACACAGGGCAATTAAGAGTAGCTATTGGCCAAGGTGTTTACATGAGCCTCTAATTGTCATTGATTACAGGACTCCAAAGCAGAAATCAGAATTTGCAACTTCAGGCTCTTGAATATTGGTCTTTTAGCTAATACAATAATGCAGACTCACTTCCAGTATTACTGTAAACCATTTACAAAGTTTGTTTCAAATTCCTGTAGTATTCAAGTCTGTACTTTCTACTGAATAGTAATCAAACTGAATAGTATTTTTAACCCAAAGACAGTGAAACAGCCTATTAAATTCATCTCACACATGACAACCCACCACCACTTTTTAGTGGTTCTGTGATGTCATTCCAGTGTGAGGTGCTATATATGTTAAGGTGGAAGAATCATTTAATTAATAGTTATTGCAAAATCATTAAAAGACTCAGAGATTTAAAGAGTCTTCTCAACCATTGGCAAGACTACTCCTACTCCTATCAATAGGAGTTGAGAGCATGCACTCAGAGGGGAGAATTTGTGGACTCTAAAGTAGACATACGAAAAAAAGATTAATATCAGCAACATACACTATGAGACTTGCCCTTCACGTAGAGGCATACTACATATTGTCTTTCCCATACTTGTCTTTTCTGTTTATATTTAATTGGCAGACTACGCCTTCTTTTTATTCCCTCTCCACATGACAGAGCTCTTCAAGAAACTCAGACCTTGAATGCCTGACTTTTTAGTAAAATTTCTTTTTTCTCTCTGATTCTGCTTGCCTCATGTTTGAATATTAAATACAGTATTTCGTGTTAAAAGCTGAAATTATTCCAATGTTATTAAAATGGTAATTATTCTTAAGGAAAATTTTGGTGAACATGGCTCTAAGGAAGCAAAATAGTTTTAATATGAAAACAGCTTTTTAATCTAAAGTTTACAAATAATTCCTATAGCTAGTAACTTGAAAACAATCAAGGACTGACTAGGAGACTAATTTCCTACATTGTGAGTACAGTTCTTTCTTCTGAAAGAATAACCCTAATTATGAACAAGGTAAACTGAAAAAAAAAAAAAAAAAAAGAGAGAGATCATTTACACTATCTGAAACAGTTTTCAGACACAGGTTGTGTTCAACAAATAAGAAAGCCAGAAACAAATTCCTTTTCTTCATATTCTATTGCTACAGTGTAAAGATTCATCAGATACAACTACAATGGCAGAAACACACACAAATGTATCATTATTGAGGGAATTCCCATGGGAACACCGCTTCCCTTAACATACACTAAAAGCTCATGAAGCATCTGCCAAACGTATTTAGAACTTCTATTCATATATAAGTATCTCGATGTCATAATATTTAACTTTTTGATTACACAAATTGAGCTAAGTATTCCCATGCTTGGTCCTTCTCTTAATTAGTCTTTTGCTCTCTGAAACACAAAACTACTATTCCACAATGAGGACTGGCACTAATTAGATGTTGCAAGTGACAGAAGAACGATGAACTAGCCACATAAACTTGCTGGCTGCAGACCTTGCTTAACTTCATATTAAACAACTGCAACTCTACACCATTATATGCAAGAAAAGATTCAGGCACAACATATTGTCCATAGCAAATGATGAAGATAAACACCAGTTCCCCTATGACATTATAATCATTAAAGAATCAATGGCAAATTAAACTGCACAAACCCAGAGGGGAAAGAAGCACTGTAGTAGATGCAAGGAAAGGGACTAATCAATAATTTTCTTCCACTTTCCAAGTACAGTCCTATCTATCACTAGAGCCACACAGTGTAGCATGCAGCAGCTGAAGTAAAGACATTCAGACAAGACCAAAAATCAATGCTGGTTTTATCTTTATTTCTTTTCCCTTATTTTACAATTTGATTATTTTTCTTGTTGTCTCGGAAATGGTAAGCAGATTTGCAGGACCAAATTTTCATATCAAACAGAAAAAAATAAAAACGAAAAACAAATCAAAATGAAAAAGAGAATGGTGAAGGGAACTGAGTTCCTGACTCACCAAATTAAATGAGCTTTATGGAATCTTCCTTCCAAAAATTCTGTGATTTAGGGGGAATAATGTACTAAAGATCATTTACGTACAACATAAGATAGAATTTTGAATTATAGTATATGTAGAGAAGAGGATGCGAAACAATATCAAGGAGATGATAGGAAATGGGGACTGTTCTGGGGCATGCTGACCTAGCTGTACTATACTCTGTGCTTGGCTTATGACCATGTCACACATAAATCACCTAAAGGGATTCTGCTTGCTATGTACATTGTACCACAAGATGCTTACGTGCCGTTTACCTGCTATTAGCCCCAATCGAATTGTAACACAGGATGATCACATACTTAGTAGGTGTATAAGAGCACAGATTCCCCTTCTCCCCACCTCACTCCTTGCCATAGACTGGTGCTCAGCACTGTCTTGAATTTTCCGATTATTCTCTCTCCCACCAGGAAACTGGAGAGTCCCCACACAGAAGCAGAGGTAATAAAAGCATTAATTTGATCACTGTGTGCATGTGTTTGTGTGCCTGCTCCCACTGGATGCTCAGACAACTGCATTGTTACCCCCCCAGTTCTCACAGTATACCCAAAGGCCAGTTTGGAGTTGGCTGCCAAAATCTGACTGAAAAGAGAAAAACAAAGTCTTCATTTTGGAGCAATATATACTTGTTTCAAAAGCAGGCAACTTTCAAAGATTTTCACCAGTTGTTAGGTTGGATGACATCAGATGGAACTTCCTAGATTTTTCCATCCTTCAACTGTAACATCCTAATATTCATTAGTTGTACTCCAGACATGTGGTCATCTCTGTTTAGGCTGACACTTCATCTGAACTTAGTCCTCCTGTGCATTATCATCTCTGAAGTTATTTATCACTCAAATGAGGAAGTATTTTAAACATCCTGTCTTTTTAAGCTGAATTTATTTGGAGTTAAAGGAGGATGAGAAGAAAGTACTGCCATACATTGTCTCAACTGTTTTCACTTAGAAGCAAGAATAACAGGGGGCTGAGAAACCTGGAGTAGAAAAGAGAATCTGGACAGAGATTTGGTTATCAAGTAAATCATCTCTAACAAGATCAAGGCAGCTGGAACAATATAAGTCAATTTAAAGCACAGTAGCTATTACTGAGGAACAACTATGGATCTGGACTGTGACTCCTTCTGCTAGTGCTAGTTTCAGCAGACAGAGAGATCAGGGAACTAACATGTGGCACTTATTCACAGAGCTCAACATATTTCATGTTCTGCTACAACAAACCATTTCTTTCTTATTTTAGAAGCAGATCCCAGGTCATATTTTAAAAATACACTGTCCATATGTCTGTATTTGTCCACTCCCAGTGGAAGATTGAAGCAGAAACACAGACCTCATCAGTATTAGCATGGCAGACTGCAGTGAATGATACAGGATGCAGCCTAAATCCCAAACACCCTCTCATACACTGCCTACACATGAAAGTTTAGTGTGAAGAGCCAAACTTGTGACAGAAGGAATATCATTTCTTCTACCAGTCTCTGCCTCACAATCTCTACCAGAACTTGGAAAATCTTTAACATTTCTTTCTCTTGTCTGGCTATAAAAGCTGAGGTTGATTTTGAATAAGAGGCAACTTTAACATAGACATTTTCCTCAGGGAGGAATGCATATATGAGAAAGCAGGAAGCAGAACATGATTTCCACATATGGAAACAACGTATTTATAAGGCAATAAATATATAATGTAAGGTACAAAGAATGAATTGGAATGACAAGAAACATAAAGAGAAAGTTAAGAAAAATCCTATTAACCATCAAATAGTGATTTCTAGCATTCCATAAATTAGGGCCACTTGAGGAGCCGACGAGGAGAGGTGGGCTGCTGGACCTCGTACTAACAAACAGAGAGGGCCTTGTTGGAGATGTGAAGGTGGGGGGTAACCTTGGCTGCAGTAACCACGAGTTGGTAGAGTTCAAGATCCAACGAGGAGGAGGCAGGGCAGTAAGTAGCCTTGCCACGCTGGACTTCAGGAGCACCAACTTTAGCCTCTTCAGAGACCTGCTGGGAAAGATCCCATGGGCTAGGGCTCTAGAAGGAAGAG
>NW_020456065.1:356197-543570 GCF_003342845.1 Nothoprocta perdicaria | reverse complement strand
GCTTGGATGCAGCCCTGTGCCACATGCTCTAGGTGACCCTGCGTGAGCAGGGGGGTTGGACTCGATGACCTCTGAGGTCCCTTCCAACCTTGGGCATTCTATGATTCTATGATTCTATGATTCTGGCAGTTCTCTGCACAGTCCTGGGCTCAGAACTTTAGCACTGTCTCACATCCAGATTGCTGTTTTCGCAGGGACTCAGATTTGGTTATCAAGTGCCTATCATTTTTTGCCTTTTCTCATATATGCTCCAACTTCACTCTTTGAGAATCACAGCAGTATAATTTGGACTTCATACACTGTGTCAATAAACGCTATATTAAAGTCTTACGTATAAAATAAGAGAAGACAACTTATTTCATAAAACCAGTCCCTAGATTCTCAAAAATTTTAGCATGAAATGACAAGGTAGGCTATCAGCAACAATGACTCCTGGCGTACCTGACTAGCTGCAGTTAGTATGGAAAGCTTGCCTTCCATAAGTAAAGAAAGACACAGACACCAGAAAAATTTCCTGTCCCGTGGACAGCCTTGCTACATGCTTGAAAATGAACAGCTGAGGAAGCTTGTGACGATTTTAAATTGACAATCCCTATCTTTTTGTTCAGATGCTATGACTAGTATGTGACTGTCAAGATTTTCAAAGCAGTATTTGGAAAGCAGGATAGGTACTACATCTGTTGCAAAATTCCCAGTTTTAAGCATCATGTTTTCAACTTTTTTTTTTTTCCTCCTAAATACTCATCACTTGCTGAACATCAGGATCCTTTACTACTTTTGAATTGGGTAGAAATTATCTCTTTTGAATATGAAAACAAAACAAAACAAAAACTCAGAAAAAAATACCATTAGTAATCCCTTGTTGTATTTTTAAAATATCCATTGTCATATCTATTCTTTTTTCTTATCTTCAGGAAAATAAAAATGGGATAAAAAGGTTGATATATTTTCATTCAATTAATAAACAACCTCTAGCGGGAAACATGTGCTTTAAAAATTATTCCTAAGTAATATTGTCAATGTTCAATCATGATCATGGATGTCCAAGTAGTGCTTACTAAGTGGTGGTTGTCAAAAGTACTTCCAAACAGAATCACATGGATAAGAAATAACATTTGATCACAACAGGATTATAGAAAGAAAATGTAGTGCCCAAAAGCTTAAAAAAAAAAAAAAAAAAAAAAAATCTTTTGACTGCATTTCCACTCCTCTGTTAGAGCTGACCTAAAATAGCAAGGGTTTTTCAAAGGCATTTAGCTTTAAACATTCACACTACCTTTGAATGTCCTCAGCAGGACCAGAAAAGGGGGATTCAATTTTCAAAGATAATTGTGTCAGATAACTGTCTCATTCCTTTTCAGAAACAATCTGATAAATACCTAATTACCAGCCAAGTGATTTCAGAGCCACACAGCTGGGCCTGAGCAAAGGCTACAGGGAATGACAAGGTTCCCCAAAGCTATCAGAGAAAAAGGCAGTGGGTTTGTGAATATCTTTTTTTTCAGCTCTTTTTTTTTTCCACTCTTTTTTTTTTCCACTCTTTTTTTTTTCAGCCGATAAACTGCATAGTAAATCCCCAGAGAAAACAAAATATTCATAAAATGTAAACATAGAATCAATATTAGATCACTGAAGTTAAATATTGTTTTTTCAAACAAAAAACAATTGTTACAGTAATTGAATACAAAAGAATACATTCTAAAATTCAAAAAAGTCCTTAAAATAACTTTTTTTTCCAAAAAAGCATTCCTATTTTATGTTTAATTTCATCTATTATTCAGATAGAATGCTGCATTTTAAGAAACTAGCTTAAACACAATTGTATTGCAATCTTGATGCACACTTGAAAAAAGCATTCTGATCTTACACAGTTGTAGTTAAAAATTCAAAAACTTCCCTGGAAGCACACTTAATTCTTACACTAAAAAAAAAAAAAAACTTTTAATATGTAATTAATGTTCACACACACTCTCATCTTTCTTGAAAAAAAAAATCTGATCAGAATCAATCCCTTTCAGAAATACAGCATAATTACTTTCGATTTATTTTATTCTATTAAAAACCACACAGCATCTCAGACTTCAGTGCATTCTTTGAAAAATTATATTGTAAAAGGAAATTTTTAATCTTGCTCAATTCCTTGTCCTTGGAGATATGTCAGCCCTCGCTATACATCCAATGTGTTAATGAAGAATATGAAATATCAACATAACGTGGAGTTTGGAATCACAGATGGGAAGCAGAAGACCAAGATATGTATTCCTCAGTGTTATAAAATAAATGTTTGTCTTATGAAAAATGTGACACATTTGATATAGGAATCTCAAAAGTATACACTGCTAACCTAGCTCTGCTCCTAAATTGGAGCAAATTGATTGGAATTTGCAAATGAAAGGACAGATCCAGGCACTTCTGTAAATCCCACTCATAAAACTTAGAAATACAGTCACAAGTGTGTTACATATACAAAGCACAGGAGAGTGGTACTGGTAAGCAGAATGCAGGGATAAAGACTTCAATTAAACCGGTTGACTTTTGGAGTAGAACAGTAGTGATCCCATGGTCAAGAATACGCAGAAGGGCAGTTTTAAAAACCTGTTCCTTACAGATTAACTGTTATTAAATCATCTAGCATCATTGCTAGATGGATCATTACACATCCTACATCCAAGAAGAAATCAAAGTTTCCTGAAAAAGCTAATACTCTACCAGTCTGGCTTGCAGGAGAGCAGGCAAAAAGTAGTGCAGGAACTTTGCTTTACTGCAGTTTAAGGCTTGACTTCAGATCACAACTTTGGCCTCACCTGTGCTATGAAAGGGTCTTTAAATATGGACGTAATTTTTCAAATAAATTATCTTTCCAATTACAATTACTTTAGCAAAGTAAATAAGCACTCTGATTATTATATCAGAATGGTATTTCAATTTATGACGTGTAAAAGGGAAAGATATATTTAAACTTCTTTCTTGAAGAAGCACAGGTCTACTTATTTACATGTCTAACTTACTTACCTTTGTCTCAAAGTCCACAATAGTAAACATTAAATGAAGAGAAAAGATTTCTATGCAACAGTAACAAAGATGAATGCTGGATATTAGTGCAGAGTAGAGTGATTGAAACTCCTGAAATGCACAAATAGGGGAAGACTTTGTGGAAGGTCTAATGTTCAGTAAAGTGAACTGAAAAAGCCCTCAAAGAGACTATCGAGCCCTAATCACTCAGTGTAAAGAAAAGACTAAACTCCACTTTAGTATATGCAGAAAACTTTATGTTCTGCTGGCTCTGTGGTTCTCAGGCTTAAATCTATTATGACAGAAAGAATTGGTTCCTTGTAAATTTAAAGTACATGAATTTAAAAGGGATAAAATAAACAAATGTCTCGGTGCTCAGAACAAAACAGGTGTTGTTCTCCACTCAGAAACTATCGATCAATAAACACTTGCAGTCTCTGGAGGCAAAAAGACCTGATAGATTCTTCTTTCCTCTACCAATTTAGCTTTGAGGAGAAGAAAAATACCTTAGTTTTTCTGTTCTTATTAAGAACTAGGGAATGGAAAGATTTTGCTGATCTTGCCCTCCCTAGGGAATGGAAAGATTTTGCTGATCTTGCCCTCCAAAGCAAAGTGAGCCTCAGAATTTTCCACAGTTTTCAGAGAAATTTAGCTCTTCCCTAGACTGCATTCCTCCCCCTTGGGTCACCAGTAATGGTGAAGTCTAAACAATTTACTTTCAACATTGCCTGCTTCCTGGTTAAATAATCTGTGTGAAATGCAAACTCCTTGGGGAAAAGGAGGAAGAGTCCATCTTCCACAAAGATACTGGAAGAGTGGCAGAATCCCTTTGAAACTGAGACTGATCTGATAAAGTCATTACGGTTGTTAATAGCAACCCTTTCAGATGCTTCTGTGGACTACTCCGTGGCATTTAGCTGCTGCTTTAGGCAGCTAGCAGTGGCAGGGCTATCATTTTAGGGGGACACCTGGGACTGCCTGTACTTTTGGAAAGGCCCATCCTCTTCACACCCTAGCAAGGATATGAGCTTCTCTGAGAGAAGTCCTATTGCCTCCTATCCTGAGACCTAGTAGCTTTTTGCCATTTTTTGTAAATAAATAATACTTTGCCATCTGTCTGCATTGCTCCATTAGCTTTTTTTTTTTTTTTTATCGAGTCCAGTTTGAAGTAAACACACACAAAAAAAAAAGTAAAGTCACAGCAATTCTGCAAAGTCCTTGAGTCAAAAGAAAGATGAAAATACTTCTCTTGCTTTCACTCTTCCCCAAGAGAAATAAAGGGAGGTCATCTGTCCATGCACAACTAGCTCTGTACCAGGTAAATGGAAGTGAGATGTGCATGCTCTTAAAGGACATGGGGGTGAACTAAAAAGGAGATCTAGGGTTACTGCAATGTAAGATCTAGGGTTACTGCAGTGTAATCTCAGGTATAGGACAATAGGTAATAGCAAAAAATGAAACTCAGGAAGCTCCATAAGGAAAAACTTTTCCTATTTAAGTAACAGAAAGTATTGCCCAGAAAAGCTATAGAATATCCATCCTTCACAATACTCAAAAGCCATCTGGACATCATCCTGGGCAATGAGCTCAAGGTGACCCTGCTTACATAGAGAGATTGGACTGAAAGATCTTCAGAGGTCCTTTCCAAACTCAATCATTCTGTGATTCTGTGAAAGTTCAGTTTCAGAATTCAGGGCCTTATGGTCCTGCTATTCCTACTTTGGCTTCTTATACGTAAAACAGCCCAAAGTGTGTATGGGAAGACAGGAATCTACATGCAAGAAGTGCAACTCTATTATTCCTAATAATTTTTTTTTTTTGAGAGAGAAAGAGAGGTCTCAATAAACTAGAAAAAAATGAGATATCACTATCAACTACTAACATAGCAGAGAACTCAAGTTGATATGACTGAATAGCCTGGAAATTTTGCCTTGTGCTCCCTGGTTATTATTTCCATCTCTTAGAAACACAGGTGTAAACGCTTTATAGAAAGTAAATTATACTATGCATTTTAAGTTTTGTTTCTAAATATTATTATAGGAAAAAGAAGAAAAAAAGATTCTTCGTATTAAGCTCTTTAAAATTCTCTAACCAGGAATATGCAGTATATATGAGAAAGAGAATCTATCCAACAGAGGTTGCATGTTTCAGAAAGGATGTATAATCTGAGGATTCCTATGTAAAATCTGAAAACAGGATTTTCGTGTATACAACAGCAAAACAAGCACATCTCACAATAATAAATGATGGCATTTTGGCTCCCCAGACAGCTTAGCGAACCAAAGCCCTGAAAATAGCTTTTACAACCTTTCGAATGAATGCAGGGAACATTTCTAAAAGAAAATCTGCAACTCAAAAAAAAAAAAAAAAAAAAAAAACAGAAAAGAAGTATTGCTTTCTGTCACACTATCTAATATATTAAAAATTTCAGATTAACCGACTAGTGGTTTGACAGGTGTCAAGTTTCCAGTACATACTTTATATCTGTCAGATGCATAATCAGATGCTCACACATGTACTGCGCTCCCTGTAACTATCATGGACACTAGCTATAAACATTTTTTCTAAGTTATGGATGTGCCTGCCATAACTGGTGTGACCTTTCCTAATAGAGGAACTGCTGTATAATCACTCTCAGGTGGCCAGGAAAATAAAACATCTTGAATCACTGATGTTAGTCACATCAGCAGAAATTTGAAGGCGTGAGCCAAATAACTAAATGACTGTCTGTTAAAGCCTGAAGGACTGAAGCTTAAATATTCTTGAGATGGACTGAAACTGGCCGTTGGAACTTTTCAGAAGTAATCTAGTAGTAAACCACTATGAATAAACTAGCTTGAAACAGAGAAATAATTAGGAAGGGGTGGAAAGAAGGCCAAATCCACAGGAAACATATTTATGTCTTATTAATCATTTCAATTTTAGTCTTTCATTTAAACACTTCTCTAGGTGTGCTACTACTACAGAGTTACTAGCATGCATGACTTTTGACTGTCTAATTTTCAAAAAGCTAAGATCAATTTCTGAGAAACGTTTCTGTCTTTGATTTTAGAGAAGATTTCCTTTCTTTCCATTGAAGTAGCTGTTTCTGTTTCATTTTTCTAATAAGCCTTATGCATATTAGAAAACTATGCTTATGCAGAAATAAGACAGCATCAGTGCAGGAAGACAATAAAATCATATACTTCGTCTCTGAAATAGAGTCGGAAATGAATTACACTAACTAGATGTTAGAAAAAGCTATACATGTGCTTGTGCTCTCCCGTTATCTCCTGAAGGCATTATTGCTTCTAAGAATTGAAAGAAGGCAACATTAAAGCAACTTGAGGAAAGAAACACACTCTAAGAAAGGGACTCAAAATAATTTAAACTCACAATTAATGCTGTCTACAGTAGTTCCTTTCTTTAAATAATGATTTTGATTTTTTTTTCTTTCAGATAAATCTGAAAACCTTGGCCACATACGTTTTTTTGAAGCCTTCTGGTATTTTAACCAATGAGAAGAAAGAATTGGATTAGATGCTAGGCTAATATGGCTAGAGGGTAGATGTACTCATACTTTAAGAAGTTACCATATGGTCAGAAGAACCATTGAGTATTAACGAAGAGGTTAAAATGATGTCTTTGTGAGTCTTTAAGCTCTATATTATTATGAAATTCTTCCTTCCAATTAAATGTTTTATAGTTGAAATAGCACTGATCTTCCGTTCTTGGTCTGAAATTATGCTGCTAGGAGAAACTGTTTAAGGGTCCCCTCCCAATGTATCTTCTAGGTCCACTGGGAAACTGCTTATGCAGAGCACTGAGGCAGATTAAGAGGCATGAACTGAAACTCTGAAGCAGATGACAAACCAAAATTTCATTTTCAGAAGTATTTTATCTTCCAGCTTTTTAGGCTGTTGTCCAAAATTGGCATTGATGAAACAAGAAAAATTAAACTCAAGTCAGGAGCGTGACCCTTCAAGTCAGAGTATGTTAAAATATGCTGCTATGCTTTGCAGTAGGCCAAAGAAGAAAAATATTGGGACCTAATCCCAAAAGTGTTTTGGAAGACATTCATCTGTACATTGGGAAAAATTCTCTCTTCTGTATGACTATTGAACACAGATCTTTCTTCCCTTCCTCCAGTATAATCCAGGTAAACACATTCACCCAGATAAAACAAATACAAAATAATTGATGGTTGCCAAGCTGCTGACATTCTTCAAAGAAAAAGATATTACACCACACTGCAGGTAGAGAAGACTTAGAAAAATAATAACAGAGCACATAAACAAAAATTATATCAGGTTTGATTATTATGAAAGGTAAGAAAATCCAAAGCTCCTGACAAGCAGTTTGAAGACTGATAGTCCCTGTTTTCCAGATGGGTAAATTTGGAAATTTCCTTCAAGAATGTTCCCTTTGTAAACATTCAAATTCCAATTTTCAGAAGCTGATATTTATGAGACTCCATTTTTAGCAATTTGCTACACTAATCTAAAATAGCATTGCTCACATTTACATACAAATTAAGCCAACTACATCATCACATTCTTTAAGCTGTTTATTTACTTTGTACTTGGCAAAGCATCTGTTTCAATTTTCCATAATACAGAATAAATTATACAGAAAATATAGGGTTTTTTTCAACATCTGGAATAGGATAAACTAAATTTTATGCTGTGTGACACAGCATAATCACAATAAAATATGAGAAGAGAGAAGGTGACAGAACAGTGCAGAATGACACAATACAGTTTTACAGCTCTTTGATTTAATACAATCTGTCAATATAACTCTTCAGTCTAAACTACTAGATTTCACATATGAAAGTCAATCTGATCTGCTGGGCAAACATTCAGACAATTTATTTTAATGGATCAATGTCTTCATTCCAGCATAAATCAAACACTCTGTTACAGTAACAGACGATATGAGAAGAATTGCTTCTGATAGCAGATCAATCTTCAAATCAGGAAACCTGCATCTTCATATTAAAAATATCTAGTTATCCTCAATGGTATTCCTTTTTTTATTTTGTGATTCTAACATATACTTAATAAATGGTTTGCTAAACAAAATTCATAAACAGCTTTATTGCCACATCATAGATTAACCTCTCTAATCCTGATCTCCCTTCCACTTAATCTCTCAGTTGCTGATACCTCACCAAGTTGGCATCTCATCAGTTTACCATGGCCAAAGTTGAACTCTCAGCCCTCCCACCTAAGCACTGCATTATCAGCATCCTCCCTGTCACTCAAGTCTGCAATAAAATGTCTTTTTTATGACATCTTTCTCTAGCTCTCATAATTCAGAACATACATAAATCTTACTGCTGCTTCTTCCATACATTAAAGATAATTTTCTTCCTTTTTGCTTGCACAGCTAAATGCTCACTTAAGTTCTTAGTTCTCATTTTGATTCACTTATTCTCAAGCTCCATTACATCATATCAACCATTGTCTTTCGATCCCTTCTAAATGCAGATTTTAGTTTTATCTCCATTTAGGTTTGATTGCAATGGATAAAAATGGGTAAAAATTCCAAAAGCATAGAACTGCCTGAGAATCAAAGATCCTTGAATCAATTTAGGATTCTAAATGGATATGGGCCATTTTTGTAAGCACTCATGCAGGATGTAGATTATTATTAAGCACATGAACAGCTACAGAAGCTTATCTCTTTGGCAATGGCACATCAATTCATAAGTATCTTGGAAATTGGACAATTTTATATATTTAGCCATTCCTGATATCTTTTAACACCTTCCTTTGCTTCATGCACTGATTTCTTCAGTGTTTTTCTTAACTTCGTCCTTTTTCTTGTCTACTTTTCTCCTAGCATTTTAAATTCTACTTCTCTTCCTCTGCTGACATGTACCTTATACACACCTTTGTTGGCTTCTTGCATAAATGTC
Organism: Nothoprocta perdicaria; assembly: GCF_003342845.1. Classification (NCBI taxonomy): domain Eukaryota; kingdom Metazoa; phylum Chordata; class Aves; order Tinamiformes; family Tinamidae; genus Nothoprocta; species Nothoprocta perdicaria. The sequence continues at coordinate 534,656 of NW_020456065.1, read as the reverse complement.
TAATATTTCATTTCACCTCATGCATTTTGCACAAAATATCTTTAGTGAACTCCCTCTTTAGTAATTCATCAAGCTCTAACACAGAACTGCCTAAGTGCAAGATGGTTAATACTGTAATAACAACAAAGCAAGCAAGTATTTATACAAAGCATTTGTGTTTAGGTTTATCTAAAGAATATGCATCTGACTGAATATTGACATTTCTTCCACTGCAATGAATTTATGCTCAAATTTATGTAAGATTTGACATCAACATCCCTTCACTAGGAACTTATCACTATCACTTATCACTAGGATAAAAGGAATCTTTTATCAATATAGATGTTAAAACCGTATCTTCTAATAGATCATACACAGAAGCTAAATAGAAACTTATTAGACATCCAACACCAAGATTCTAAAGCCAACAGCACAAAGATGCAACTATCAATATTTTAGTCTTCCTTGATTGTTTCTGCCTAACATTCCGCTCTGTTGTCACAGTGTATGTCACAGTATATGTCACTCATATGTCACAGTACAGCTCTGCTGAATTAACTGTTAGAAGTCTAAGCTTTCTAGGAGTAAAGAAACAAAAAAGAAACTATAAAACTAGAAAAAGTATATCATATTCTTAGTCAGAGACAATGCACCGGAAATTTATTTTATTCCGATTTCATAGTAAATTAAGAACTCTCTTTCAAAATTGACTCAAAGAGCAAAATGAGCTACCTGTTGATACAGACAGTTTGTTCTGAACTTACCATGTTCTTAATGTTATGAAGAAAATGGATCTTCATGGACAAGGAAAAACATCTCTCCCTATGCTGTAAACCTGTCAATGAAGGATGATCCCCAAGTAATGTGTTTCAATTTCCATATAAAGGAACATGGAAGGAAGAGAGGAATGCATCTTTATGAGGAGTGTGTTTTAGAAGACACAAAGTTCTGTTATGCAGAGAATTTTACTCTTACATTTCAACTGAACCCCAAACCACCTGTGGCAACTTTTCTTTTGTACAGCTGGCCAGGTCACACACTTCCCCCGTCTATTTCCTATGCCCTTGGTAAAAACTTGCTTAGGTTTCATTCTCAGTGAATCAAAGCTTCTGTCTTTTTAAAAGAGGAAATCCACCTAGCGTTTTACTCAGTTCTGGTCACAAAATTCAGGTTACAATTCTGGTCACAAAATCCATCAACTATTTTCTTTCTACTGGTTAAGGGTTTTCAGTCAGACCAGTTGTGTGATCCAATCTATGTGTTGCATGCATAAACGTCATAAGGAGCATAAATGAGAAGGCAAGAGTAAACAGCTATGAATATGGAAGAGAAAGGGTGAAACTGCCTCCGTTTGTAGCAGCTTACACTTATGGTAGATTAAGCAACTACATGACCATGGCTTTAGATCATGATCCAATCAAGACTAACCTCTCAGAGACTCTCATTAATAAACCTCTACCTTCTGGATAGATTGTTCCCAGTGGGGGCGAGGGAGAAGCAGAACAGAACAGGAAATAAAAAAAAAAAAAAAGTCATTTTGGCAAGCTAGATGTGCAACAGTCTTACAGTCTTTAAAAAAGGGCTTTACACTTAATTAGTAAAGCCTTTTGCAGGTATTTGCATTTAGAATGTTTTTCCTAAATACTAAATTGTGACAGCAAAAATGATCTATTCTATAAAGAGAACTATACATTAGAATCTATATAAATGTGTCTGATAAAATGCTTAGATTTTTTTTTTTAGTAGTAGAAATAAAAATTCCCCCATTAATTCATTAGATTTCATTCAACTTTGATTGCTGCTATAAAATGGTATTTCTTTTTTATGATACCATGATCAGCTTTTTTGGCTTGCCATAAAGGAGTGACCATCAATCATTTGTATTATCTATCATGATCAGTGCTTAGAAGGGAATGCTTAAGTTACTTTATTAAATCATGCATTACCTACAGCCCACAGTTAAAGAAAAACAAACTGCTGAATCCAAAGCTCTACTTATCAAAGAAATATGAATTGCCCTTTTCAATACGTGTTATTAAGAATCCTGTATGAGACACTCCAGTAGCAAAGCCAAAAATGATTCACATGAGATACACTTAGGGCTGAAGCACTTAAAAATTTCTGGCAGAAGTGATAATTCAGCACATTCTCAATGAGGGAATAAAATAGCTAGCACATATATTAATCATCTGATGTTATCTTTTGTATAAGAGTGTGTGCTCCTCTCCCTTTAATTGTAGCTAGCTAAAATGGCATTTGAGCTGAGCAGAGACTTGAGGATTAAGCTCGTAACAATATAAAACCAAGATTGCTTTGCCAGGTCTTCTATTGCATATATCTTGGCCACAACTCTCAAGACTCTATTTATATTAAAAGATACAATCAAGAGAACCAGACACTAAGGGATATTGAAATGACTCACACTCTAAGGGCCATTTCCTAGGTTCTCATGAAAGAGCATTTATAAGCAAAAAAATGCATTTTTTTCATGTCCCATGTTAGAAGTAGTAAACATGAGAATGAAGCACTTTTCCAGGCAAGTGTCAGTGTCGCTCCCAAAAATTGATTGATAATCATAGTCATGCTAACTTTGTATTTTCTTATATGCTCCAGAAATCTGAAATATGAAGAACTCAGATCTTCCACACTTACTTCATATTCCATCACATGAATAGTATCATATATACTGCTAGTAACAACTAGTTCATTTCCACTGTGCCCCAAACATTCACTGGAAACCTTTGGGAGAGGTAGTATACGCTTTTCTGTTCATTGTTTGGACATGCATTTCTGTTAATCTTCCAAAAGCCAGACATAAAATTGAGATGGTTCACGCCTCCTAATTCAGATCGTATGTTACAGAAGAGGCAGAGGAACCAGAGGAATGTTTTAGGCTTTATATCTAGACAAGTCAAAACAATATATTTCAATGCATTTATCTTGTTGCCTGCAAAGAGATTCGGTGCTAACAAATCTATGATAATGCAATAATCTTCTGACTAAAATGGCCAATTAATTGCTTGCATATTTAAATGCCTGGTAGACAATAGCGGAAATGAATTTCAACCATCTGAATAGAGTAAAAAAGGGAATCTCTACATTTGAAAGACTATGGTTGCTTGAGGATGAGGCCTGAGAAAGATCCAGTTATGTCAGAAAAGTAGGAACAGCCCAAAGAGGTATTACAGCAGAAGGCAGCCTCTAAGAAGTAATGTTCTAATGGGAAAAGTATGGAGTGCTCAGTTTCTGTGATACTGTTTGATGCTGCAGTACAATTTATAATAGTAGCAGTCTATCCAAATTTTTCATGGTCTGCATGGCTACTGTCCTGAATTGCTTCAGATTGATCACTATCCCTCATGCCACTTGGCTTGAACTGGCTCTCATCCTGCATTTTCTCAGCTTTGCTTAGTATTGTCTGAACAAGTTCCCACCATGCAGCCTTTGAAGCATTCTTTGGCTTAGTACTTACTCCACAGTATTCACCCACAGTCATCCATTGCAATTCATATACACCCACATTTGTAACTACTTAATCATCACTTGGTTTTGCCAAAGGAGGCATTTCTTTGTTCCACGTAATGGGGGGGGGCTAGAGTGACATGCCAACCACAGTAGGAAGATGATCAAGGGAACCAGTCTCTCAAATGAAACTGAGTGATACAACCTGAATCACAAAGACAAGAGCAAATAGTTGAACTGTACAAAACACATAAGATGTGTAATAAAAACTACAGTAACAGTCCAACGCGACTGATAAATGCTGTCCCATCTTACAATTTCTATTTGTTTTTTAAAATAATTCCCCAATGTTTAGACCACCTTTAAGAGTATTTTTCTACACATTTTAAATTGAGGAGGAAACAAGAAAGACTTTGGAAGTTTTGTTTAACATGGGCATTCTGGCAGCAAAATAAAGGGCAAGACACAGTTACCATCCAAAAGGATTTTAAATGCCTAGCATATGAATTGGGACAAAATTCAAGTCACAAAGGTACCCTCCTAAGTGCTGGAAGCCAGTCAACTTCCTGAAAGATCAATGACTTGCAGAGATGTCATGCAGGCCCAGCAACAGCTCTGAAGTGCTGAGAACAGACGTGGGGAGAATCCAACCCCTACAGAATGAAGTAAACCAAGACAGTATTTTCCAAATACTTCTTTTTTTATATATATAATTGATAAGAAGCTACAGCATTTTCCTTTCAACTGACTTGGAAAATGTGAATACAAATTCTCTGGAAGAGAATCAATTTCCATTTACGGTTGGCACTGACAAGAAGGAATTATTTGCAAATAGTTAAGTATTTTTTTTCCTTCCCTCACCAAGTCCATATACCTTTCCTTTTTTCCTCTACAAGAGGGTGGAATGGTTATTTATTAAGTAGAATAACAATCTGATGCTGAAGATATCAAAACAGATTCCTGAAATATCTAGAGATTTTTTAGAAGATCCAGGGGAAGGTTACTAGGTACACCTTGAATGATAACTGGTCCCCACATTTAAGATCATGCACTAAAAAAAAAAGTTTGTCCCATACACGTGCAACAGTTCTCTCACTTTTATTTGTTTGTTCAAAGTTAACTACATTTAGATAAAACATTGCAAGACAGCTAAGTCTTGAGGCTATGGGGACTGAAGGTCCTGTCTGCCGACACCTGCTTGCAGTACTTCAGATTCGTGGCGATGCCCAAGTGCTCCATCACAGGCACAGAGCATTCCCTCTATCAGGGAACACTGCCCTTTCCCAGAGGCTGCTGCATGTGGGACACTATGCATAGCACAGAAGGAAAATAAGATCCAAAGAAAGATGTGGAAGATATCTTCCATAGTGATAGTGAAGATAGTAAAGATACAGATTTCACCGGCCTCAGAGTAAGACCTGTCCCATCTGCACCGCAACTCCTGGAGATATTACTCATGTCTTTTTTGAAGTCTGATAGAGATGGTAAATCTCCCCTCCCATCTCCCTCAGTCTTATTACATGGTTATGGAATGTTTTGGTAAAATGGGTAGATGTAGGGTTAATGTAACACCATGTATCAAGAAAAGAAAAAAATAATCTTTCTTTCCTATTGCATTTTGAAAACTTGTCTCAGGATTAAGTCAAAATCTTTACTATTCATGAAATAGAATAAAATTATCAATGGTATGAAATCTGAAGTAAGTCTTGCTTTCAGTGGGAGTTTGGACTATCTGCCAAATACCTAAGTTCAAATATACATTATCTTTCAAGCTTACATTCCAGATACATAGACATAGGAAAACAATCTCCTTTTTCCCTAGAGTTTCACATCATTAATCCTGATTTTCTGCCTGTCACCTAACACAAAAACACACATAAAAAAGATACATATATATGTGTATATATATATGTGTGTGTATTTGCTGGCTCTTATATATTTTGGATTCTGGTGGTGAAGAAACAAAACAAAATACCTATATATTATTCAGCGGTATTAGTGGTTATAAGTAAAGATAATTGCTTTTCTCAATTTGCACACTTCAGCGTTAGCATACATAATTCTGTTGAAGCCTGAAGTGAAGATCAAGAATATCACTTCATATTGCTGTATCTGAACCTGCCTAAAGAGGTGGTACTATACATTTAATTCTTGAGAACTTATTGTATAAACTCCAGCATTTTAATAGGAGAAAGTTTAGTTGGAATTTGAAATAGCATACAATTAATTTTGAAAAGACAACAGGAAATTTGTTGAAATGCTTTTAGGAAATACAATCATCTTATTTTGGACTTTATTTTGATTTCATTTAAAAATATAGTGGTAACTTTGTATTCTAGAGCTAGGTTATATCCTGTCAGTATGTGGATTTAATATTATTTGACTCATGGGAAAATGGTTAGAGAGTATAAATATTTTCATTTTTGCTCCTGAAATCTTAAGAATACTAATAAATCGGAAGCTGGATGTCTTAAGTAAAAGGAACGTCCTCCAAGAAACTAAAAAGAAAAGGTCCAAGATGCTCAAATACAGTTATCAGATTAACTGCAATCTTATCACTTGTCATATTTCAGACAAAATTTGTCAAACGGAAATTAGTTATTTTTACTGTAACATCAGTGACAACTTGCTTTACAGTACTTCTCTTTTGCTATGTTGTTAGTAAGTCACACACAACATCTAGGGAGGTCCTTGCATCCATTTAGACTAAATGTACATAGAGCTCTTTTATTCTATCTTTGTATGAGGTCTTCACATTGTCTTCCAGGCTCCTTGTATTTCTCTTTTTGATCATGTCAGAATACTGGATCACAGACTGAATACGAAGATAGAATTTGCTCTTAGAAAATCTCCCTCTTTATCAGTCTGCATATACTCTGCTAGCTCTGCTTTCATTTGCACACTCATGCTCCCAACACTTCAGCACTCCAGTATTAGAGACTGTTCCATTAAAGGCAAGCAATCCTGATGGATTGTTTTATGGTTTTCCTCACCTCTCAATCTCAAGCCACTCACAATGGGCTCATTGCTTCCTTCCATCACCTTAGCTTCAATACCTGAGGCAATGTATCCATATCTGAGCTTCAGATCCGATTTTCAAGGAGCAAAGAACTTAATTAAATCAACTGCAAAAAGAGTTTAATCAATAGCACATTGTAAGCTCCTGTCTTTGTTTTATCTGTAAGTACGTAAATTACAAAAGAAAAGTTCACTGCATGAAAAGAGCTTGAGAGAAGCAATAACTCTACATTATCTATTGGTTTCATAAGTTAAGCCTCAAATCATTAAAAAGAGTTCACTTTTAATCTGGAGTTGAGTTTTAACCTGGAAGTGCAATATTTATTTTAATTTAGGTAGGTGAAAATTACATTATTCTTTTACCAGTTTCAGCTTTTCTTTTCAACTGGTAATTTCTATTCCTTTACGAACCTTTCCTTCAACATTTCAAGGTAAAAATTCATTTCAACTTTATTTCAACTACTATCTAGATCAACTAGATAGTAGTTTTAACTGCATATTGCAAGCTCTGCTTTTGCCTATTCATTTTTGAATGCAACATAATAGATACACATTCTTCTCAAATACATCTTTATTATTCACTGTTTTCCCTGCAATTCTAAATACCATATATTCCTTTTTATCTCAATGTGTTCCACAACATATGGACTTTTTTGTACCTTTGAAAATGGTTTTGCCAATCCAAATAGCACTGATAACTACAAGTACCAGTTTCATTTCCCTTCAGCATGAAAGTTGTCAGTTTTTTCTCTTGACATTGTTCTTGCTATCCAAAGATTTATAAGCATACACTGCATTACTATTTTGCATAATGTTATCTCTGCAGGCTTCCATCCTAGACTAGAAAAGACTGAACTGGTAACCACGTAATAGAGTGTCACATCTTAAGCACATATACGTTCAATGCTATCTGCCATATTGCACCTTGGACAGATAGGTTTGGTCTTAAGCTGCTTATTAAATACAACATTTGTAAAATGTCCATTTGCTTATGAATTTGTATCAAGAGGGTATTAATACAATATTGAATTTCCAGTCCATCCTGCATACTGCTGGACCTACTTTGCTCATTCAAATTTGATTGCAATATATTAGATATACCTACCTCTCCAACTTGCCTTCATTTATCTGCAGGCTTATACCTTCATAATGTAAAATAAAATGAGAAGATTCCCTTTTTATAACTACACAGAGCATTTATTAAAAGAACTCCTTCTGCTGTACTTATAGCTAGCTTTCCACCACCTTTGTGGAATCACTTCCTTTATTCAAGCAGCATTCTCTCCAATTTCTATGCAGGCAATGACACCTAAATGTAGTTAGTTCTGTTTTTTGTCCTCAGAGAAAAATGGTTGTGGAAACCGTCTTCTACTTATTCATTACACACTACATGCATCCTGCTAACAATTAAAGCCTGGAGGCACCAATAAATTATAAGCAAGCAACTCCTATATACCTACACTGAAAATATAACATACATATTCAGATTACAACCTGCAATTACTTCGTCTTTTGATCCCACTGCATTAGCAGGAAGGACCTTCCACATATGCATTTGTAAAAGAAGTTCAGTAAAGAAGTTTTAAAGCCAAAAGAAAAAGTAAAGTCTTTGAGAAGCAGAATTTTTGAGAAGCAGTCTTTGAGAAGCTTCTCTGCTGAAAATGAGTCTGAATAACAGAAAACATTTCATCCTGGCAGAAGAACAGTCCAAGTTCAAGGAAACTGTACTTCAATAAATCTGCTAAAAAGCAATGGTGAATAAAGTCCTACTAGTGAAAATAACACAATTCTATTTGTTTTTCAAGTCCTGTAACGTTGTTAACAAACAGATATATCTTGACGACTCGACAAATTCCTGCAGGTTTCTACTGAACTCACCCTGACAAAATGGATGTTGAAGAACTTAGGAAAATTACATAAGAACAAATAATATTTTACTTCATTACAACTGAAATAAAATGTGACCAGATTGAAAATTTGTGAAATTTTTTTACACCAGAGTTGCAGAAAAATAGAGACAAAATGAAAGAGTAACAGCTAGCAACCACTAAATCCTTGACTTCATCTGCAAAGCAACAAAGAGTGGATAGAAGTAACATGGCTGGAGGGAAGAAACACAAATATAAATAAGCGATCATTAAGGAAGGATTGAAAAGGTATTGAGCATTTAACAGCCATAAATCAAAACTGGTTCTTCAAATCTTCTTTCTTAACATAATGAAGAGGTAGAGAAGTGGAAAGGTTAAGAGGGGAAATGAAATTCAAAGCAATGGCATTTACCAATGTTAGTATGCCTAATTCCATGGATATGCAGAGTAAATAGCAGCCAGCACTTTAAAGTAGTATAGTAGTAGTACTGTAACCTGAATTTCTAAAAATAAAACATTCCAATTTTTTCTATTTTCCATACAAAAGATCTATTTTGTAGTCTCTTATTTAAACATATTTTTTAAAATATCTAAACTAGCTTTAAAATATCATACAACAACTAGCCTGTAAGAGCAATATATAAATATATATATATATTTGACTCAGCAAATGACTTACATTTTAGTGATGCAGATCACTCATGTTCTTCAGTCAACTAGCAGATTAAAAATAAGCACTCTCCTCTAGAAGTGAAGGTGTCTTCTCATAAAATATTTCATGTTTAACTCAAATGGGAATTTTAAGTGTTTTGGATATTTCTGCAAGTAAGTAGTTAAATAGCTCTCTACATTGTCTGAAACATAACCCTAAGCATTTTATGAGTGCAGTAATGCACTTTGATACATGGAATTCATAGCTGATACTCACTTTTCTTTGGGGAATGAAGAAAACTTATTCCCTTTCTTCTTAGAAAACAGGTCTAAGCTGTCCTTTGTATATGATAAGCCAGCTTATCATATATAACTGGCTATATTTCATTTACATACATTCAGGGAGTGGTTAAGCATTAGAATACAGCCCTTCAACTACGGTATAGGTATTTTAATCTCTCAAACTGTTACCATACTTACACATGGAGAAACCAAGTTACTCTACTCCTTAACTCCATATGAGTGTCCAATTCAATTTTGGAAGGGAAAAAAAAAGGTAGAATAATCATAAAAATGATCATAAAGATACATCTTATATATTTAAATTCTCTTGTTGATATTACAATAGCAATCTTATTACCATAATAATATGTATATGAATATAAATAAGTGCTTCACTTCATTTGTGTCAGCATTTACAGAAAATAATATGACAGAGAGCAGGGCTCCAGGTATTCATTTGACATTACTGAACAACCTCTTAGCCTAGGATATGCCTTTAGCTGCCCTGTTGCAGATAGATTACACAAAGAAAGATCTAACATCAGCTTCGGAAATCTTTGAGACTGATTTGGGCAACACCAAGAATTCACTAATGGGAATGCAAACAGTGCTATCTTAAGAAAAAATGTTATCCTAAACACTAACTATAGATATAGTCTTAAGAACATTACCCTGAAATAGCCGTTGAGTATGAGAATCATATTATCATGTGTATGAGAATAGTTTTACTTTCAGAGGACATAAAATCTCAATGGCTCAAGCAATGGCTCAAGAAAGACTGCTTCAAACGAGCTTGTTACCAATTTAAAATGCAACAACATCAACAACAATAAAAGAGAAAATGCTGAGAAAAAGCAATCAACTTTAGATTCTGAAAGAAGTTCAACACAAAATTATGAGAGCACAATACAGACTTTGCAGTGGTCTAGTGTTGCCTATTGGGAATTCTGAAGCTGTCCTAGTGCTCCCTTTGAAACAGAAAGTGTTTCTACTAAGTAGGAAGTGCAGCAGAAGAATTTGATAATATTTGTATTATGCCACCAAATATTATTATATACAAATAATTTCACAGTGTACCTACAAACATTTCAGATGCATTCTAATCTGCAGAATATTGTATTTTGAATGTATCACACAGTATGATGGGGGAAGTAGGAAATTTTGACAGCTATAGAAACAGTCTGGATGTGGCATTTGGGAGTAGAAAACAATACAAAGTACTTATAGCTGAGAATACATACTAATTCAAAGAGAAGTCTTGGCTAATAAGCAAAGCTGATTAGAGTATAAAAAATTTTTCACTTTGATACAGCTCCTGGACTTTTGATGTTCAGTCAGGACAATTCATCCTGACTTATTGAAGTTTATCTTTTTGCTCATGCTCAGTCATGCTCAAAGAAGGATCACAGGATATAGGAAAATAAGATACAAGTTCTTGTATCTTTCACATTCCAGCCCAAGTGAGTTCAGCTGTGTGACACTATAAATTCTTCATCAGAATTCCATCTCTCCATATCTTCAGGAAACACTAATTTCAATAAAAGGGTGTTTTTACTGCAGAAGTACTCTTGTCAAAGCAGACTGATATCCTAAAAGCATTAGTTAATTGAATTTGTACATATACATTTCTGAAAAGACTACTATCTCACTACCAAAAAAAAAAAAAAAAAAAAAAAATAGAAGTATTGCTACTTGTATCTAGGAAAAGTAATTCCAATGGTATATAGAGCTTTAAACTCCATCCCCATTTCTAATCCCCCTTTGAGCACATATCTGACCTTAATATAGGTATTTATAACCAGTGAAGAAATATGTGTATCTTCAGATACGTGACAAGGTTAAGTACCCATTTTAGGGAAGAAGTCACCTTCTGGACATGCTTACCACTGACTATCAGATGAAGCTTTTGGAACTTATAAACCTAACTTTCAATGATGAACATAAGATGGCAGAATCCTTCTGACTCTAGACACTTGGTTAAGATTTTTATATGATTAAGATCTGGAAGGAAATATAACCATTCTTGTTGACATTTCTAGGGAGTCATTTCTTCTGCACAATCTGCAAGGGAGATCATCAGAAAACTGCTAAAGTAGATTGTTTTTTTCCTCCCTTCTCTATATATTTAAAACCTTGCTCATTCCCAGTCCTTTCCTCATTGTCACTTATCTGTAACATCACTCTCTATCTGTACTGCCTTATGCTGAGCGATAAGGTTATATCAAAACCTATCCATAAATTTTTAAAAAATGCAATATAACATCTTGGGCAAAACAGTTGTTATTAATAGTCTCATTAAAAAAACCCTACAAAAATAAAAATGAAAACATAGCCAATTTCATGAATGCAGTTATATGCAATTTCCCTTTTTTATTTTGCAGCTCTTAGTTCTCATATATTCTGATGTTGTATGGTTTTAGTGTTTTGCTGCATTCAGTGAAGAATCTATTCCCTTTAAATAGTATACATTTTTATAAAAAGGGATATAAGACTATAATGTCTTTTTATAAGAGCCAAGTCCAGATGGACTTGCAATAAATAAATAAATAAATAAATGGGCTTATATAAACTATTCCACAGAAGAAGATCTTTCAGAGGAAAAGTTTTTCTCTGGCTGCTATTATTGTCTCACTTACATCCTAAGCTACCCAACAAACTAATGGTAAAATTTATGTTAATGTTGAGACTTCTAATACCTTTAAAACTGCGGAGTCTATTGACTTAGGATTGACTTTGCTTAGGATGTACTTCTCATGGCTGATAAGTCAAAGAACACCTTAATCTGCACATGTCCAGATAAGTAAAATTCATTTCAGTCGTGGCAAAACAAAATTGGTGCCGAAGACCACCAAATGCTTTAGGCCAATTCATGAACTAAGGACTTGATCCTCCAAATCTTCCTTGGCAACGCTAAGTAGATGGACAATATTCTGAATATAAGCCAACAAATAAGGCTTGGGCCTTGCTCAGGATGATTTGCCTGAACAGGGACTATTATTCTGAAATTTACTGTTGCTCTAGAGTTTTGAAATTGGATAGCTAATTATTACTCCAATATTTAGGAAGATTTGTGTCTATATAGACAAAAACTCAAATCGGAAAACTGTTTAATCTCTGCTCAGGTGAAAACTTCTTCACCTTAAATTTGAATCACAAACCATTTGTACTCAAACTTAGCTCCAGTGCTGTAATGATCAACAAAGAAGGAAGCCACCAGATACTCAAATGGCAAGTTCAATTGGTGGTTTATATACCTATACAAATTAATGCAAATACTTTAGATCACATCACTCTATATAATCAGAAGTTATGCAACTGCTAAAACAGGGAAGGTGAAAATGCTATAGTTTTATATATTCGTTGCTGTATATAAAATAGCTATCATGAGTCAACTCAGAGCTCATCTATCCTCTTCTGAGGATATCAGACAAAGGGACAAGAACAGTGCAAGTAACTCAGAGTTGCTTCCCCAATATGTCCTCTCAGCTTCCAGTATGGTTTAGTTTAGAAGTTCTCCAAGCTGCAGATCATCCTGCATCTTTACTTTTAATATAGGTTTTTCCTATCGTTAATTTATTTAGTTGATATTTTAACTCACTTTGGCCATTACAGCCATCCTTTTTGATCTATGTGCTACAAGAAGCAATTCCTCTGCATTTTGTCAATACAGTACTCAAACAAAAATACCAGATTATATGAATCAAACCATACACAGTTGTTTTGGTGCTACTTAGGAAGAGAACCTTTCCCTGTTCCCCGATGCCCGAAAGGTTCCTATGGGTGGTGCAGGGAGATGTTGGTAGTTCGGCATGGGAAGCAGGGTGTGCTGCTAGTGGAATTGGAGGAATTAGAATGCTGCTCATAACTTTTTATAAAGCTTCAAGGAGAAGCGTGAATGTTTACATTTTGGATCTTTGCAAATGCTTTGTTCACCCGCTTCTAACACAATAGGAACTTCTACTCCCCTAGCAGGTGGACATAAAGGATGGTATGGTCAGTTTTTGTAAATCACCCCCCTGCTGATTTCCATGTAAAGAAAAGGCTGAAGTGTTTTGAATTGCTGCCATCTTTACATCTACAAATGGAGATAAAGCAGGTGTTTTTGCTCCAATCATTCCACAGCTGCACACCAGGAAGCAAGAAAGCACTGATATTGATATTTTGTTTTTCCCGTGGGAAACACTTCTTCCAAGAACTGTCTGCACTCCAGACAGATGAAATAGTCTGAAAAAAAATTAAAAATATGTTGCAAGTTTGCATTCAATCTCTGTTGTCTTTCAATATATCTTCTGAAATGCAAGTTATCCACAAAAAAAGAAAAAAGCATTAAAAGAACTAAAACGACAGCAAAACTGGACAAGCAAAATATCTTCCCCTGCATTAAATAACTGTGTAACATTAAGGAAAAGTATATAAAAAAGGAATTAAAACTGTATATGCAGATTTAAAATTAAGAAGACACTTTTAATTCTCCAGTTGCAGGAATCTAATAAACAACAGAAAGCTGATAAGGGGTTGATATATAATGGATGCATTCTCTTTTTTTTTTTTTTTTTTTTTTGCTATATCAGAGTTTTCACTTTTTTGTTTTGTGACATGATTTTGAATATCAACATTCAGGACAACTAGTACAAAAACAAAAGAAACAAAAAAAAAAAAAAAAAAAACCAAGCAAAAAGCAATGCATACAAATGGATAGCACAAACAGGCTGTGGAGCTTGGTAACTCTAAAATGGCAAATCACATAATTGGGACTGACCGAAGGAAGGAAGGAAGGAAGCAAGGAAGGAAGGAAGGAAGGAAGGAAGGAAGGAAGCTATTTCAAGGAAAATGCCTAAACTGAGTATTTTTTATTGTCCTTTAAATTAGTCTGAAACACATTATGACATGTTTTGATTTCAAAGTTTTCAGAAATGTGAAAAGCAAGAATTTGTGAATGACAGTTTGAAGCCTCAAAAGTCTAGCTTGGAGAACAAAAAAAGAGCAACAAGCTAGATCACACTGTAAGACCTGCTTCATAAAAGTCAATTTCTTTTCTAAGAATATTGATGTAACTTTAGCATAACCAGATAGTCCTCCTAATTGAGATTTTCAGTGAATTATATCTTTTCCTCATTCAAGGAAATGCATCTTTTTATGTACATCATACACATTTTAAAGATGGTGGAAGTAGGTAGGATTCCACCATATAACAGGAATTTTCATAAATCATTGGTCTAAATTTGTTCCAAAAGCCCTTGATACCGTTCTTTTAATTCAGATACAGATATCTTGCATAAAGAAACCTCAAATTCCAAAGTTGTAATGCAGGATAGCTAATCTTCCATTACACCATAAAGTAATATTGTGTTAGGCTTCCAATCTGTGTGAAAGAATGGTTTGTCAAAGGCACACCTTTGACAACACTGGAGCATATTCATGAGGGCTTAGCCATGATCACAGTACTAACACAGACACAATAGCAGAGCTTCTATCACCATTTTTTTTGTGTGTGTGCACACTGCCCCATGCATCTTTACTGGAGATTTTCCATAGAGTCTAATAGCTCCCAGTAGGCTTCACCAGAGCAGACCTCCGCACAGCTTGTAAGCTCACGTTGCTATGGAGCACCACCACCATTACTGAGCAAAGGTGCACAGCAGTGCATTACAGCTGACATGCAGGCGTGGAAGGCATTAAGTGTCTTTACTGAGCTGTCACTTATAGCCCTGTGGGAGATCAGAAGCAAGTCATGGGTCCAGGAAAATAATATAGTGCATTAGCAAGAGCTGTGACACAAAACTGAAGGAGTTGCATAGAATTAGTTATACCACATATGGTTGTACTTGGCAAAGAGTGACTGAACTAATATTAACTGTACTAAAGCACATAACTCTTTTCTTATGTTTCAGAAACTTCAAGGCATTTCTAGATTTATAATTTCACAAAGAACTATTCCATCTAAAAAAAAAATCTAAATATTATGGCTACTAACTTTTGAGTTTTACTTATCTACTTTGATGCTGAGCCAAGTTCTCTTTTCAAGTTTACATATGCTAATCTGGTTCATTGCTCCAAAAGTTATGAACACTTACCCCAGCAGCACAGCTTATGCCATATAAGCGTATATAGCAGGCTAAGTAGCAATCTTCATTATCTGTGATATGCACTTTTATAAGCTTAGAAAGATTTCCACATAGTCAGATACAATAAATTAGATATAATCCCTCAAGTATCCCTGATGCTGTCAGCAACCTGAGTTCTTGAGGTCCCTCATTATAAAATAAACTTATTCATGCACATTTCTAACAGTAGGTTTACATGAGTAAACACAAGATTTCATTCTTTCTCCTCCAGGCTTTTCATAGCAACACTCCATGTCAACAGGCAGGTGGCCATAAAGTATCTGTCAGTTGCTGTTTGATATGAAAGCAAGGTCTGCCCTTGTCTCAAGGTATAATTTACCATCTTAGCACAACTCTATTTAGTAAAGTGTTCATACTCTCCTTGGTTAAATTTGCCATGCTATTACTAAATGAAATGTTCCATTGGGATACAGGTTAATATATATCCATACATAAACATATATAAAACAAATATTCATATAATATTCTGTGAATTATTAATTAAAAATTGTTTAAGGTCAAAGAATAAGCAACTTCTGAGATATAACTACATCTCAGTACAGTTTGCCCTTACTTTACATTGTCAGATCCAGAGTTTTATACGGCAAAAAGATTTATAAGGTTTTATAATTTTCACAGATCAGTGATAATCTGCTGCAGTGAGTAATACATGCCTTCAGATACCCTGCTTCAAAGCAAGATAATGACTATTCAGTAAGGATTATCATAACAGATCACAGTTCAGTATAATAATACTCTGGTATTTTATTCTGGTAAATTTTAGATGTTTCAATGCTGGATTAGCACTTTTCTCACTGTGTATACATCTATTGGAAACAATGGTCCCTATCTTCTACAACTCTCAAGAACTGTTTTTGTGCATTGTTTTTGTTGTTGTTTTGATCTTTTCCTTGTTTGTTGTCATATCTTTTGATATTATGTTGCATTATCATCCCTGAGCGCATATTTTAAGAATTATTTGGCATTTCCCATTTGCTACAGTTTTTGACTAAAATCAATAAATTGAGTGTCTTATTCTAAATCTAAGTAAAGTAGAAAATTTGTCTTTACAATAAATTGCCTCTATTTAGTGGACCAGCTGGATAAAGCTTTGTAGATCTATGGAAATGGAGCCCAGGCTACATCTCTGCTCTCTTAATCAAACTTCATGGAGTTAAAAACCTCCACTAGGAACATAATAGGTTAAATCAGACTGCTTTAAAGCTGTAATTAGTTTAATTTGGCTTTCAACTAAATTACTTTAAGAACAAGTATATGTGAAAGTTTCAAAGAGTAGTGCTAAGTAAACAAATTCATGTAAGTTATTCTCATGTTGGTTCTGGTTCCACAACAGAACAGTTTTGCATACTTAAGTAAGCTCTTCTTTTCTTCAAAGAAACACAGAGTTCTCTTTCTACCTACTGGAAAGGTACAGATATTACTTCACATGTAGAGACGTGTGGGTATTAAAAGACACTTTTTTGCCTTCTGGCCAAATCTGTATTGCCTTCTGACTGATTCTGTTCTCCTCCATGAAAACATCTGTTGATTGAATGCTCTACATGTAGTTTATGGAGCATTTTTGTATCAAGCAATAATAAATAAATAAAATACTAAATGTAGGGGTGCTGCACCTGCTGTATTGATAAAGTTCAAACAAAGGAACTAACATCACAACATTGATGTAGTGAACAGGAATACTATTTCCTTAAGGAATATTTGATAATTCAAAATGAATTGCCCTATGAATATCCTGTACTGCCCAATCTTTGAAGGACTTTCTTTTAACGACGTACAGCTTAGGGCTGAAGCAATAGCAACACATATATGAGAATTTTAACCTCAAACTTTGAAATAAATGTCAGTATAGACAAGGAGAACCGGGGTTACATGGTTGTGAATTTTTTCTTAAGCATTTGCTTTCGGTTAACCAAATACTTTAAGTCAAGTATTGATTACTTTTGTTTTTAATTGCTATATAGCTTTATTTTTTTAATGTTCCCAAATAAAACAAATGCTGCTGATGACGAAAGAAGAAAAAAAAAAAAAAAAAGATGCCCATTAGCATAACTGCTCAAAATAACATTAATTCCTTATTACTTATAACATATTCATCCAAATGTTTCATTAAGTTTCTAATGTAATATTAATGAGAAAAATAAGTAAAAATTTCTGGACCCAGCAACCACAAACTGCCAGCTAATCATTAAATCCCAGCTCTCCTTTCACATAGCTTTATCTGCACAGGTTCCTCACAAATTCTCATTCACAGATCACAAAAGAACAATTTGGGTTTCTTCAAGAATTAATTAGACATTTGTATGAAAGACACTAGAACAACTGCTCCTCCTGCGAGTTCATAAAGCTGTTTAATTTGCTCTTGTATTTTCATTCAGAGAAGCTGGCAACACCACAATAAAACACAGCATGCACAGATAGCAAGCCAAATTTCTTACTTAATTGTTCACTTTCATTTACTGTGCTCATTTAAAAGATGCAAGCACTAACACCTTTTAACCTCACCAATGACACAGCTGGGGCACTCTTCACACATAATGCAGGCTGACTTAGAATAATGCACCCCTTGTCAGTCTGTAAAGAGTATTCAGGTTTAGATTTAAAGTCTCTGCTTGCATTAGCAAAAGGATGGAAGCCTCTCTCGTATAATTAAGCTTTTATTATGTTTATATCTTAACAGCTAATTGCCCGAAGAAAGGAAAAGAAATAGTGAACAGGAAGTATTGAAACCTATGTTGAATGCTACAGAATAATAAGACTGCATATTTACTGATTTCTTTTCTTGTTCTTTTTATTAACATTTTAGCTTCTTCACTGAGGAGCTAAATAGCTAATGGAATGAGCCTCTATAAAGGTTCTTTTGAGCAGAAATAATACACAGACCTCTGTAATAGATGCAAAACAGATCAGATTTCTGTATTCAGCAGAGGTATTCCACAAGAAACTTGGCTTAGCTACAGAAATATTTTTAGTGTGAAGTCAGGGTGTGCCCTGCGGAGAGCTATTTGAGGGTGGAGATGATTATAATCCTCATTCTGAACAGCAACCCTGGTTTACAAAAGCCAAGTGACTGTTTTATACGGCTACAATATTTTTTCCTACCTCTCCAACCTTGGAGTTGGAAACCATTGGTGCATCCTTTTCAACTTAAGTATTCAAGCCCTTTAAGATTTTCTAATTCACTATTTGCAATGAAGAATCCAGATACTCACTCTAATACGTGATGCAAATATTGGCTCACTATCATACCAGCACTAATGTCCATCTGTTAGCATGGCATTTAGCCCGCACACAAGGTGGGATGCCAGTTTCAATAGGGCATAGGTGCCAATTAAATACAAATTTAGAGTGATAGCCTGCAGAAGGCAGAAAATAACGTAGTCTTCGAAGAGGCATTTCTAATGGCAAATACTGCCAAATGTTTTATTGTAAGGGATTGCTTATGTTTATGATACTGGGCATTATGAGTCAGATCTAAATCCCACAAAATTCAAATAAGGCAGAAGAGTGAGTGCGTGTGCATGTGTGTGTGCATGTACACAGATATATTTAAAAAAATGGATGTGTCAAATTCTGTTCTTAGCAACTTGAATGGCAGCACTACTGAATTCATCAGGAGAACTCAGGGCTTGAGAATGTGCCTTTTTCCAATCAATGTACATGACAGTGAAAACTCTCTGTGCACAGAAAGTACTAATTATGTGTGATTGACAAGGTAAAAAAACACTGCAATGTTTGTCCTTAAGAGGAAAAAAAAAAAGAAAGAGAGAAAGAAAGAAAGCTTGGCTAGTCACAATTTCGTATCCTTCCTCCTCAAAGGGAAACAGGTTTTGATTAAATAATATTAATTCCTCCCATTTTTTTCCCTGAAAGAAATGGATTAGTGTAAGAAAAAAAAAAAGACATTTATTTACTCTCCCAAGAAAAGAAACAATTCAACATTCAACAATTCAAGAAATAATAAAAAAAATCTGATTAAAGTATTAAGTTTACTGATGAAAAAAGACAGAGACCTCTCAAATTTCCTTCTAATTTCTCTGCTCCTTTGCACCACTTTGCTATGATTATTTCTCTACAGCCTTTCAAGACACTTTTGCTCTACAGAGCACATTTCCTGTGATGAAGATGGAAAAAGACACAACACAAAAACAGATGATTTCTGTGAATTATTCGACATGACAAGGGAAGAGGTGCAAACATGGGAGAAAGATGGGCAGAATCTCAGTATCAGCTGGAAAAGGAAAAGGGGGGCCAGACCTTACAGGTGTGAAATGCAAAGCATCACTGTAAACCCTGAATGTGGTGACAAGAATTGAGACAACAGCAGTACAGGCAAGTGCAAAAAGCCAAGAAGCAGCCACCAAGGAGAAGGAGCAGAAGGAGAAGGGGCAGAAACTTCTCCCCTACCACTGACTCCTATTTCAGCCTATAAAATTTGCTCACCTTCATACCCTGGCACCACTCAGGACAAGGCATTGAAGAGAATTCAAAGACAATAGAATAGTAAACTGAGCAAGTGCAAACAACTGACAGTCGAATGACCCTTGCCTCTCTGACTATGTCTAATGACCCAATGTCTTCCCTCCTACAGACTTCCCAAAGGTACATACATGCAGCAGAAGCTTTTCAGTAGTGTCAAGGTTAATAGTTTGATGATCAAATTCACATGGGATCCTTCCAATTTTATTAGACAGCTACTGAACATCTGTAGGGGAAGAAAGGAGACTTTTTTTTTTTTGAGTTCCAGACTTCACACTAGGTTTGATGGAGCTTTGAGCAGCATTTCTCCTTCTCAGGAATGTGAAAAGCAGCACATTAGGCTTTCAGAAATAGAAAGATTTAGGGAATAAACTCTACAAATAGAATTACTTCCTCCTCACTATTATTTATTTATTTTACTTATATCCTCATACCTAATATGCTGTACTAAATATCCATTATTCTAAAATATTTACAAATGCTGCTGAATGTACCAATCAGCTATTTTGAAACATTGTGAGAGAGATTAGAGTCTTTTATGTGGCATATAAGCAGATCCTGCTATATTAACCGGAAATATTTTATTTGAGATTCTTTTATAATATGGGAGCTGAACATCTTGATATTAATATACTTATCACTTATTTCAGTGATAAGTGAAATGTCATCACATGTCTTCACACAAAGACATGTTTAAGTAAGGATTTACCACACTGAAATAAGTGATTTTTTTTGAAAAAAGAGAACAAAAGACAGGCATTGGAAGTATAGCCCCAGTTTAAACACAATACTGCCTGTCTTTTGTTCTTCTGTCAAATGAACAGTTGTTTAAAGTATCATTCTCAACTATTTTATGCAGGTATCTGCCACCATAACAGAATTTCATTTTATCTCCTTCCTTCCTTCCTTCCTTCCTTCCTTCCTTCCTTCCTTCCTTCCTTCCTTCCTTCCTTCCTTCCTTCCTTCCTTCCTTCCTTCCTTCCTTCCNTCCTTCCTTCCTTCCTTCCTTCCTTCCTTCCTTCCTTCCTTCCTTCCTTCCTTCCTTCCTTCCTTCCTTCCTTCCTTCCTTCCTTCCTTCCTTATGTGAGAGTAGAGGCCAAATATATACAACACAATCAAAATGAAAAATAATTTACATAATTCGCTCATAGCATACTTGATAAAAATGGCTAACATAAATTTCCATGCTTGAGACATACCTAAAGTTTGTTGTACTAGGAAATGAAGCTTACAATGCAATATAAGCATCTACTCTGTGTATTGAGAAAAAAAAGAAAAACCAAGTACATGAAGGATTTTCCACAATACTTAGCATCAACATTTTGCAATATATAATATATATAATAATATATATAATATAATTATAATAATAATATATAATTAGAGTGTTTTTTCTCTTCATAACTTCACTTGGAGAAGTCTTGAAGCATTCTTTCATATTTGAAGGAGAAAAAATATTTGGAAACTTGGTAACTTTGCACATTTTTTCCCCCACTTCTTTCTGTCCTAGAACATCCTTAACCTCCCTTCTCCCCTAAAACACTATGACAGACTTTCTATATCCTTTATAATGAAACATCTCATTTACTGAAAACAGTTCTGGAAAGAGGAGTTTCTGAAAGGCTTAGGGGTGGAGGAAATGCAACAAGTCCTGAAAAATTATCTTCAACTGAATTAATCACCAAAAAGCACAGAATCAGGTATTTATAATATAGAAACTAAGCTATTATTCCAAGTAATTTGGAATACAGAACACAATAAAACTTCTTGTAAACCACACGGCCTTCACATTAGAGAAACTCTTGTCAAACCCATGAGTATAAACCAACAACATCTATCAATAGCAACAATAAGTCAGTAAGAGCTCTAAGAAAATGCAATACAGTCAGTCCTTCATGTGGCCTAAACAGCACATGTTTTCAAATTTGGCAGTGAATGGTAAAACTAATGGCCCGTTATTGAATCTATCTTGCTAGTGATGCTATCCCTGTTTTCCTTCCAATATATAACAGAGGTGACTTAATAGATACCAACTGTTATGACCTGAGACAGAATTGAGATTTAATAGGATACTAAATCATTAAAGTGTGTTGAACTACAGTTACATTTAATTGTAGTTGAATCCATAATGTTATTTTACAGAATAGAACAGAGAACATTACTAGGTTTTGCCTCTGCTTTGCCTATAACAAAGAATAATTAATACAAAGTGAAATTTCCAGGTTATTTTTGTAAATCAACTTATCAGACTGCCATGCTGCAGTTCAATTTACTTAGTTATTCTTTTCACAGTAAACATACGGTAAGAATATATATTTGAAAGAAGACAGAGGCCTTTGGTCAGAGAGGAGGTAACTTTCCACTAATGATTTCAGTTTTGTAGCAGTGAGACCAATAAGCTCACTGCTATGGGAAGTTTAAACTAACTTAGTTATGGAAAAATTGTTGGCTAATACAAGCAACTTCTTCTACATGGAATGACCATTGGAAAAAAAAACATATATATATATATATATATAGGCATTTTCAAGGAATAATGTAATGCTTGTAACCCTTTTTCTTCACTGTAGCCAAACCCTGAAATTGTGGGAAACTATCCTGAATCAAGAACCTTTAATTATTGTACATGCCATCTTGAGGAAACTTGAGTGTGCAAGACTGAAGATATACTGGTAAAGGCTTATCGAGACTTCCGTAGTCTATAGAACGCCTACAATGCTTTTCTATGAGTAAATGACTTAAAAAGTGTCACACAGCTACAGAATGAATGTGTTAACACAAACATAATGAATTGCTTGAGTCTGTGTGTCAAAGTAGAAGAAGAAGAGTATAATGGCAGGAATTTGTGAAGAGTTGCTGAGCATTGCCAGGGCATCTCTAAATGCCAACTGGTATGCAAGTCCTTAAATCCAAGTCCTACTCACGCAAAAATAAGGAAGTTTTACACCTCTTAAATCTTCTCCTTTTAAATATTGCATTTGCTCAGAGGATCCTAGAAGCACAATCCTTCCAAAATCCCAGCCTCATTGCTACATATTATGTCCCTTAACTATAAAGTATTTTATTTATTTATAAAGTATTAATACAAAATCTTAGTAATACTGAACTACCTCAGAGATGTTTTTTGTTTGATTTTGTGTTTTTTTTTCTTCATATTCAACAATACCTTTGAGAAAACTTCTGAAGTGAAAGACTTTTCTGACTAGAATAGGCCTGACATAAGGGGTTCCTGACTGTTTTGCTTCTTGCCCTGCCTACCTAAAGTGTGCTGAACTATGACTAACTTCTGCATCCTACCAGTTCCTTAGTTTCGCCAGTCAAACTTCCTTCCACAGCTCAAGAGAACAAGTGACTTACACCACACTCATGTTCTTTGCCATTATCCTATGCTCTTGATCTAAGCTCAAGAATAGAGTAACCAAGGATTAGACTTTATCTTTTGAAATAAATCAGATACCCTTCAAATACTGATAAAAACTCTAAGTCCAGAAACTAATTCTTGATATTAGAAATTAGAAAGGGAAAAGTTAGTCAGTCTTTTCCTACTTTGCGATATAATGCATTGTTTTAGAAGCAGACAACTGTCAGAAAGATGATAATAGCTAAACTGTACCAGACCCATCAGAACTGTCATATTCCTTTACAATACAAAGAAGAAAATGTTCTCTCTCAGTAATTTCTAGTTATTCATAGCACTGAACAGAAAAACAATATATGTTTTTCAATTAAAATACAAAGTTTTACCAATAGACAACATAATGGATCATTAACCAAAACATGCATTGCAGAAGACCAGCAAATTTAGCAAACCACTGAGTACAGATCATTAGCACTACAGATAATAGCCATTGATTAAAAACTGACACATTGATCATTTATTCTGACTTTTGATTTGTCTATGGCTTCAACCCAATTCCCTGCAGCCCGAAACAAGATTTCATCTCCTAGATCATGAGAACTGTAGTTTCAGCTCCATAAACACACGTCCTTAGTCCATCTATGGCACTTACGCAGCATGTCTGTTGATGGGTTACTGCCACATAATTTACTAATAAAATCTTGCATGGCCCATGGCATGATTTTCCTTCTAATTATTATTTTTTCTTTATTTATTATTCAATATCTTTTCCTTGTAGCAACTAAGATTATGTTTACATTACCAGCACAGACACATCAAGAACTTTAAAAGCTGGCAATCTCATTTTAGACTGAAACTCCACAAGGAGACAAGGTTTCATTTGACAACAGGTTTTTTTTTTTTTTGGTTTGTTTGTTTGGCGGTTTTTTAACACACTATACTGAGAATAAAAACA
This sequence comes from Nothoprocta perdicaria, assembly GCF_003342845.1. NCBI lineage: Eukaryota > Metazoa > Chordata > Aves > Tinamiformes > Tinamidae > Nothoprocta > Nothoprocta perdicaria. The sequence continues at coordinate 510,482 of NW_020456065.1, read as the reverse complement.
AAATCCATCTCCTACTTAATTGGCTACAGCAACAGAGAAGAAAATTACCATTTCTATCAAATCATTTTCACATACACATTTTTCTAAATTAAGAGTTTTATTTCCTGGGTCATTTAGTTGTGTTTTGAAATTATGAAGCAATTCAATTCTGTAATGCTAGCCCCTATATTTACATAATTGATCTATATTTTATGTATGGAACTAAGTATTTGTATAAAAGCATTTCTCCCTGTGCATGTAAATGTAACTAATCACCATTTAAAGACACATAATGGGCATTTCTCAACCTTAATGCCCATACACAAGGTTTGAATACAAACTAAATACGAAAATTAACTAAAACATTAAATGAATAATATAACATTTTATAATAAATGGCTAATCCTATTATCTATGACCATCTTATCAGTGTTTATTTAACCAGAAGAGTGTGTGTGCAGACATAAAACCCCAATAAAAATATAGTGATAGATCTTACCAACATTAAGATTCAAAACACTACTTTTGCAAATAAAGATTTCAATTTTATAGCACTTCTGCTGTCAAGATGCACATTCAGATGCACAAGGTATCCTTGTCTGAAGGTTTAAAGGGAAAGACAATCCACCTTCAAAGAAAGTGGAAGTAATCTTTGCTTCAGGCAGAGTTAATTATTATACAGTTCATTTTATTCACATATAAGCAGATTTACAGTAAGAGTTTATATAGGTTAATAAAAAGATTATATGGGTTCCTGTACCAAGATACCTCAGAAACAATATATTTTCATTTTGCAAGAAGAAGAAGAACCTTGAAGACTCAGGGGAAAAAAAACCATTTGAGTCACAATCCAGAATTCTTGTTTCTCTCAAAGTATAATTTGTAAGTATTCATATAATTTACTGTATAATATACTTTTATTATATACAGTCCATTGATTACATGTGGAAAGATTTACTTGCAGTCTGAGTTAACTGTTCTTACAGTTAAACATAGGCGGTACCACTTGAAGCTATATGTTCTCTACTCTATGGAACCTTAATGTAAATTGACACCCTCAATTAAAATTGCTACCTTTTGTCTCTGATGCACTTCTTTTAGAATCTTTTCTGTATCACCTCCTCTATGACCTTTAAGTCTTTAAAATCACAGAAAAAGCAGCAAGATATTGAGAAGTGAGCGAATATGTTGCTCTACACAAAAGTTTCATCAGATATACCTCATGAAATTCCAAACAGATGTTTTTCCAAACTATTTTTGAAGCCATGATATAATGAAGAATCCCAACTTGCTATCTTATCCATTTCACTGCTTTGCCATCTCTATTGTTGGAAAAAAAAATCCTGATGTTCTTGAAAATTTTTCACTCAGGGAAAATTTCCCTGAGTGAAAGATGTCTTTAATGTATCTTATATTATTATCTTTCAGGATGATGCTTGCCTTTCTCAACAGGATAACATTCTTCTTGTGTCGATCCCTACTTAGACATGATGCCCTGTTACTCCACTAGGTTGATCCTGAGATCTACTGTGCAGAGGTTGAACAATATCCTACCCCGGAGAGGAACAACAGCCAGGTTTCCTTCTGGAGAAAAGCCAATCTGTTCTCAGTTGCTAGTGTTATCACAGATTTATCTATTAAGCCTGCTCCCTCTTCTTTGGAAATGTTCTTTCATATGCATCTGTCCAATAGCTTCTCAGCTTCATCCTAAATAAGGTGATTTGCTCCTTAACACTTCCAATAAAGGTGTCTTCCCCCTTCCTTTCCAAGCCATCCCAACACCAGGCAAATTCCAAAGATGACATCTTCTGTCATCTAGCTGTCACTTTGCTGGAGTTGTTGACCAGACTCTCTTCAAATTCAATTCAAAATCAGGATCTAGGTACTCTCAAAAGTTTGACAGGTAGAAGGAACAAGCAGCTTGACTCTGACAACATGGTGCTTTGTCACTACTACAGGCTTCTGTGTTGTTCCTGTAAGACTACATTAGGTTTCCTGCTAATCTTCTCCTTGTTAAGCAGGCTATAAACATGACAGAAAATATCTCCCCTGCTCCGTCTCCCCGATGTCTGAATTTATATTCCACGATGTATGGTTTGGTTATAAAAGCTTTTAGAAATATTTAACTTAGTAAAAAATAAATGCTTTCTGAAACGATGCAGGGCAATGAAAGACATTTACCTAAATGATTAACTTGCTTCATGGTCCAGCAGTTGTATGACGTCAATCCATGAATAAAAGGCAGTGATCCAAGCAAGGCTCTATAATAATGTGCTAAAAGCATGGTTACAATTAGGGGCATTAAGTGTTTATTTTCAAATAACGTCAAATTGATTTGCAGGTCACCTTTAAGTAACCAATATACTATATCGTTATCCTCCTCCCCGCCTTTCCTAGCAAACTTCCTCTCCCTAACACTTGTCACTATTGAGTGGGGAGACTTAGATGATGATAAATTTTAAGAGATAGATCCTCAGTTTGTATGAATCAATGTAGCTCCGTGAAAACTAGTGAACGATGTCCATCCACTCTAGATGAGAATTAGGTGTTGATATTCTTCAAAATATTTAGTCTTGCTTTTTTTCCCCAAAAATTGCTGCTAATTGACTTAAGCATATGCTACCTAAAACTATTAGAAGTGCATATTGTGACCTGCAAGAGCACAAATCACATATATGTTAAAGAAATACACTCCTGCCAAGATAAGTAACTAAATTCTATGAAGAAAAAATTCTCTCCTTTCTTTCCTTGCTCTCCCCCTGTGCCACCACTTCCATACTTCAGAGCCAGTTATCACACTGCCAGTTCTCTGCTGTTTTGTAAGGACAGGACACTCCAGGAGAGGATCTTCCTTTGAAAGAGAAAACCAACAAAGTCGTTCTTAGGGCATTTGCTTGCAATTCTAGACACTGCCATACTCATTTTCCTGTGCTATCCCTTTTAAGTCAATTGAATCCGTTTGGAGTACCAGTGAAAAAAATATACATTGAGGTGGTGGATGGGAAATGAGGGTAGGCGGTGTCCAAGTTCTGCTGTAACTTTCAAGCATATAATTAAGGTCAGATTCAGAAACTAGGCACTCCAAAATATCCTATTAAGCATCTTGAAGCATTTTCAAGTAAGTAAATATTCAAAAATATAGCCCTCCTCCCACTTCAACCATACTTCCTATCACATAGTGGAGGTGACAGACACAACAACTATTGCATCTGGGGAATCTAACTTACATTCGTTCTCTATGCTGTTTGAAATGATTTACAGAAATCTCTCTCTCCTATGTATTTCTTGTCAACAGGTTAGTGCATTAAAGAAGTGGTTCAGAGCATGGACAATACGGGCATCTCAGTAAATTATGCACAGAGAAATAGATATAGTTTTAAAATCACTCTATGATTGTATTCCAACTTGGACATGAGAGAGTGTCCAGCATCACTAATCACATTTAAAATTAAGATGTTAAAAATTCCATTACCACTGACAAAAAAACAGCTGATACTATTTTTTTTTCTCCTATTGCTGTTGAAAGTTGGTTTAACATCTTGGTTGTGTCTGTTAGCTAGGCTAAGAAGAAACTGCTTAGAGACCTTGGGGGTAAAATTCAAACTTCTTTTGTGAGGCAGCATCTATTTCCTCGTCAAAAGGAGCTACCAGGGGACCTCCTTCATGCCTCTCCTTATAGCCATGAGATTAAGGTCTTCTCTACAACACCCAAGGGAGTCTAGAAAGCGTTTTAAAATTTAAGCAGACGATAGTTCAAAAGGAAACCATATTGCAAAGGCAGGACCCACCCATATGCTGCTGGTGAAATAGGTTAACCAGGGGCTAGAAATTATCCCTTTGGAGTATGGCCCTTTGGATGGATCCCTCTGTGCTATTCAGGAGATATGAAAGCAATTCAGAGAAGACCTTAATTGATCCCAGAGCTGGATGGTGTGTTGACCCAGAGGGGTAAGAACTGTGACTATAGAGAGTGACTATAGAGATGGAGAGATAGCCAAAGCATTAAAAAACATCAGGTTTTAAGCATGGCAACACTGGGAGGATGCACTGGTATTGATTACATATAAAGCTAGACGCAGCTGTGAAAATGAAGAATTTTCCTGCTTTCAAAACTGCTTTGTAAAGATATTTCTTTTAAAATAAGTTGGTTTTAGCTTCTCAGTTGGAAAGACAGCAACCTGACTAACAGTTGTGCTGGCAGAATGCTCAGGGTTGGCAGGAGCTGAAAACTACCTGACTTGTGCTGTCACTGAAATATATTTTCCAACAAACCAGTTTCTAAGTCACTCCTGATACTATATACATACTGACTCAATCAAGTCCAAGCATTGCATTTTGGATATTAAAAGTCTGCTCCAAAATTAATTATTATATATTTTTTCCTGACATAATATCTCAGGCCTAAGTATGACTAGCAACAAGTTCCAGTCTATATAAGTCACACCAGAGTAACAAGTATAAACGAAACAAATACAAGTCTCTGGTCAACACTTTTGACTTCATTCAGATGAAGGTCATACTGATTAACCTTGTACTGATAAATTGTCATCACAGGCTACAACTATTCAAAACCTGACAGTTTAGTTATCTGATTGAACTAATATTTAAATCATACTGGTAAAAAACATATTTTTAGAAAAATCACAGATTCCTGCTCTGAAATAAAAGCAATTGCTACGTTCCTGCCAGAATCACAGCTGTCCTTCCTTGAAAACTCTTTGTTCGCTCTTGATTTCCTTTCTACCTATTCATTTCTTACACTGTTTTATATATTCTTCCCTAAGCAATATGGACATTTGTCAGGTTTGAACTCACAAAACTACTTTGAGATATAAACATAAGAAATTATACTGCTCAGAAGTTACTGTCTGAGTAACTCAGCTGAACAAACTATCTCTCAAGTCTTCTATGAAATAAGAACTAGAAAAAATAATAGACAAGCTATTTGCAGTCTAAAACTTGTGTTTACCTAATATGCACCTATTTACTGATAGTAATAAGTAAATGATTACTGATTAAACTTTTATTACTATAGTGTTGTCATCACCATGGTATAAGGGTAACCATATGGCAGCATTCATAGAGTAAAATTACTCCTCAAAACCCAGTAGCCTTACAACTAAACCAGTATCTCAGTTTTTTCTTTAAATCCAAAAACAGTACTTTTATGGAGAAACTAAAATTACTCCCACTGAAGACAAGCATGGCTTCTCAATTACATTGATGTGATGAGGAACAATTTCAGTTTCATTACTTAGATGTTTGATACAGGCAGAAATGCATATTCAAACAACTCTTAGTAAGAGTTGGAAAGTTAGACAATAATTACAAACAACTTATAGAGAACTAGTTTATGATTCATAATCTGGAATCTTATAGCAAACTTAAAAAGAAGCATTTTCATAACAAAGATATTTTATCATATTTTGTATTATCCAAGAATATCCAGCCCGGCATAGCCATTATTTTGACTGGTGAATCATTACACCCATAATTTCCATTACTTTCATTACTATTTGTGAAGGTTGGATAGTAGTACCTTTACAGCTCATTAATTTCTAGATGTTTATTCAGCTAATTATAATCACCATTTAAGTAGATGCAATTCATCACATAAATAAGTCAGAATCTCATTTTACCCCTGCTTTGCAAACAAGTCGGATAAAAGAGATTCAGCTCTAATTTTATGTGGAGATCTTTGTTTTAAGATGAATGTAATAACAGAAAAAGCATTTGCCTATAAATATGTATTAGCTGGCAACTACTATGATTTGTCTAGCTCAATATGAACTGTGACTACTTTGCTTCCTTCTGTATGCCTTGACAGACTATTAAATGTTGCAAACTTGGTGGGTTGATTTGAGCCCATGCTTGCTCTTACACCTCACGCTTTTATACCTCAGTCGACTTCCCCTGGAAGGATTGTGCAGCGAGGAACCTGTAGAGGCCATGAGCTGCCCTGGGTGGGTCCCAGCCAGTCTCAGTGATCTGATAAACGATATCTCTCCCCCCAGTTTGTACTAAGATGGATAGAAATTAAGACAAACAACATGAAAAGTAACTATATATATATTCACATCAAACATACATCAATCACATCCTTCAGCTCTTCTCTGAGAAATTTAGTAGGGAATTTCCCTTGGCAGAAACTGAAGAGTCAAATACAATAAATGTAAAAAAAATATGGAAAAGTCTTACTAGGAAGATGACTAGGAACAGAGACAAAACAGATTTTAAAGCATTTCGCTTTGTTTAATTATCTTTACAATGCTAAGCTAAGATCTGTGTTCTATTGGAAGTAGCACTATTACAATCAGCATCTCAGAAAAGTATTTCTGTTTACTTGCATAATAGGATATCAAGTGCTTTTCTAACTCCAGATGCCTGACAAGCTGGTTAATAGTGCAGCTTATGCTAAAAGAAAAAAAAAAAAAAAAAGAAAAAAAAAAAAAAAAGAAAACATAAAACCTCAGCATCTGCACATGCACAGAGTAGTAAAAATGCTAAATGAATCATGGCTCCAAAGCATCAGAAAGATTCTCCCTGTAATGAATGATAGCTTCTCACATACCACTAGCAGAGATTAGATGGCAAGAACATAACTTTTATTGGCTGCTTTTAAAGAAGCATCAAGTAATATGTGTGTCCTCCAGTAAGGTTATCGGACTTTCGTAGATCTAAGTAGCATAAAAATAAAAAGTCAAAGATTTGCAATTCTTAAAAAAATAAAAAAAGGATAAAGTTAACATAATTTGAACCTCACTAAATATGTTTACATAGCCCTAATATTTCATTAAGTCACAGAGCATCACAAACTACAAAACACAACTTGCAAGCCCCACTGAAAATTGACTACCCTGCAAATAGTTTATGTTCTTCCTACACCTAATTGCATTGCTTTTAGATCTCATTATCCCTACTGATAGGATCTCTCCAGTGCTCCAAAATCAGTTCTTTTGTTAAAGGGAGTACTATAATGAAGGCATTATAGTTACAATCAAATAGTTTGAAATAGTTTGAAATTTCAGCTACTTTTACTGACTTTTTATGATTGCTCCTCAACATTTTCAGAGTTTGGGAAACCTTATGAAAAAACTCAATCCTTTTTTTAAGCTTTATTATGTATAGAGAAGTTTCTGTTTGTAGACATTTGTAAGGATTAAGCAACACATGGCATTAACAGATATGCCTACTTTAGTCAAGAAACACAAATAATTCACATCCATGTACCTCAGAAAACAGTGTAGTTAATCCATCGAATGACTTGAGTTCTTCATCATAAGTATTTCTAAAACAACAGCACAACCAACTTTTTGTACCTCTTGTGAATTTTTTTCTTAAGCTTTTGATATTAGAATTCTCCAATTACCTAAAATATTGAGATTTTAGAGCGCTCGGCTTACCACCTAACACCTACACTAATTCAGGATTCAGAGATGAGATGATCTAGCACCAAGTTTGCCCAAGGTATTTATCTCAAACCAAGCCTACAGTATGAGAGTCATTGTACAAAAAGTTACCACTGTTTCCTGTGAGGTTCTTGCAGAAGCAGGGATAGTGGTAGTCTCCAATTTGCATCTGACAGCTCTTTGGGAACAAATAGGACTCCTAACCACAGGTGGAGTTTTTTTTTAAACCTGTTTTTGAAGGAACTATCAGCAACAAGATGGTTTGCTATAATGAAACTCCCATCATAAACAGTTGAAATAATTCCAAGGTACATTTCCATAGGAGCAGCAGAAGGAAAAGCAGAAAGGACATGGACAGAACAGACCATTACTATACAAGCACTCATCTCATGATAGGGAGAGCACAAGAAAAGGGCGCTCTAAGGACCATTTCCTACAGCTGCTTAATATTAAGTACCTGGACTACTAGAAAGAAATATGTCTGGCTGTCATTCCCTTGGCTCATCTCCTGCAGAATGAAACAGCTTCAACAGCTGAGCTCCCTATTGCTGAATGAAAACGCATCAAGGAAGCCAGGTACTAGCCCAGATGACCTCTATGCTATGTAGAGCTACCTCTATACAATATGCTGCTGTTTTGTTGGGCTAGAGGCCAAACAACATGGCTAAGAGGTAATTTACATCTCTCTCAATTAGCTACACATTGATTTCTTCCTGTAATATATCCCCCTCTCATCCTCCAACCCCATAAAAAGGAGATTAAAAAAAAAAAAGGAGGAAAGAAAGAATAATTGGTGAAGGTCAAATCCTATCAACACTGTTGCTATTGTGGATATGAACCACCAGGAATAAGAAATCATGACAGCTTGCTTCTTTCGAGTTATTCTAGTCTTCACCCATGCTTATGGCAAAGCAATCAGGCTTCATCTAAAGCTTACTGAAATCAGCGTGAAAGTCCCTCAAGTCCCAAATGATACAGATATTTTAATCAATCTCTTGAATGAAAAGGAGAATTTAAAAGGGTTTATGATACTTTCATCTTTTAAATAAAAAGAAAACAAAAGAGCCACTCTAAATTTGTTGCATGTGCAAGATTACTATGAATTATGCAGTAAGACAAGCTCCTCCATCAGTCTTTAATATTAAAACTAGAAGAGTAAGCCCAGTGTTTAAATCATTTGTTTAAATGTCAATATCTTGTCTGCTTCAGTGGCTATGCAGTTTTTTGTGTCACATTTTGTGCCCACTATTGATTAAAAAATCACAATTGCTAATGAGGAAGCAAAAGGTGCTATTTTTGATCTATATTGAATTGTTAACTGTGTTATTTCAAACCTTAAATTAATTTTGCTATTTAAATTAATCAGTATGCTTTCTACTATACACTCTGAAAGTTATAAGTATGTATATTACATAATTCTCAGTAATCCACATACATGTCCAAAGATTATTTTCCTCCCTTCATTATTCAATTAACCTTAATGAATTGCCCTCCACAAACTGTCAGTCAAGCAGAACATAACCGTTATGAATTAAGTTCTCAGAAAGAGTGAGTCCTAAATATTCAAGTGTGGTCTGTTCAGCTTTGTATAAACAGAGGTAAGGAAATGAATAAGTAGTTGAAGCTCATAGAAATAATGTTCTGGAGGCACTGGCCAAGAGCAAATGCCTGCACAGAGTGCTTATTTTGTGTTTCTGCAAAAGAATTGTGTTCATTCTTTAATGCAGATAACAAAGATATTTAACCACCATGAGGTGGTTACAACTACATATGACACATGAAGACAGGCTACCAAACTAATGCCGGTGGCATATGCCAACTTACACTTATTTTCGTGCACTACTTGTCTACCCAAATAATATCTGAGTTCTAATTAATATTTGCAAAAAATAAAAAACTAAAGCTTTGATTCCTGTTGAGAATTAATTTAGTAAGCCAATGCATTCTAGAAGCTTCTCAGAAATAAAGGAAGTGGGTATAGAAGATTAAACCATTTCTCTTTGTTTATAATATAGGAAGTGACTTTGTTGGGCTTAATTATTTATTATATTCCAATAAAGAGACTACTGCAAAGGATTTATTTTTAGTTTTCAGTTTTAGTTATTTTTTAGACTCACTGTAAGATCTTACCTCTTGATTCTCTCCTTTCAGTAACTCACTTGGCAATGATTCAAAGAGGCTTTTATGAAGGAAAATATCAAGTGGTTTGTTTTCTTTTGTCAGAAAAATAATCTCTTCATAGTTTTTCTCCAGTATAAGCGTGAAGTTACATTCACACTTAGGTCCTAGATACCTTAAACAGGCTTTGTAGTACAGGAAAAATGTGTTTTGTAGAGAGAATTGATGTGGGTGCTGACTAAAGTCAGCTAGATTGTTTGCCTTGAGTCCCACATAGTTTGAGCTACAGAGGTTAAATAAATGCAGTTCAATGTTCTTCAGGTTCCTGACAGCAAGTTCAAGGAAGAGATTGGAAGAAGAACAGTTACAAAGTAAATAAAAATTTTCAATCTTTATCCACTAATATTATCCATGAAAATATTAAAAAGCAGAAAATACAAGCATACTCATCTTGAGTAGTACTAACAACTTCAATTAGTAAAAAGAATGAAGTCTATTTGGAAAAGAACTGACTCCTCATGCCATCATCATCTGTCTTGCACAGGAGCTCTGAAGATGGCATTGGTAATTCAAAGGTGACACAAATATACTAAAAGTCCATTTATACAAGCTAAATATTTATTCTGAAGCCAACTCTAGTCCCTGATACTTTTCTGTTCTGGTTCAGGACTTAGGTATACGTCTGGTTCAAGACATAGGCTTAAAAATGAATTCTTAGAGCATAGTATAATTGTTGCTGATGTTCTATAATGTGTTCTATAGCACATTACTTAATTTTATGCACTATAATTTTTATCTTCTACACACAGAAAAATATAGTATAATCGCCATTTCTGTACACATAAATATACAGTATAATCACTAACAATGTACATCAGACCAGTAAGTGTACAGACCAGTATCAGATCTGTAAGGTGTTTTTTCTACCTCTGATTGGTCACCAAAGCAGGGGGTACAGGGCTCTCTCGGCATGTATCCTGCAGACAGGGTGGGACACACACAGTGTTGAAGAGTCGGTGGAAATGTTAAGATATTGGAGCAAATGCGGGGAGAGCATCATGCAGCAACTGCAAAAATATCACCAGTGCAGGAAGCGGGACAAGAAGGAGCTATGTGATAGAGCATCTCAATTTTTTACACGATGCCTGTCTCTCAGTTTGTGTGACATGGTGGACTTGCCCTTGGTATTCATAGGCTCCCTCTGTTTGACATAATTTCCCTCCAGTGTGATCTCTTTATTATTGTGTTTTCAAAATCTGTTCCTGCTATAAAAGAGCATTCATGTATTCTAACTCTCCTTTCAACTCCCTGCCCCAACACAGGATATATGCTGAAGAGCATAGCCCCTAAACTGGTTGAACATAGTATACAGTAAAGTATAGCATATAGTAAAATAATAGGAATGGGAATGAGAATAATAGGGCTTCATGCTATAAACGTGAATATATAGAATGAATATACTTTAAGAAAAGTAATAACACAATATAGTAAAAGAAAATGCAGTGTTAAAAACACTAAACAGTGAAAGACTGTGGAGAGATACATGGTTCTTTATTTCCAGTTTTGCTCTCATCTGTAACCTCTTTCTTGAAAAAAAAAATAAATTAGTCATCACCAAGGAAGCTTCTCTGTTACCATCCCCAGAGCTTTGGCAGGAAACAAGTAAAGCAAAGATGCTTAAATATGCATCAGTCAATCAGACTGCTTACATTTCTGTGTGTGACAGATCTTTTTCAAAGGCTATATTTATGCCATGCACATTAAAGATGAATTAAAAATGGAGGATTTTAAAGAGCTTAGCAAATTACTGTGAGAAAATGTTGCTAGGAATGCAAAATCTTTAGTTTTTCACCTAGAGAAAATTTCATTCTGTTACAGTTATAGAGTCAGAATTATGAAATTTATTTTCTGAAATTGCAACAGAAGAACTTCACTGATGTTTCATTAATTAATCTAAAAAGTTTAACGCTTCAAAGCAAATCCACTCTCCTAAAGCTCCTCCATGGAGATAAACTGGCTTAAAAAAATGTTTAAATCATTCAATTATTCTCTTGCTCTCACAGATACACATCTTTGCATCATATTTGTGATGAAAAAATCTGACTATGTACAATGCTTGATTCATTTACCCACTGTTCATAGTGATAACGCATTTTAAAACATTACCCTATTCAATAATAATTGAATGCCAGTCACTACATCTTTTATGTTTATGTGTGATACGGCACTGACTTTGTTACATATAAGATTTCCATATTTCTAAATTTTAAACATGGAAAGTGTCTGCTATGATATAATTACTGAAAGCTTAAAAGGCTCAGGACTTGATACCACATGCAGGTGTAACCGCAATAATTATAAATACCATAGACAAATATGTAAAAGAGGAAAAATATATTTTTTTCATTTTCTGATGATTCTACTTTCATATCTGTTCACAAACAATGGATTCCACTACACTGAGATGTTCATCTGAAGGTCTTGTCCTGCGACAAGCTATTATTTGCATAGCAACTTTGAACATAGAATGTGTATATTGCTTTATCTGTAACTTTAAAAGGAAAAGGCAGAAATAGTATGTGAATATGCAAGCCCAAAACAAAATCTAGACTACATCTTTCCATCAAACAGAAGTTAGCATAGTGATAGTGCTATCATACCCATATAACTTGAGCTAGCTAGTTGTGCTAGATATGATAACATAGGGTATAAACCAAGCTAGTAATCCAGTATTAACTCATGTAAACACTGGAGTTTTAGATCATACTGAGCCCAGGCTGCTACATTGTTGTCATGATCTGTGTTATCTACAGCAGCTTGCAAGTAGCACAGATGCTGTAATCACAATTATTTTTACTATGGAATTATTTTGCTCAACATTTATTTGTGACTTTTAAAGATAACAGTGAATAAAAAAAAAAAAAAAGATAAAACCTTTGCTTAAAAAATACAGACCAACCAACATAACAGGCTGTTCAAAGTCCTCCTGCCCTTGTTCAGTTGTTTAAAATATCGAAACTGCTAATATTTTCCTAAGTGACAAGCACTCCCAGCAAGTAGTGAGAATGTAAGGATTAGTCAGTTCACTTGACCTTTCCCAAATGGCTAAGTAGTTCCAAAATTTTCTTCCTAGTAGGACTAATGCAGAAAAGAAGCCTACGGAACTGCAGAATGAATCCTATAGACCTCCAGAATAAGGCTAAAGTTTATAATGCCCCAAAGCAGCAAAAATAACTCTTAGTATCCCAGGGAATGCAGTATTTCACTGCATTTTAACTCCAGTTCATATGTTAAAAGGACTTGAATCAGCTATGTATTTTATAGTTACACTACCATATTAATTTAAAAGCCCTTGAAATCCTGAAGAGTTTCAACTTGATGGTAGTGCGTGGTGGGAATGAGGGATATGTATTTGATTGCATGGTAATTAGACATAAGGTTTTCTGATTTGAAAAACACACAACGCCAGTTCTCAATTTGCCTTGCAATCTTCAGTAAGCAAGTACCAATAGGATAATCAATACCTAAACATTTAGAAGATATCCTCATTGTTTATAATTCAGATTCAAGTATATTGATTTCAAAGAGTCTGAAGTTACCTCAAACAGAAATTCTGAATCAAGATATATGAAGATTTTATGGATTTTTATGAGGCTCAAAACTGCTCACAGATATCCAGTTCCACATTCACAATGAGCCACTTGCGTAAAAACAGATTTTTTTTTTGTTATTTCTCTTGAAAATTTCAAGCAACTTTCTACCTACTCCAGAATTACTGTTATGTTGAAAAAATAATCTGCAAAATAATTCAATATTTTCATAATGATGTTGTCAGGCAGTATTAATTATTGCCAGGTGCAGAAAACCTCCCCATGATCCAGGAGGAAACAGTCAGTGGGTTATTTCATCTGGAGGAAACTCAGGGGAGACCTTACTGCTCTCTACAACTACCAGAAGAGAGGTTATAGTGAGGGGGGGGGGTCAATCTCTTCTCCAGAACAACTACCAATAGGACAAGAGGAAATGTCCTCAAGTTGCACGAGGGCAGGCTCAGATTAGAGGCTCAGATTAGAGAAGAATTTCCACACAGAGAGAGTAGTCGAGCACTGGAACAGGCAGCCCAAGGAAGTGGTGGAGTCACCGCCCCTGGCAGTGTTCAAGAAACGTGTAGACTTAAGGACATGGTTTAGCAGGTATGTTGTTGAAGGGTTGATGGTTGGACTCAATGATCTTAAAGGTCTTTTCCAACCATAACGATTCTCTGATTCTCTGAACCACAGTGGAGGTAGGAGATACATCTCTAGCTCTAAGCTTCCATTCTTTACTCATGAAATTTCAAAAGGCAGGTCATTCTTCTGTCTTTGTTATACTGATTAATTTTTTTTCTAGGGGTGGTTGCATGTAGAGAACAGCAGCTGGTGAAGCTGAATACTCACTACGGACTAGAATCTGCTCATGCAGTTAACAGGAATTTAGCTTGAATAAGAGACTTCGAGCTTGTCAGTCATTTATTGGGAGAAGGGATAGGGAAAAGGGGTGAATACTAACTGAAGCTCTTCAGGCTTGATAAATTTTATTAAATAAAAATATAAAGCTAGTGCATTAGCAGTGCATGCAAGTGAGAGCTGCTATTTAGGAGTGCAGTCTTGAGCCATAAGTGCATTAAAATGTCATTATCCATACTGGCCAAAGTACCTTTTTCACTTCCTTTAAGCCTTTTTGTAAGCTATAATTACAATTAGGTAAAGACATGTTTATTGTCACAAAATGTATGCCAGCGTCTCACACTAATGGAATCCAAACATTAGTATGAAACATTTTTCCAATTATTGCACAGACTCCCTATAGTGTTTCAAGCTGCTTTATGACATTTTAAACTCTGCATATAATATAGTCCTTTAGAAAACTGCAATATCTTTCTATTTCTTTCTTATGACCTGAGAAAACCTAAATCTATTAAAAGCACATTTCCAAACCAGCAGGATAAAAATGTTTTTACTACATTTATCTTCAAAATTGGTGGTGTTAAATAGTGCCAAGAGATAAATAGCCATAAAATATAACATTAATGTACAGGATACTATTCAAACTGCATATGACAGGATGTATTTATACCCTTTATTTTTTGTTTGTTTGTCCCATTATGGCTATGCAATCATTCATCGGTCACTGTGGCAAGTACTGTTTCTGTGGCAAGCAATGTTGCTCCATCCTTATTGCTGCCTAGTGTGAGATCTAAGAGGGAAATCATACAGCAAAAATATGTGCTAGAGCAATATAAGCTATGTGTCCACACCTGTATTCCTGATTGATTTTCTAGCAACAAGGCTTTAATATTTAAAGAGTTTTCCTAACAACTTCATACAAAATGACTTTTTGAAGTTGTATTATAGAAGCATTTATTTAGCACATAAAAAGGAACTAGCAGTAGAAGTCTAAATAATGAATTAAGGTCATAACAAAAAACAAGTTTCAGCTTGGATGTAAAATTCAGGTGTTACATTCAGCTTCAGTAATTTAATTCAGTTTCAGTTTCTTTGTACTTGAAGCAACCCATGCTTATTTAGCATCTGTTTGTTGAACTAGTTCAGCTTTAAGCAGATGCTCATTTTCCAAGGAAAATATCTGATCAATAGTATTAAAATTGAAGAAACTTCAAAGTAATTGAAGATAAATACGGTAAGAATATACCTATCCACAGTAATGCCACAATTTTTACTAATTTTACTAAATTGAGAAGAAATAATTTGGCTAGTGGAGATGACCGAATATGGTATTTTATAGTTTCTCCCCTATCATGTAATCTACATCCAGCCGTGGTTCAAGTGTTGTCCTTTTTTTTTTTCGGAGGATATCATGTAGCCTTTGAAGAACATAAGAATACTGAAACAGATTATCAGAAGGCTAAGCTACTTCAGGAAGTCTGGCATTGAATTTCCTGGATAACTGAAAATTGTCATGCATTCCAGCAGGCATTCATTAAACATGTTCTCATTACTATCTTTACGGAAGTATTTTCTCTGAATGACAGCTGTAAAAAAAGTTTTCTTTAAGGAGTTCAACAATAAAGTTAAGATGTGGAACTCTGGAAAAAAATGCAACAAGAACTGGCAAAGTATGAATATTTCCTTTTCATGGGATAAATAATTTCTTGTATATGTAGCTACTGAAAACTCTTAAAATGATTGGATGTTTTTCATCTAAATTATGAGTAAGTTCAAAGAAACAAAATGACACAATTTTGACCATAATTTCTGACAAATTGTGTTTGATAAAACATACCTTTCTAAATTACTCTGTCAGGTTGGGAGCTGCTTACTCATACAGTTAGTATTTCATTTCATTGAAATTAATAGGAGTGATACCATGAGTACGTTCCCACCAATGTAAGCTGTCTAGTGATAGGAAGTATTTCCCACTTTCACATTTAAGCCAGAACTGTCTGTATATGCTGCTTTAGTGGCTTCTGTGGAAAGAGTATACGCTTTATTTCTTTTGTGCTAAATGCTTCTGAGTCAAAGCCTAAATCCACAAACCTAATGAGTCAGGAATTCGTTTTTAACTTTGAATCAATTTCTGAATGAGGATGGGTGAGGAATCTGACCTTGTAAATGAGACAAGTGCATGGGAACTTTCAAAGATTCCTATTAAGGAAAGGATAACAAAAACTGAAAAACAAAGCAGAAAGGATGCTCATTAGCATTACAAATTCATACAGGCATCTTGTATTGTCATGCACTTATTGCTGTAGTGGTTCTTAGGAAATGTCTCAAAGCAATTTGAAGGCAGCCTGTTCTCTGTAACAAGTGCCAGAATAAGCCAGAAGAGCTGAAATGATAGATTGGCACTTTGCAGTGTTCAAAAAAAATTCTCCAAATCTAACAACAATAATTCACTCAGATTGCTAACTATGCAACTGTAAGATTTTACAGTATTTCATAGTTTAAATATTCAGATGGGAAGGAAAAGAGAAATACACATTATAGCTAGACTTATTTAAAAGAGCAAGCAGAACCCTAGAATGCTGTGAAATTTATGGTGTGTCAAACATAGAACAAACTATAGTATAACCCTTAAGAACTCCTCTGAAAATGAATGACAAAATAAAAACAAAAATTCATGTCAGCCTTACAGAAATAATGTTTCATTTATATCATCAGGAGACAAAGACTATTTCACAAACTTACTTTGAGAGCAATTTATGCCAATATCAGGCTATCAAAATAAGCTTAACAAAACAAATTATATTTGATAATCTTAAGTTATATTTGATACCCTTGTCAAAAACAACTCCCTGTCTCACTCAGAATGCAATCAATGCATTCATTTTAAACAGATATTTTGAGCATTTTCACCGGCAATGCTAAATAACAGACCTGCATTTTCCACATTCTTCTGTCAATTTATTAATAAATAATGCAAAGACCTGCATGTCCAGCATGCCTGAAGGTGGAAACATCATAAGCCACAGCGGCATGGGAAGGCAGCTGAGACCATCTGAGACCTACATGAAGTGCATGTTTTAAAATTATAATAACACAGTATGTTTAACAAACTCTTAGAGGAAAAAAAAAAATCAGCTACAGTTGCTCCAGAAGACTGCAATCAGTAAACTCATTTGAACTGCTTTCCCTGTATAGTTTACATTCTGCAGGTATAAGTGATATATGGCTGAAAGAAACATTACTGATCTAATGTGTTCTTATTCTTGGCATTATCTCTATATTTGTACATGAGAGTTGAAATGGATTGGCATGTATTTATGACCCTAGTCTACAGCAAATCTTCACCTTTTTGTAGGAAAAAAAATGAAAAGCTGCAAAAGCAGGGATGTTACTATAGGAGATCCAAAGGAAATTCTTAGCATATTTTTTTCATAGGCGTTGGTTTTATGGAGAGACTTTAATTCCAGTGACATGTACAAGTCATGATGTGTCACAGGAGTATACTGTGTTTCTGCTACAGAATAATAAATGTGATATAATTTGAAGAGGAAAAAAGCAACCAAGACATGACTTAGCCCTGTGAGTCAAGGCAGGTGAAACTTCATATTGCAGTAAAACAAAATATAGCTTCAACTTCTAGATTAACCTAATTATACAGATTTAGGAAAAAAAAAAAAAAGTAGAAATTCCACTATTTGAACTTAACTATAATCACCATCTATAGTGGTAGGACTCCCTTCTGTCCTCATTCAACCTGCAACAACTCCCAGTTATATGAATATATCTCAAGAAAAATTAGGTCTAGGTACCATATATTTAAACCAGGATTAAAGTTCACTGTCAAATGCTGCCTTATGTTGTCAAACAACACAGAAAACCTAATAGAATTATAAAATGTTGGCTTTTACCTAAGAGATCAAGAAGAGCAGTACCACAGCCTTACTACTGCTCTCCAAATAGATCAATTACATGCTGAATATAAAAGAAATTAATTCAGTAAACAAATTAAATACCTCCTTACAAGTATCTTGAAATCTATTGTCTGTGTCAACAGTAATTTTTGTGTAGTCTCAAAATTAAGATTATTTTTCCTCCCTTCAGAGATGACTCATCTGAAAGCATAGAGCTCATCTTTTCTTTAAAAAAAGTTTATGAAAAAAGAAAAATTAAGTAGCTATTTTCCTGTAAATTATAATCACTAAACCCCAAAAGACCGAAGTTTCTCAGGAGAAATAACATTATTTTATATAAAATGTGTGCACATATGAAAGTTCTACATACAAAGAAGTTTAAAAAAATACACACACATACACACAGTGAATTTTCCCCCTTAAATTCACTTTGCCACCTCCATCTCCCTTCCTCCCTATTCAACATGTTTGTGGAACTGTCAGTGTTTCTGTCAAATTGTGTTTGACAATGTTGATGCCTAAATTAAGAGAGAACTGATCTACTCATAAATTAGTTCTGGCTTATGCTAGCTAGAAACAGCATCTGCACTATTATAAGTCATTCAGGTATGGGTTATCTGGGCTATCCAGGTTACGACGGAGAGCTACAGAAAATAATCACAATAAAAACCTCTGACAAAACTGAGAGAAAGAAATCAAATAAATGAAGTTGTCTTGAGGATTTTGAGTTTTTAATCTTAAATTTGTACCAGTTTAGAAAAAGAATTTTGTATCCTCTATGATTCATGCCTCTGTAAATCAGACTCCCTGTCTAGGATATATTTCTCATTACGGAAGTTTTATTTTTTATCCAGATGCTATGGTCCACAGAAAAATATTCTGGTACTGACTGCAAACCACCACCACATAGCCAGATTGACCTTGCTACCTTAGACTTGTTTTCTTATTTTTGTCCCGTAATTCTAGTAACTTCATCATTCAAAGTTTGATGCATACAAATTAAAATTTCACAAATCATTATCTGAATTAGTTTTGTCAAGGAAGCTTTAAAAAGAAAAACACATCTAGTAACTAGCTATGGAAAGATGCATTAATAACAAGAATGTGATAGCTACTCTAAAAACTTCTCTGAAAAAATTGTGCACATTTTTATCTTTATGATTTTAACTTTATGATTTTAACTTTATGATTTTGAATTGCTCTGTAGCCAAAGTTTCCCTTTATAAATTGCCTTATAAAAGGCTAAGAGCTGAAAAATTGTCCTGCTTGCATTCCAGCAGTTCAAAAACACAATATAAAATTTGTAAACAGAATATATATCAGAAAGCTGCTCTGAAGAATGGTGACTTCTCATCGTTTAAAGCAAAGATCTATCATTTGGACAAGACCTCAGGAAAGATTTCTCTCCTGCTGTTGTATCAGAGCAGTTTGTGCTAACTATCAAGTTAGGCTGCCTCAGGCCACTGATTCTGGCCGCCAGTACTGTTCTTTTTTTATCCCATATTCCTTTTAACAGCAGTTTCACCCTTCTTTGTCTGGTTCTCAGTTTCTCCTCACTTGTGAGGTCAGAAAAACACACATACACACACACACAAAACAACTTCCCCCGAACAAGAATATGTATATGTTGACCTAGACGAATCTATATACACATATATATAAAAAAGAAGCTATAACATTAAGAACTCGAAAACCTGATGAGAACATGAGGGAAAAAAATGGCTAACAGTACTCACCAAAGTCAAATATATTTATTAACCCTAAGAAAGCAGAGCTGTGCAGCAAGCAGTCTCTTAGAAATTTCTGGTTCTTTAAAATGGAAATATCAGTACACTTTCAAAGAGTTTTTTTGTCCTTAACTGGCCTTCCCAAACATGGAACACACAGATTTCTGCAGCTTAAATCAGAAAACCAAACGGATCCCCAAGAAACCATTTTTCTTACTACTGTGGCCCAGTAAGTTACTCTTTATGTAGACGAAGTACAGCATACAATCATTTTTTTCAGAATTTGGGAGTAGCTGAATAATTTCATTTCAAGGATCCAATCAATAGTACATGTATTCTACACTTCTGTAAAGCTCAGATTTCAATTCTCTTGTGGCAAGTATTTGAATGTTTGGTGTCTGAGCAGATGGAATGTTTTATGGCAAAGCTTTCATTCTGAATCCAAAAAGCACTGCTTTTGCTTGTGGTCAAAGGTGAATTTATTCTCTATGCTAGCTCTGTCCTGAGGCTCTCCCTAAGCAGGTTCTGTCAACTATGCTATGCTTCTGCCAAATTACGTGATGATTTTGTCATGCAGTTTAATATTCCCCAGAGATTCAGCTTTAATCAAACGCATAAAAGCAAAGCATTGCTGAATAGCACAGGAACAAAAACACATTTCAGAGAGTGTACTTAATGAAGTACGATAGGGTTTTAAAATTTGTGTACACACAAATGCAAACGGCTTACTGCAACTCAAAGACTTTTTCTTCCCTCTGCAAAGCAGTTACTGCAAATAGTTATTCATACGCTTAACCAACTTTAAATCCTTGACATTTCTTTTTGCCTAAAGGTAATGAAAGGATATGTTACTCCTATCAGAATTTGTGCTTTGGAGTGAAGGACTGAGTTCAGTAAGGATGAATTTTAAGCCTGTTAGCTCATAGAAACTTCACACCAGTATACTACTAGGCAGAATTGTATGGTATCTTGAATAATAATCCATATAATTTCAGGATAAATGGTTGAAAGTGAATGACAGTAACCGGAGATGGGTCAATGCACAGATATAAAACTTCAGCTTAGGGATCCAAC
Organism: Nothoprocta perdicaria; assembly: GCF_003342845.1. NCBI lineage: Eukaryota > Metazoa > Chordata > Aves > Tinamiformes > Tinamidae > Nothoprocta > Nothoprocta perdicaria. The sequence goes on along the minus strand of NW_020456065.1, from coordinate 489,819 downwards.
TCTTACAGGTTTTTCAGTCTACTGGGATTATACAGTGATGAAGATGTTACAACTGGCTATTTCACTGAATACATGCATATGTACAAGTATTTGATGTTTGGTCTTCTATAGCTGTAAAAAATAGCATTTTGTACACATAATCATTCAATGAAAATATTAATAACATATTAGAATTCTGAGATTTTATCTAGATTATAAAGTAGTATGTCTGAATAGATACAATGCTGTTGAGGGAAATAGCTGATGTTGATGACACGTGTCCACAATATACACTTTTTCATGGCTTCTTACTTCACATGAGCTCTAGTCTGCCCTATGCAAAATGCCCATTTGCAGCTGGATTCCATTAGTTACGCTCCTGGAGTGGGCTAAATCTTCAAATTTAAGTCCTGGTTTCATCTGAAAGGAATCAAATTCAGGCACTCTGTAAGGTCCCCACAGTGTGAACCGCTGCATAATAAGTACAATGAAAAAGAAAGAAAAAAAACCCACACTTCAAAAACATATGCTTGCTTCAAACTAACATACAAAGATGCATCCTGAAAGAGGTATGCACACTTAGATGCATATATGATGTACAAAAATAAGCAAGTTCCTGGCACAGACTGATAGATATTGCTTAGTCTTTTCTTTGTGAGTCTACTCCCCTTGTTTACTGCAACTCAGCATAGTCTGTCAGGATTAATTTACTTACTATTTTTCTGAAACTTCACTCTAACTAAATTTCTCATTCTTTTAATAAGACCTAGTATCCATGTTTTTCCTCCATAAAAATTAGACCCCAGAAAAAAAAGGCTTATAATTGGAAAAAATTTAATTAGCATGGAATTCCGAATACAGAATCAGACGCTCCATATGCTAGTCAAAAAAAAAAAAGCTTTACATTAAGCTATCTCGTGTTCTGTATTAATAAACATAATTTGTAAAGTGTGCACATTTAGCTTGCAAACTTACCAGATAGACCAGTAAACTTGTCTTGAACAAACAGTTTTTCCATGCAAGTAATAAATATATTTTATTCCTTACAAACAATAGCAAAAGTCATCTTTAAATATATCTTTGATGCCATATGGGTAATCTTGAAAAGGAATGTGTAAAAATACTGTGTTCCAAATAAATATCTACTCCCTACAATATATTCTAGTACGACTTAAAAGACTGAGAAATAAAATTTTAATATAAAAATAGAAAAACAATGAGCTAGTGTATTTACTTATACACAGTGTAGTGGACTTTAAAGGTTAGGGTTTAGGGAGACTAAATATTTACTATTCCATCTTTCTTATTGTATTTGGAAGACTCTATGGTTATTTCTAACCAAAAGATAATTGGAAATCATTTTACTTCATTTTTTACCTCAGGTTTATTGCACATTTCCCAAAAGGCAGATTACTACAGTCCTCTACAGCACTTACTAACCAGTAGATGTAGTGTATACTATTTGAATTTTACATAGCACAACTCAAAGCAGTGCAAAGATACGCTTGTAAATACCTCTTCCTGTTTGATAACCTTTACTTATATCTGCTTTGTAATTATGCTTACTAAGCAAACATATGCATGCAAAATTATTGCAAAAAAATTTAAATTTTTCTTAAGCCAATAAAATTTTCAAACAGTTATTTCAGGTGAATAGTGTAATGGCACTGTACTATAGTAGATGTTCCTGGAAATATTTTGCACCTGAAGACTGCATAGTATAACTACTTACAAACAGCAACACAGTTTATCCCTGTTCAGGGGTTCAGCGGGCTGTTGGGGAGTAAGCCCATGATCTCTTGGGATGACTTCATTGATTAAATATCTGAGAAAAATCAGTACCAGACTTTCAAGATTGAAACTCTACAATGGAAACCAAACTCATCTTTCTCTCTGTATGCATATACTGTGTTCATTACCATAGCATTCATACAGGCATGCCACCTACATTGCAGTGCAAGATCTGAATATTAAATAGTAGTGGTGAGAATCATCTGATAATTGAAAATAATTACATGTGGGATATAATGATCTGGTGAGCACTGTCACTGAAAAAATCCAGTCTATAGGACAAATCCACAAGTCTTTTCAGCTGGCAGCAATGCCGGAAATGAAGGCAGTCAGTTTTAAGGTGAAAATGTTTTCCATAGAGATTTTAATAAAGTAGAATGAAAATGAATTTCAAAGAAGTGTAACAGTGACAAAAGCTAACATTTAAAATGCAAATCAGCTAGTGTTGTGTGACACAGTGTGAGATATCTCTCAAAGTCTTAAGGTTGACTAATTGAATTGCCATTGATAAGATGTCACTTAAAGAGACATCTCTGCAGTGAAACATGGGTTTGCTGTAAATGACCTGTCATTAGAGTCATGGGTAATGTCCGTGTCCAGACTGAAAAATATTGTAGCTCCTAGCAATATGCTCAGTAGGAGCTAAAACAGCAAGAATAGTAAGAAGTCAGCGTACATGAACCACTAGAGGATTATGCCTCAGGTGCTATGTTAATTTACTTGTTGGAATACATTAATTGAAACCAATCAATAAAGCTGGTGGTGCAACAGAGAGAATGCAAAAGAAGTAATTGACTGCCATATTTATGCATTTTAAACTGGAAAACAGAAATAATTTAGTCTAAGATTTTTCATTTGTATCAATACAGATAATGTAATTTATTATTTATCTTTGATTCTTCCAGAGCTAATTAAAATAACTGTGATATCTTTCAACAGCTCCTCTGTAAACTCCAAGCTGCTAATTCTGATTAGCAGTTAGCTTGCAAATAATGGAAGTGAGGTCTATCAACTGATAAATTATAAATTCTTGTTACTACCAATAATGCTAACAATTTGAGTTTATTGAAGTCAATTATGTATTTTAGATTTGCAAATATAGATCCTTTTATTTACAGTATAATAGTGTAAATAGTATAAATAAGGTATATATGTATATTTATATACAAATATTTGCATTACACATTTAAGATGTTAAGAATGAACTAAAATAAAGACATTCCATCTGTTCATTCAGTGATACAGACTATGTACTTCACATTTCCATTCAGTCACACATACTTGGCCAACTTCAAAAGTAAAATAGTTTTGCATATCTTGATTGGAATAGAAAGGTTGAATAGCTGCAATTCCCAGGAAATAGCAAAGACCAATGTATGGATTTGATTTATGGATTCATAATCTAGGGAATGTGCTAGCCTTTTCAGGAAATCCTACGGATAGAGGATTTCCTTTTTCTTGTCTTTTCAAAATTGTTCAGCACAGCTTCTTACACAAAATGCACTGGATGAAACCTGTGGATGACTAAAAGAACAAATTCTTCTGGCAAAGCCTTGCTTGGTACAGATTTGTGTCCTAAATTCCTTCTCTAGTTCTACAACAATAATAGCAATTTCTTCCCCCTTCCTGACATGGTGGAGAGCTGTGCCCATTATCAGGCCCACTACACATGCCAAAATCACTTAAAGGGACAGGCCAACCAAGGTGTAAATTAACCAGCCTGGATGGATTAGAAGTAGGTTGGTACTTACTAGCCAGGCACTACTACTAGCCGCTTGGATGCTACAAGGAAAGCGAAGGCACAGTTGGAACTAAATCTGGCAAGGGATGTTAAGAGCAACAAGAAAAACTTTTTCAAATGTATTAACAACAAGAGGAAGGTCAGGGAGAATGTGGGTCYACTAGTGAATGGGGTAGGTACCCTGGTTACGAAAAACACTGAGAAAGCAGAGTTGCTGAATGCCGCCTTTGCTTCAGTGTTTGTCAGGGGCAGCCCTCTAGAATCCCAGGCCCTAGGGACACAAGAGAGCTGGAGAGAGGAAGGCTTGCCCTGGGTAGAGGAAGAGTGGGTCAAGAGCACCTAAGGAAACTCGACACCCACAAATCCATGGGCCCTGATGGGATGCACCCCAGGGTGTTGGGGGAACTGCGGATGTCATAGCCGAGCCGCTCGCCATCATCTTCGGAAGGTCCTGGAGAACAGGGGAGGTGCCGGAGGACTGGAAGAAAGCCAACATCACTCCGGTCTTCAAAAAAGGCAAGAAGGAGGACCCAGGCAACTACAGGCCAATGGGCCTCACCTCCATCCCTGAAAAAGTGATGGAACAGCTCATCCTGGCTGCTGTCTCCAGACACGTGGAGGAGAAGAAGGTGCCCAGGAATAGCCAGCATGGATTCACCAAGGGGAAATCATGCTTGATTAACCTAATTGTCTTCTATGAAGGAGTGACTAGCTGGATAGATGAGGGCAGAGCGGCAGATGTCATCTATCTGGACTTGAGCAAGGCTTTTGACACCGTCTCTCACAGCATCCTCCTGGACAAGCTCCGAAGGTGTGAGATAGACGAGTGGACATGGAGGTGGATAAGGAATTGGCTCAGTGGCAGGGTGAAGAGAGTGGTAGTCAGTGGCGCGGAGTCTAGTTGGAGACCTATAGTTAGCGGTGTCCCCCAGGGGTCAGTTCTCGGTCCGGTCCTGTTCAACTTATTCATTAACGACCTGGATGAAGGGCTGGAGTGCTCCCTCAGCAAGTTTGCTGATGATACCAGACTGGGAGGAGTAGCTGATAGCCCTGAGGGCTGTGCTGCCATCCAGAGGACAGACTGGACGACTGGGTGGTTAGAAATCTCATGAAGTTCAACAAAGGCAAGTGCAGGGCCCTGCACTTGGGGAGGAATAACCCCAGACACCAGTACAGATTAGGGGTGGACCTGCTGGAGAGCAGCCCTGCAGAGAGGGACCTCGGCGTCATGGTGACAAGATGGCCATGAGGCAGCAGTGTGCCCTGGTGGCCAAGAAGGCCAACGGGATCCTGAGGTGCATTAAGAAAAGCATCTCCAGCAGGTCGAGGGAGGTGATTGTCCCCCTATACACAGCTCTAGTAAGGCCACATCTGGAGTACTGTCTCCACTTCTGGGCTCCCCAGGACAAGAGGGATGTGGAGCTGCTGGAGAGAGTCCAGCGCAGGGCTACCAGGATGATCAGAGGCCTGGAACATCTGCCATATGAGCAAAGGCTGAGGGAACTGGGCCTGTTCAGCCTGGAGAAGAGGAGGCTGAGGGGGAACCTGATCGGTGTGTATAAATACCTCAAGGGAGGCAGTGAGGAGGAGGGGGCCGGCCTCTTTTCAGTGGTGGACAGTGACAGGACTAGAGGAAACGGCCACAAGCTGAGGCACCAAAAGTTCTACAGGAACTTAAGGAAACATTTCTTGACAGTGAGGGTGACAGAGCCCTGGAACAGGCTGCCCAGAGAGGTTGTGCAGTCTCCTTCCTTTGGAGATCTTTAAAGATCTCTTTTGGAGATCTTTAAAACCCACTTGGACGCAGCCCTGTGCCACGTGCTCTAGGTGACCCTGCGTGAGCAGGGGTGTTGGACTAGATGACCTCTGAGGTCCCTTCCAACCTTAAGCATTCTATGATTCTATGATTCTACATACATACGGATTAGTCATTCTGGAGGACAAATAACATGACTACTGTGTTCATGTGGATATTAATTTGGGTTCTCTTCTCTGCTTCTTTTCACTAAATTTGTAGGAACTTAGATATCTAAGAGCTCTATTTCTCCATCAAGTTTAACTGAAACTGGATAGTAGATTTCAACATTCTGTGATGAGTTATAAAGACAGGGTGACTATCCTTGTAAGTTCTCAGGCTTTCTTTCTTAATCTGCTCAGTGAATGTGAGAAGAGGACAATATTGATATGCCCAGATTAAAAGATGGTAAACTCCATTTAGTTTGGACTATTCCCACTAGGAAACTTCTTAGTGTAAGTAACAGTGTGATACATATTATGTATTTTTCTCCTTTTGGACACATTATATTTTAAAAACTATGAACATGTATAAGTAAGCAAAATGCACCCTGCCCTAAGCTACTAAGTATCTTAAGATAATAATTAAAAAAAAAAAAAAGAAAAGAAAAAAAGAAAAAAGAGTAAACAGGTTCCTTATCAAAGTGAGGCAGACTGCACAATGGACTATGGGATAACAGCATTATTGAAGGCATATTACAGCATTACTTCTTCAAAAACCTTTGCTAAAAAAAAATAAAAAAGACACTATCAGCTTTATATAGAGATAGCAAAAGCCAAAATGGAGCCAGTGCTTTTGGCTCCATTTTGTGTTTATGTTTTAATATATAATAACGTACTGAATTCTCACTCTGAAAGAAAACACAAAATCTATAAGCAAATACGCTATTTCTGTAGGACATAATACTTGAATGTACTTAACATTTGAAGTTTACATTCAAAGAATCATAAATGGCTTTACGATTTATTTAAAAGTTCATGAACTTTAGTAAATGAACTCTTCATCATGTTCTGTTTACCACTTTATGACTAGAAAGATGTTATTTAAGGAACATTAACTTCAGTCTTTGATTTGAATCAAAACCTAGATTTCTTTTTTTAAACTTTTAGAGTAAGTTAATTAATCTTCCATGTAGAATTACAACAAAAAACTAGATTTCAAACACCGTGTAAAATAGCTACCTATTAATCTTCCCTACCAGACTTTCTACATTTATACTATCTAAGCCTGCAGATCCAATTATCCTCCAACATTTGCTGCTCAACCATGCTGAGATTATTCACCGGCCCTCCAGTTAGACTGTAATGAAAAGTCTGTAAGGGCATTTACACTCAGAGAAATAAGCTATAAATGCTAGCATTGAAATCATCTCTGAGTTATATGCACAATGATAAACAGTGTGCTGACAAATCAGATTATTTCCTTCTATTTTATCCATTCATTTGCATATTTAGACTTTCTATTTCTCAAAATCAGGTGCAACATACATTTAAGGGGATACAATCCTTGACCAAGAGACCTCACAAAAAAAGAACAAGTATCACACTAAAGATATTTTCTTCTACGTTCTGTTCCAAAGAGTGGCTTTAATGTGGATTTGTGACTGGTTTTTGTAAAGGAAGTCTCAGCTCATCCCCACCACTTTTTTTTTTTTTAATTTTAGGAAATTTGACATTTAAAACATAATCTAATGCCGTAACTGCATTATCTTCTAAGATTATGTTTTGCACAGGATTTGACAGACTCTGCTTCTCAGCAGATTAAAGTATAAAATGATTTCTGATACTGCGGACTTCAGAGTATTTGCTCATTGTTGTACATAATCACAATTTAAAGAATAAAAACAAACACATAAACGTTTGCCACAGGACATTAGTTTATGTTGCCAGGAATGTCAGAATGACAGTTCTCAGACCAAAGCTGCTCTTAGTCAACTGCAGATGTCATTCTATTATCTGGCAACTACTATTAGATGTTTTTTCCTCTGTGTGAAGAATCTACTGGTGTGGGGTAAAACTTACTGGCATAGCCCATAACTTTTTTTAAAAAAGATTTTAAGCAAAAAATATCCTTAAGAAAACAACGACCAAGTGCTATGCAACATACTTCTTGTTATCCTTACTTTCCTCCTGCATTTAACATTTTACAGTTCAGGAGGTTGGCCAATTTTAAAGACAAGGGACAAATTTAGGAAAATTCAAAGTTTTTATTCTTGTTTCTACTATTCCTGCAATTCAGAGAATCTAGATCTTTGGTGTTCCTTCATGATCTATTCCTATTGGCCTATAGAAAGCAAAATGAGGTTTTATAGTTATAGGCTGAATATACTATTTCCTATACCAATACTATTTCCTATGTTATTGCTGTAACCTGTTATTGCTGTAAAAGGTAACAGAAAATTGTAACCTGATGTGCAACTAGCTAATAATAAAATGAATACCTTCCAGAATCATAATCCATTAGTAAAATACGCTGTACTGGTGAACAGTGGGCTCTTTTGACAGGTAAGTACAGTGATAATCTTTGATCACCTAAATGTCTTTATGAAAGCAATAGACTAATGAAGGAGAAAGGAGATTTCAGTGAGACAGACCTGAGTTTTTTGGCTGCTGAAATAGTCAGGTGACAGGCCTTCATATTTATCTTTTATATTTGCTGGTTGCTGGTGTATTATTACGTAAACAATTTTCATCAAAACCAGTGAAAATTGCCAGCAGGTACTAATGAAGCCATATACCTAGATTTTTTTTTTATATACCCATCACTTTTTATTCATGAACCCCTGATAAACATATAATGTCCATTCTCTCAGCAAACATCATCTGTTCTTCAGCAATGGGCTATTGCTAAGCAAACAGAGATGTTATGTTTGTGAAATTTACATTCATGGTGATGTGTTTGTGCTTGATACAGCATTTCCTGGCTTGTTTTGTATTTGTTATTTTTGAATTGTGCCACATTTTCTTCTTAATGGTCATTCATTTTTCAATTTAAGCTGGAATAGAATGCATTGAGGGCTTGTATATATTTGTATGGGCTCTCCCTTTTCAACTACAGTCATTTTACCTTAGATGCTCAGAAGAAAGCAATTAAAATGCTACTGTAACTCATTTGAAGTTTTTCTAATCAATTATGAGAAGGGTGCCACATCTTTGCTACAGACACAGAAATACCTGAATCACAGGCAGAATATTACCTAGCACAGAGGATGCTCAGAAGCAAAGCTGGACAGAACAGGCCCTGCAGTCCGACACTCTGATAATGGCAGTGGCCATTTGGCAATCCAGATAGATTTTTAAGAAGTTTTATATGCTTATAGCGGCAGTCCTTATCTCGGCAATTTTCTAAGCTATCTTAGGAAGTTATGAAGAAAAAAAAAAGTGTATGTTTGCAAAATTATGTGCTTTCATTACTTTTCTACCAAACTATTGGCAAAAAGAGTATCTGTTCCACTAGAGGGAGAAGCAGGCTCAGTAACTGAATTTCCAACTAATATTCCATACTACCTACAAGAATAGCCTTATTTTTATGTGAAGTACCTTCTGTTGTCGCAAAGAACTGAAAGGACAAAACCAGAACTTTATAGTACAATTTGGGCTGAGAAGTACATGTTATAATAGCAAAAATAACAAACAAATAAGCAAACAGAAAAACAGCAATAAAAAAAGTTTTCCTGTGTCAGAGACTTGGAAGAATATTCCCACCTGAGGACTATTTGGGTTCTGCATACATTTTTAAGAAAGAAATGTGATGCACTTTTAATTACAAATCATGTTTGTCTTCTAATACTGCATTTCATACTTTCCTTTGATACTTGGATAAAACTACCTGAAACAGAGCAGCAGTATGTAGCTTACTTCATCTCTGGCCAAGGGCCTTGCAAAGACACTAGTCTTCATCTATTCTGCTATTCTTCCTACAATGCTTTTTCATATCCCTCTCCTACTGGTAAGGTTTGGTAGCAAGATACAATCTTCTTCTGAAAACAAAAAGAAAGAAGCCTGTTGGCATTTTAAAAGATGTATAAAACTTCCTTAGAAAAATCTTCCATTCTGAAAGCTGTTGAAAACTTCTGAATAAAGTAACTTTGTTTTTTAAATTTGTGATATTTACTGTATAGACAATGAATCACTCTTTAAAAGTTCTGAAATGGCACAATATATTAAGTACACTAAGGCCTTTGTGTATCTGTTAATAGAAAATACAATTCTTAGCAGAATGAATATATTTAGGGATGTGTAGATTTTTAATACCTTATAAAATATAAAGATATTAACATTTATAATTCCAGATATTTTTCTGCAAAATATATTTGAGATAGAACAGACATAGATATGACAAAAACTCTAAGACCCTAAGAAATCTCATTTATGAAGCTCCTTGTCAGTGTCTCTACATGCACCTACATAAAACTATATGGCAACTTACCAGAACAAAAAGAGATTCAAATCATTTTGAACTAAAGCATTAAACTATTCTCAGCAGTTTTAGTTGAGGCAAGTCCTATGCACAGTTGCTGTAAAGGAAGCAGGCCTTTTAGAACTGCTGTGCCTAATGCAGACAAGCAAGACTACAAGTGAGTGTGGGTTAGTCTGAGCTGTCTACCTCACCTGCCTGAGAAGAGCTGAACAAGAAAATGAGAGCATTTATGGCAAAGCTGAAGCGCAGCATATGTTCCTGCTTTTCTCACTCTCTGAAAGCAGCTAGGCTGACATTGAACCAATATACAATCTGCCCTGTCGCACAGGGTACTGTGTGACAACATGCACCTTAATGACTTCTATAATATGCTCATCGCAGTAGCACTTCACTGTCTTCCAGCTGGGTATGGCTAACAGCTATTATATGTTTGAACTTTCTATGTTAAAAAATAAAAGAAAAAGAAATGTTCTTTTATCCAAACAGACAGGGCCACAGCAAAGAGGAGCACTATTTTCAGGACAGAGGATAAGTAATTCTCTAGGCAACCAGTTTCACAGTGCTTTAGAATAGGACCTCATCCCTCCCCCAAAACTGTTGCCTCTTCAGAGGCTGAAGTCTGCCTTTACTGGATCACGTTCCATCAGGCCATAAGGCAGATACATTTTATGCAGAGCTTTAAAAATTTTGTTATCTTGGGCCAAAGACATTAAGTTCCTTGGTTATTAGGACGGAAAAGTTGAATTTGATGGGATACAGAGAGTAGGGTCAATGTCCTTGGGGTAGTACTGGGAGGAAATGTGCATGTGCTGCATGATTTTATACTGGCCAGCATTTCCTAAATACTTGGGCTTTCTTGCTTCTCATTACTGTACTTCAGCCAAGAATCAATGAAACCAAATAACTAAGGTCAGTTGAAATTCCCCTGCCTTCCCAAAAGCGACAGACCATATCTGTAGTTGCTGTTGTGTGAAAGTTTTCACCATTTTCCCAAGCAATGTGTTATATTACAGTCAAAGTAAAATAGATCAGAAAAGGTTTTAGACATGTCTTTGATCATCTTAGCAAATGAAGGCAATAATTTCTTTTACCAAACTGAAAGGAATGTTTGGTGGTCAGTTTTATTGGAGGTTCACCCTGATATCAAGATAGGAAGCGATGTGTGGTTTGTGATTAGAGATGAGCTGTAGAGTCATGCAAAGGTCAGGGAGAAGCGTAAGAAGCCTGGATTATTTCACTGTTTCCTAAAGTCTACTGATTCCCTGTCTGAATCTTTTCATCTGTGATAAGCAAATGAACATAAAACCTGCAGGGCTTGGATTTCACTCATATTATCAAAAAAAGAAAAAAAAATAAAGAAAAAAAAAGGAAAGAAAAAGAATTCTGTTCTCTCACCTGCGTTTTTGTTTGTGTTTTGTTTATTTATTTGTTTTTTAATAGATTAAAATTCCTTTTTTTGATCTATGTTGATTAGCACAGAACTTGCTGTCTCAGTCAGAACTGCTTGATGTAGAGTGTCTGGGTTCTTCAGCAACACTGCACTGACAGTAGATAGTAAGTTATCGAGCTACTATAACATTTCACACTAAAATTTATGCATTTTGCCTTACACTATTCAGCATACCTAAACACAGTATGAGCAAAATCAGTTTTGTTTGGATTAAACTTTCAGTGATACATATTGTTACCAGATGTATAAAAAGTGAAATGATTTCACTGCCATGAAATAAAATATAATAAATACAAAAGGATTATTCTATTTGTACTTAAAGCTATTTATCAAGTGAGGCAAATATATGCTTATTATGCCTTGTCCTAAAATAGCCCCAAGGAAGCATGTAAAGATATTTCATTGAGGAAAGATTTGGAAACTTCGAATCTATAGCCAAATTAAGCAATATTTACATGTAAAGATATATCTGTGGTCACAGGTAATAAGGTATTTACAGTAACGACAATGGAAACAAGCTCTAGGAGATTTAGGATAACAATTCCTGAGAAAAAGGTTACAGTACTTGGTTAAAAGTCATTTTACATGCAACCTTTAAACAACTAGTGTTGTAAACTGTGTTTTAACAGAGTGAACAGATAGTTCACAAAGTTGTGCATTGGATCTCTTACATGCGACATTAAGTAATGGAAGTAGAGGGAAAAGTAGCAGCCCAGAGAGGAGAGAGAATAAATAAATTAATAAATGTATTTATTAATTAAAATCACTCAAACCACAAACTTCCGTTGCTACTGAACGTTTGAGGATAAACACTATTCAGTATCAGGATAGTTCTTTACAGTATTGATATACACAAATATTTACATGCTGGCATTTTGAAAATATAATCAAATAATATTGTAATTAAAAAATACACTGATGGACTTCCTTCAACCAAAGTTAAGTGAGACTGAATGTAATGTTCTGCATTTACATTTCTCATTTACATGGCAAAGCATGAAAATGCTCATGCTTCTTTTTATCAGTTATGCCTAGCACATTTTACTATTTATAACCAGAACTTAAGAAAGATCACTATCGAAAAACATGTCCAGTAGCTACACTATAGCTAGTATAATATACTTATATATATTATAAGGTACTAATATATTTTATACATATGCATATATATACACATATTACATACATACACATATGTATATACATAATACATACTATAATATGTATTATAAGGTATATAATGTACACCTGTGTACATTTCAAAATTGAAAAGTCTGTACTACAAGCTAAGGTGTTAAGGGCAGGGCTCCTGATTTGATCAAAATATATTTGTTGAGTGTTTTCAGAAGAGATAATGTTTCCCGTTACAGAAATACCACTTTTGAATATTGTACTAGGTGATGAAAATCCTGGTTCAGGCAATATAGAGAAGAAGACTTGAATGATCCAACACTATTCCATCATGACAGCTCATAACTAAAATTCTGAAAAATAACATACATGCTTTTTGCAATGTACAAAAGAAGAATTTTTCATTTTTTTCTTATCACCTAGTTATTATAAATTATTTGAATAAAGATTTTTTCATATGTTGAGGCTCTCCTTACAATGACAGCTTTCTGTAAAGATTTGCTAGGGTACAACAATTAATAAGATTTAGACTATTCTAAAATATTTTTAGTGAGCCAAGAAAAAGTTATTATATAGTTTCAAATCTCCATGCAAGATGAAACCTTTCTCCCCTCCTTTCCATTCTCTCATTCCTGTCCATTCTGTATTTCCAGAAGAATCGATCTTATCTACTCATAACACAGCCTAGCCAGTTCAAAAGACTGCCTTGCTTTCTTGAATATTCAGCACATCCAGTCTAACAGAAATTATTGGCAACAGTTATTCTAGTGTTTTGTTTCAATGCTATGGGAGGTCAAACTTGATTTCAGCTCTGTGTTTTAATATTTTTTAGACTCTTGTGCACCCATTTTTTTAATAGCGTTTTTTCCCTCAATTTTGAAAGCATGCAAAAGTGCTACTAGCGAGAAGTACTTAAATGCACCAGAGGCTTGACTAGGGACTAAATTTGACTTTATTTTTTATTCAAATATTTGGCTTAAAATTGTTTGCAGTTCTACAGATAATTTAATTTTTCAGGGCAGAACTGATTTTATTTCAGTTGTCAGCTATGAAAATTCAAATGGGGGTTCAAAGAATCAAGTCATAGCTTTATACTCCATTAATAAAATTCTTGACACAACTGGTGTATCTGAAGCACAAATTTGAAGAAGAATTTATCCAAGTTACAACCACCACTGATGATAATGGAGAGTGAAAGGACAAAGTCTGACTTTCAGATTAAAAGCTGGCTGATTGGCAGTTAGAAATAGTTTGTTATTTAGTAAATTGACAATTTTAAAGGAAACAGAATGGATATAGAATTCTATTGTCTACCTTTCCACTGTAAAATTATATATAATCTTTATTTGCTAAAAGGAACTGCCATTCCATATTTGTAAAAGGCAAGATAGTGCCTCATACCCATAGTGTATCTCAGCCTATAGTTTGGTGATCTGTTTCTGGATGGATGTAGTTCCAGACAATCACTTTACCTTTTTTTTTTGTGTGTGTGTGTGTTTTTTAACAAGAAATCCAGATATCTTTTAATGAGGACTATAATACAGTTCCCCAAATCTTTTTTGGGCTTTTTTTGTTTGTTATGAAATACAACATCAAAATGATAACAAAAAGACTGTGGCAACTTTGTATGCTCACAGAGATCATCACTGTAGTAAATTTAATACTATGAAGAGCCACTATGAAACTTTTGCTGGCAATGGAGTCCTACATCAGTCTAGTTCTTTCTTGCGCTATTTTTAGGAATGGCACAGAGTTATTTTTGTGGGAAATAATAGAAAGATACACATTCACTTTTGCTTGTGCAGCCCATGCAACTGTTTATTTTCCCAGTGAGGGCACTGAGAGTGAAATCAAGATCAAAGGAAATCTATTCGCCTAAATTGAAGAGAATGATAAAGAAAATCCACATACAAATCACTACTTTTGTGTTTCTCTGTTTAGCCTGCAAATTTCTCCTAGAGGACAGAGATAATGCAGAAGTCTCTGAGCTACGAAACAGAACAACTTCACTGCCGTTTGGAAAAAAAGAAATGGACTTTGAACTCAGTGCTGCTCCTTGGACAAAAGAAAGTCCCGGGATCTGAGGAAGGTTCAGATCCAGGCAGCAAGTACATTGCATCAGAACTAGCAATATCTCTTCCAGGCTGGAGGACAACCAGTGAACTACCAAGTCATATGGCTGTTTCTTTCTTTTTCACGCTGCACTCATTCTGTTGATATAAGGATCAGCTTACATGGATTCTGAGGAGCAAAAGGTGAGTTAAGTAGAGAAGGAAGATAAATACACTCAATGTTCTCCCTGCTGACAGGAGAAAGCAAAAGGGCATCTGGAGAAATAAATTTGCCTTAGAAAAAAGTGAGAAATTCTCATGAACTCGCAAACCTGGAGCAGAAGTCTGGAAATGGTCAAGGTAAAGCAGATAACCCAGAAGCAGAAACTAAAAAAACGCCCGTAGGAAAGTTATACTGAGCTGACCAGGAAATGGAGGAAGAGGGTACGGACTTGGAGCTAAAGATGCACCAGACAGATGAATGACTGGAAAAGCTGAAGGACAGTGAATTAATTAAGACAAAGGATTGATGTGTTTGGCAGACAATAAATTGATGGCCCAGGGAGAGAACTGATGAGACTCATGATCAGAGGACAGATAGGGAATGAAAGATTTATGGACTGAGGAGCTAACAAAGGTAAGGTATTACAGGTGAAACACAGGATATTTGTGCAGACTGAAGAAAATATTTTATTATGTCCTTCTGTGTGCTGAATAAGAATGGTTGCTGCATGTTTAACTTCCATGCTAAAGGTGTGTATACTTGCTTTATAGTTTTTAGAGGCTTCTTAAGCTTCCCTCTCCCTTCTTATTTTTTTCTTTTTAATAAAAGATATCACGTTTTCATTGTACATAATTAGGGACTTTCTGTTCATATACTTACTGTATAATACATCACCTTGATGACCCTAAGATAAAATTGAAATTGCCTTAATTATGTTCGAGGGGATTCTTTTCTCTACAATAGAGCAAATCTGTTGGCAAATCCATTCATATTGGTTAAGTTATAATGTTAGGAAACAAGGAAAGAGACAAAAAACACTAACAACAGTCTCCTCCTAAATCTCAAACCAATGCTAAACCTACAATTCCATAGGGCTTGACATATACTTTTAAAAATAAGAATTTTACAAAGAAGGCTACCTGGAAGTTTTAGTCATGATATGCTGCAGTTTGCCCTCAACAGAAGAGACAAACATGTTATTCAAAGTTCTCAACCTTATTTATTAACAAGCATGAAGTTAGGAAAGCAAGAAGATTATGTGGAAATGTATTAGTCTATAAAGACACACCCTTTTTGTACAAACTGGGATACTTTGTATTTCTTTAATTTGTGTTCTAAGACATGTGAGAGGTTGGACACCTGTATTATTAGTTCTTCATTTGTTTCTTCCAAAGTATACAGACCCTAGAGATGAGCACATATACTCATATTTGTTTTAACTTCTATCCCCTACTACATGGATAGTGCATTGCAATGTGTTCTTTACAACCAGACTGCTAACTGTCTCTCTCTCAGGACAGAGATTACACTTAGAATGACAAGTGAAAAAAAAAGTGGACAAAAAGAAAAAAAAAAAAAATCACAGTTTCTTAATCAAATTCATTTCTTGATCAAGGGATTCCTTTGCTTGACAGCTGACTCCATCCATTCAGGATGTGAGACCATCCTTTCACATAAGAGTTCAATCAGTACTCAGCTGGTAGTTTTTTTCCGCTTACCTGTTGAACTTCTAATGAATATTTATTCATTAAATCTGCTCATTTTATACTTAGCCTTATGCCACAACAAATAAGTCGCAGAACTCAAACATACACAAAAGACTTCTTTACTACTTGTTCTACATACTTTGTCACATGTAGAAAGTCTGTTGTAGTTGCCCACTTGTACACATTGAAATTTCCTGCAATTTCCTCTAAAAATCTGAGTGTCCTCTGGCTAACCTCGCTGCTTCTGTTACTTAGGCAGAAGTTCAGATGGTCTGACACCTACAAATAGGCCCTGAGAAGATTTATAGTTTCTTTGAAGAAATTTATATAGACTTCTGTTAAGTACTATGTTTTGGTCTAAAGTCCCTTAAACAAAACAAAACAAAAAAAAAAAAAAATAAAAAGAAGGAAAGCTTCAGAACACACATAGGGTTCATTGAGCTTCAGAACACACATAGGGTTCCTTGTTGTTAAGAAATGCATTTCGTTCCTTCTCAAATGCCACATCCTGCCTGTCAGGTAAGCCTAAAGTTATCTATTACATGATGCTCGAGAACCAGAAATACCTTTTCTGTCCACTAGTCTGAAAAACACAGGTCTGTGATGAGTCTTTCTTTCCTCAAAGATGCTTCCAAGACACATACAACACATGCAGAATTCCTCAGTATATTTGCAGTAATCAGCAATTTTAAAGTTCTCTTTTTATATAATTGAAAAGGAATGAGAAAAATAAAGCTGAAAGTCAGCTTAAATCCATTCTCTAGTCATAAACCACTGATATACTTTACAGAGTATAGTAAAAAGAAATAATAATAAAAAATGAGTAAGTTGTATCTAATTATGTTAAAATTTTGTTCCCTCGCAGTTTGCACGCTCAGGTTTTACAACTCTGTTACCGTCATCACACAGAGATGGTCACCTGCTATTAACACTTCCATATTAAATCATGCAATAATTAAAATAATAATGGTAAAAAAAAAAAAAAAAAGAGAGAGAGAGAGAAAAGAAACGCTAAAGCGGCTCCAGACGATTCCGCGCTGGCACAACGGGGCCGCGCTGTCCCGGCAGGATCCCGCAGCGCCCCGCACCTCGCGGGCGGCTCCGCAGCCAGCAGCGCCTCCTACCTGCGCCCTGCTTCCAGCCCCCGGGATGCGCGGCGTGCTGGGGGGCGCTCCCGGCACAGCGCGCGGGGCAGGAGGCCGCGCAGCGCCCAGGGCCCCGGGGCGCCGGCACCCACGGGGCTTGCGGCGCTGCAGCCGCTGCCGCAGCGGGGCAGGGGGAGGGCGTCCTGCCTCCATCCTCCTCCTCCTCCTGCCGCTCGGGGATGGGAAGGGGGGTCTCCATTGTGCGGGGAGGCGGCCGCGCACCCCGGGGCTGCTGCGCGCCCCGCCGCTGCGCTGCTAATCGCGGCCACCCTGCCGCGATACCGCTTTATTTTTTTTCTATATAAACACCTTTCTCTTTACATATATATACACACACACACACAGGTATATAATTCATTTCTTCCACTCCACATTGCCTTTCCCTCCCCGCCCACGGGCTGCGCGCGGGGTCGGTGGCAGGGCGCGCAGCGAGCGCGCTTCCCGCCGCGGAGCCGCCGTCTCGCGGGGCAGCGGCCGCCGCCACGGGCGGTGCGCAAAGTGCGCGCTGCCCCCGCGCTCCGCTCGCGCCCGGCCGCGGGCGCGCAGCGCAGCGCAGCCCCGCTCCCTCCGCGGCTGCTGCCCCGGCTTCCTCGGGAGCGCCCCGCGCAAAAGCCGCAACTTCAGCGGCAGCCCCGCGCACCACGCACAGAAAGTCGTGGGTCCCGCGCCCCAGCCCGCGGCGCATTCCCGGGCCAGCCCTTGGGGAGACTTACCCGGAGACTGCAGGGCGCTCAGAAATCCGGCACTTCCATGCAGCAGGCAGCGCTCCGCAACTTTCCTCGCGTAGGGAGAGCGCCTGTGCGCGCGTGTGTATATATATTATATTTCTATATCTATAGATAGCTAGAGGTGGCTTGAGGGAGCTCCAAAGGCAAGCTCCTCAGGCGAGCCTTAAGCACGCAGGGGCTCGGACCTGGCTCCCTTCCCCGTCCGCGCAGCCTGGCGATCCCAATCCTCCGTGCGCGGTGGAAGCTCCCGGCCGCGCGCCCGCCGCTGCCATGAGCGCGGCGCGCAGGCGGCTGCGCCTACAAATAGGGGCGAGTGCGGGCGGCTATTGGCGGCCGCCGGGGGCCCCCGGGTCCTGCTGCTCGGGCGCCGGGATGCGCGCGGCAGCCGTGGGGCAGCGGTGGGGCTGAGCCCCGCGCCGCTCATTCGCTACCTGCCGTGCTGCGGTACATGCGGCACCGCTGGGGCGGGAGGCAGCGGCACAGGAGGAGCGGGTGCCGAGCGAGGCGGCCGCGCACAGCTGCGCTGCCGGGGCTATTGTGCAGCCCGCTGTGAGAAATGGGTCTCGTTTTGGGGAATCTCTGTATTTTTTTTTTTTTTTTTTTTTTGTACACGGGGTTTTATTTGTGTACAGCTTCTCTTTTCCATTGCATTCCATCGTCTTCCCCAATAATTATGTATTTGCTCCAATAATCAATTATTCATTGAGATTTTCACTTACCGATGTCTTTTTTTTTTTTTTTTTTTTTTTTTCTTTCTTTCACGGGTTATAGCTCTCCAAGCCATTCATGTCTGTTTCCCAGTGCAAACAGAAAATGAGAATATTCTTACAAAACTTAAGCAAATTATTTGTAGTTAAAAGCAAAGGTCTAAAGATCTGTCAGAATGTGTTTTCTACAGTGTAAAACAAAAAGACTGCCGATTTATAAAATTTGTAATCGTGATCCTTACTAGGTATAAGAAATCAATACTTTGAAAGAAAGTATCCTACTTGAAAATTGAAACAGTAAAAGGAGAACAAAAACCCAACCAGAGGCTGTTTACATTTTGACTGGTATGTGGCAGAGGGCGTGTATTGAGACAGAAATGCCATAAGTCAACATAAATAAAACTGACAACACTACACATGCAATATGTGCAACATTGCACATGAAGCTGAATTTCTAGGACTATCTTGTATATAATATATGGTATGTGTGTAATATGCATCTAGCTAATGTGCATTGGTAGGCCTTAATATTTGCATATTTAATACAGTCTTTTAAATAATGTATGAAGATTATCTAGAAATAAATGCTTCAATATATGCTACAGTTAAATATCTAAACATGCCTACTTGCCCTACAGAGGATGGAAAGAGGACATTGACACTGCCCAAGAGATCTAGTGTAAGGTATTGACAACCGGGTGACACTCTCTACTCATGGACTACCCACATAAATACAGATATTTTTACAAATCTGTATTTATAAAGGTCAACGTAAGGTCACATATAACACACAGCTACTTGCCACTGGCCTATGGTCACTAGGCTACTTGCCTACAGTGGCTACTTACCACTAGCCACTGGTCACTATCTTTAAGACAGAAAAATAAAAGAACAAAATAAATCCACAATATGGAGGGAAATACAGCATGCGTGCAACTTTTGGACTTTTAGGATCAACAGTAGCAGCTAAAACGCTCTTTGAACAAACTGCACAATATACTTTGGAAGAGAGTTGCAGAAAGAGGAGAAGAGATTTGGCATTTTTGTTCATCAGCAGCCCATGATATCAGAAGTACTACAGTGCTACTTCAAAGTCAGGTCTCCAGTGTTGCATTTCAGACCTACTTTACAGCTTGCCTGTTTAAGATCCTGCATCTTGCTGGAAGAAGATTTTAACTCCCTGCTCTTTGAAGTCAGTTATTGCTTTGATTTGTACCTTTTTTCACTGTAGATGCCAAGTGTATCCCACTATATGATAGCATGGCTATTATCTGAATAGATATACCAGGAAAATTCTATAACTATTCATTTTTCACTGTAGTTACACACAGAATCAGTTAAAAATGACTGAAAGCTATTTTTCAGTTAACTGAAAACAATTGTGTGTTGCAATATTAAATACAAACTGCAAAGAGAGAAAGAGATTACATTTACTTGTAATTTTGCTGTGTTGTTTTTCTTAAAATCTCTACTCATGCTAAATTCTGCCTATAGTTATTCAGAAACAGAACATCAGATTTGGCCAAGATTTCAGGATACTTCTGTTCCCCTTTTACCTCCACTGCTCTCCGACCTGTCATGATATCCTTGAAGAGATGCCTGATGAATATTAATTAAAGAGGCAGCAAACTCCTCAGGCCTAATGTATTTAACACAGCATTGTAAAACCACTCTATCAAAATTTCTATCATCTGTAAACTTAACCAAAAAAAAAAAAAAAAAAAAAAAAAAAAAAGCAGATTAGTATAACTGCAAATTAAGTAGGTGATAACTAACACCATCACAATTAAGAAATTACTAGGTGAAGGAGAGAAATTTCCAAGCCCATTGTAGACCCTGCAGAGATTAATGAAATATAGCTGTAAACTGTTTTAATAGATAAATTGGGTGGGTGGTTAAACATCTGAGCTAAGATGATTACTTTGTAGTGAAACAAAACAAAGAGGAATAAATCACAAGCTGCTCTATTACCACAATTAAAATGCAATTGCTTGATCAATTATCACTCTCTAGCTAATAGCTTGATTGAGGACAAGCAAATAAATAAAACATTACACCACCCAAAGTTCTTGAAGTGTATTAATACATGCGTACACATTTTTTACATGTATTTATACCTAATGATGTATTGCATAATGTGAGGGTGTATATGATGTTTAGACTGTTATGTGTAATATGCAGGAAAAATAGAGATGATAAATGTTCACAGTGATGCACACAGTGGTTAAAATAGCTAACAGTTTTAGAATACTGATATCTTTACGTTTTAAAAATGTCTAAGAATCTCTTTGTTTTATATATTCACATAGAACATACTTTGGTATAGATTCCTCTCAGAATAGTTTCCAAGGTCAGTATATGTGACAACATGTCTGCTTCCAAGTTGACCTTGGAAAATGATGACTGCTTACAGTAGTTCATGTGGACATGAAACATTCTAGGGAAGTAGTAAAGCAAACATTGACTGTCATATATCAGCATTACATTTTTCTGTCTCTAGTAATCAGCAAAGCATGCATTCCTATATAGGAAGGCAAGCGGTTACATATATAGCTGTATGAAATAAAAATCAGCTTATAAAGACAAATATCTTCCTTCACTATAGTAAGAACACCCTGTGATAACCTAATCTATAGTTAGAGGCAGGCAGCAGACTTGTACCCGTGATCCAAAGTACTGATAGAACCTAACATTTATTTCATCTGTGGAATTAACTCAGATGGTAAAGTTTTGTGTAAGCACCAAATACAAATATCTCTGTCATGGTTACTTGCTATGAGAAAATTACGTGTGTTTATGTTACTTTGTATTGTGTCAAAGCAACACAGATCCTGTTAAAACTGCAAAAAAATTGAGAAGAAACAAGGTTGCAGTAAGTTTCAGTGAGCTTCTCAGATTTCAAAAAGGACATAAAATCAATTGCAGAAAGATCTGTTTAGTGGTTTTTTTTTTAATATTTTAATACTTTGCTGTAAAAAGATTATATGTGTTTGACACAATTGCTTTGTGTTTTCCTAGATAGAGTATATGGAAAACATACGAGTATGTATAAATCTAAAGTGAGCAATTTATGTTGTGAATGTGTATGTTTTGCTGAGGCATACAAATCAAAAATAGCTTTCTCACTTTGCTGTGGGGGAAGCAGAGTTTGTGCTCTTGCAAAAGCAGTATGAAAGCTGATTCATACCCTGTGCTTCCCACAGATGCAAGTAGCCTAATCCTAACCCTAATCCTTCACTTGAGTACTTGAAGTTTATTATTTTATTATTTATTTATTATTTTATCTATGCTTAGTAGTCTATTTGAAGAGCAATCTAATAGACTACTGCCATTTCATCATTTTGGGTTAGACTGGCTTTTAAAAAATGTGGACTTTCTTTGCATCTTTCCCACTTATAAAATCAGAGGAATTCAGAATGTCTTCTGAATATCAGAAAAAAAAACATACTGCAAGAGAGAAAAGGAGTGGAGAGAAATTCTGCAAGGAAAATAATAGGAGAATGGAGTAGGAAAAGCAACATCATTGTGTGGATTTTAAAGTTCTGCTAAAATACAGTTTGGGGCTTCTGAAGTACCCTATATTACCCAGACACCAGTGTATCTGTCAATGAGTGGTCAGAAAACTTAGGAAGGAATAAAAGGGAATAGAGAAAGACTAAATGAAGAAAGATTAAAACAAAGACTGATAAAGGACCTGAAGAGAAACAGCACAAATGTGTGTATATACAAATCTCACATTGAATAGAAAAATTGTTCTGTAAATCAAAATGGAAAATAATCAAAAATAATAAGCCTTCTTACAATAGAGGTATAAAACAAAGGTAGAATTAAATAATTATTTCACTCAGCTCCTAAACTGGCAGGTATCTTTCTTGCAGTGCATGAAAGGGTAGCATTAAAGAATAATCATTTTGCACATCATTTCCTTGCGCAATCATGTGTCTAGCTCTCTGTGCAATCATTTTATTTCAAAGCATAAAATACTTCCAGTCTAATTGATAGTTATAGTCAACAGATAGGAACAGCTTCAGGCCACACAACCATTGACTCCCAGATGGTCCCATTTTTTTTCAAATGCTGGTATTCGACTTGTTATTTAAGGGCTGAGAGATAAAATATTATTAGCACCTTGGTAACATTGTTTTCTTCATCCATCCATTCAGTAGAGTCAAATTCATGTCCAAGAAGTTCTGGGGCAAAACTGAGGGAGAAAGGAAAGTTTTGACTGAAACTCAGCTGTAAGGAGACTGAGGAAATGGTGTTAATTGAAAGGGAACCCCATCTCTGGTAACCAAAAGCATTGACATCTGAAGGGAATTTGAGCCCCTAGTAGATATAACCAACTGGCCTCACCACAGAGGTAACACCAAGTTGCCTGGTGTGTGCTGTGTATCTAGCATGCATGGCAGGTCCCATGCATCTGCCTGTGGGACCTGAAACCAAAGCCCACAACTTCTTGCTTTTGAATTAACAAATGACAGAGACTGCAGTCTCATTCCTACCTGCACAGGAGAGTCCCTTCAAACATAGAGCTTACCAGTGTATTTCGTGCCTTTCCCTCTCTTTACTGGACAGGCTGTGGCAGCAATTCCTGATATGCAGATTTCCTGCTGTGCAGGATCTGTTAGACGTGCACAGAGGCTAGTGCTGAGTCTGTCAATGCCTACTGACTGCCTATGGCAGAGCACCTTGCTTTTAAGAGAAAAGGGAAAAGAAAAGGGAGAGGAGAGGTGAAATGAGGCAGCCTTGAAATCTTCTAATCTTTAGACACAGGCTGTCCCTCCCTGTTACAGCACTAGTTGAGGTCAATCAGTCAAAAGGCTTCATACCTGAGAAAGTCTGAATGTCCTTTATACTAAAAGAGATTTTATTTGAAATGTTCAGTCCTGGCTTAAGATCCTGGAACACTGTTTTTTTTTTTTTTTTTTTTTTTTTTTTTTTTTTTTTTTTTTTTTTTTTTTCCCTCCCTTATGTGAAGATGGGCAGAGTTGAAGCATTGGAAAATGGAATTTTTACCTTTTGGGAAGGTATGGTTGTTCAGATGATAAGAGCTTTCTGTTCTTCATTTTTGAATGAGAGAGAGAAATATATCACTGTTGAAATGTTTTCTAATGGAAACCTCCAGGATTATTTTAAAATATATTGTAGAATTGGAGATCTCTACATCAGATGTTCATGTGTGTAGAGGCACTTACATTTCTTTCAGACCTCAATCATGAAAAATATAACAAGGACTAACCGATGTACTATAGTAGTCGATGCACAAAGATGGGAGGTTAAAATGAGTTTGAATAAAGTGTGAAAAATGAGAAAGCATCATGTATCCACATAGTGAAGGCTGCAGGGAAAAGATAATGTCAGGAAAAAGCCAAATGAATTAGTACACAAGAATATTGGAGAGAACAAAAAAACTTGAAGAATATTTATCAGAGTCTAGCATACGAACAGAGAGAAACTTCCTAGGAGATGCAGAAGAAAGCAAAGATGGAAGAGTCAAAGCTACTAAACTCTCAAATTTTCTATTTTCCTTTTCTTTTTGTTAAAGAAACCTAGAGGATCCCTGTGAAAATATTTTTGATAGAGCTTCTACCAAAAAGTGAAAAAAATATTAAAAGCTTATAAAAATTGAATCTATAGAAGGTATGTGTTCCAGATTATATAACATTTTATTTTAAGAGAGGTTACATAGGAGTATATATCTTTAATGAGACCTACGGATATAGCTGCAGAGAGAGATGCCATGGCTGTTGTCTCATTTGTTGTCTCAACTGTATAAGCAGTTTGTCTCATTTATATCCTTAAACCTTAATAGCTACAGCAATCTGACAACTGGCATTTTAGTTTGACACATAAGCTTGGAAAAGGGCTTCCTGGGTCATCAAGTCAAGCCTCTGATATTAGAGGAAACCCTGATGGCTGCTCTCCAATTTGAAACACACTAAGGCAGGTTGAAATATGAAACCAGCACTGTGAAATTATTTCTTATGTGCATAATGCTGCTTGTAACATTAACTGGGGCAGCAGAATAGAAAGCACACACAATATTCACTACAATAAGACAGAGCTTCAGATGTGCACCAGAATCTGAATGGTGGCAGACTTCTCCAGCTGAGAGTTTGGTTCCCTGAGGATGGGAAGTATGATGGAGCAGAGCACCTGCCCCCTTCAAGCATTTGCCAACTCCTGTGCAGGAGCTGCAGCATTCCTGCATGCCTGAGACCACCTGAGCTGACGGCAAGCAGGCTGTGTCATGGACGCTTGTACACCATATTCATCAATGATTTCAAATGGATGACTCATCTCAGCCACACTTGATTATATTGTTTAAATGGTTTCTAAATGCATACGGCAAAGGAGGTTTTGTAAGGAACTCAGTACTAAACTTCAAAAAGTCGTGGAAGTGAATATTTTGTAGACTGACTAAGAGGCTGTAATACACTGTAATTATTTTGGCAAGTTGACTGTAGCATGTAAAACAGAGTCTTATTTTGTTTGGTTTTGTGGTTGTTCAGAAGGAGAAAAAAATCAGTAAGTTTATCATCAAAACTATAATAAATTTAGAAGTCAATCTGCATTCACCACTGTATATATTCAATTGCACGTCAACAGAGTTTTGTTAAGGCAAAATTGGAGGAAGGAATTGGATAGTTAATATAAAAAATGCACTTTTTAGAGAAAAATTGACTTCCTATTGAACAGTGGAACTCTAGAAAATCAAAACATTTTAACTGGAGACTTAAATTCGAAAGCCTAGCTTTGCATCTCACTAGTACAGCTGTAATACATTTGCTCCATCATTCCTTTTCGGTCTTGGATTTGCAGCTGTGTTTCATTATGTCCTGGGTATACACTGAAAACATTTTTTAAAGAGAAATTAATTTTTAATTAACTCCAGGGTCTGTACACATCAGTGAGGAGAAGTTTGTTTTAGAGACGTAAATACTTCCTTATGCTTTAACAGGTAAGATAAAACTGTGAAATTGTCATAAGCAACAGAAGCACAGAAGAGAGGTTAGTTGAAGGGAGTTAGCTTTAAGGTGTAGCGTGTGTGTGTGTGTGTATATATATGTATATATGTTTTTTTTTTAAACTGTGCTAGGAAATGCATAGGAAAAATGAAATCAAGGTTGAAACAAAGCAGAGCATATGACTTTCCTTAATTGAACTCCTAGGATGAAGGACTGCAAGGAACTGTTGATTAAATCACCACAAATCTTTGCAGGAGTTTCATTTCTGTCTACGAAATGCTGAGTGAGTTCCAGAGAAAAGTAGAGATATGAGGTTGTGAAGATATAGGGAAAGAGATGAATAGGCTACTCCTTCTTTTTTTCTCTTTTTCTTCACTATGATATAGGAAAAGAAAGCTTGATGAATCCAAAAAAAATGAGGTACTTTGCATGGGAAGGGGAAATTCTTTTCTTATTTTTATTAGGCAGCTAATCAGATTCTTAATTAGAAAGAATTAAACAGTTTGGTTTGTATTAAAAGATTGAGGTATTTCTGAGGAATATAAGCCCTGTGTAAACAGTGCTGAGCAAAGATATAAATAGGAAACAAAAAGGACAACAAATATATTTTAAAGATGTTTGCACTGTAATTAAGAGGATGAAAACGAGCAGTGGACTATGAGGAAAAACTTTCTAGCAATGAGTTCTCTTAGGTGATGGAAGAGGTAGTGAAAAGTACTTATATAGACTTATTTGAAGTATTTGCAGTTATTCTGGAAGGCATTTAGCAAATATTTCCTAATTTAGAATTCTAAATTCTTGGAGAGTTTGTACAAACTGTGTAATTAAATACATGTATTCTATGATTTTTTGTTTTCTGATGTATCTGTTTTTCTCTATGATACTGATCGTAGTCACTTATATTGCATCCTGCACATAAGAAATAAAGCAACCTAAGGATTTTTCTTGATAAAAATCTGTTATTTTTATAAAAGACCTTTTTTTTTTTCCTGTCATTGACCATTATGTATGTTATCTTACTAAATTTAGTGGAAATATTGATCAGGTTATAACGATAGGTTGTTAAGAAAATGCTTAATGGAAGAAACAACAAATTCCCTAATTTTCTCATTCATTTTTCTGATAAAAAACTATTGGCTTCTTCATTAACCTCCTTACCATATGTAGTGCAGACCATCAACTTATCTGTTATGAGTTAAAATTTATTACCTGGACAAAGGATATTAGTAAAGATAAAAGGAAGAATAAATAGTATCACCTGAAAATAGGATCTAACTTAAAAAAAAAAATGTTTTATGTCAATAAGCATCCTATAATCAAAGGTATTTCAGAGGTAAGTACTATAAGAGCTTTCTTTACTGGACAACAAAGAGATAGCGTAGGTCTGATCAGGGTGTGCTTCAACTTTGCAGAAGGAAGGTGACATTCAGAGAAGATGTTCACATATGGCTAAAGACAAAAGCTAATTCTGTGCATCAGCAGACCCATTTTTGTTGTTATTAGAAGAGAATTTTTTTCCAGACCAGTTCTTAAAATTGTTTATTGATAATTATTGCTTGTAATAATTAAGCTTTGAGACTACTGAACATGATACTTCTTTTTTTTTTTTTTTATTTCATTAAAATAGAATTGCCAATTGGCTTCAGGTGAAATATATCAAAATTAAGCAGATTTAGCTCTCTGTTGAACTGCCAACTGGCAGAGAAGATGTTCACATATGGCTAAAGACAAAAGCTAATTCTGTGCATCAGCAGACCCATTTTTGTTGTTATTAGAAGAGAATTTTTTTCCAGANCCAGACCAGTTCTTAAAATTGTTTATTGATAATTATTGCTTGTAATAATTAAGCTTTGAGACTACTGAACATGATACTTCTTTTTTTTTTTTTTTATTTCATTAAATAGAATTGCCAATTGGCTTCAGGTGAAATATATCAAAATTAAGCAGATTTAGCTCTCTGTTGAACTGCCAACTGGCAACAATTTGAGCTTTATAATCAGCGAGTTAAGGTTTTCATTTCATGTGTATATTTTTATACCTGTCAATCTACATATATTTAAATTTGAGCTTTTTTGTGTGTGTATTAAAAAGAAAAATGTTGGAGGGGACATATTATTGCATAATACTTTCTGAATTTTCATACTTGATTTGTAAATGAAAAGGGATGGAAAAAGTAGAAAGAAAAAGGAAAAATAGCATGGTTTTTAAAATGTTTTGAGAAAGTGGTAACTTAGAGAATTACTTTGAAACACTTGGATCAATGAACTGTTTCTACCTGATCAAACCTTTATATTTGTAACTTCAAAAATAGTTAAAGAGAGAAATAGCAGAAAGCTTGACTGTTCCCCACAGATATGAAATCAATGAATCCCTCTTTGCAGACTGCCAACAACCACTACAAGGAATGTACACTTTAACACCTGTCTTAAAATAAACTCTTTCAAAAACCACTCTATCTCTGAAGAGCCTTGGAAAAGTCAATGTTTTCTAGAATGCATTAAATCTACACTACAGTAAATTGATAAGGAAACTTGAGAGTTGAGAACTGCATAGTTTTATTTGAAAGGAGTTTTCTGATGGAATTCTGATGATGAGAGTCTGAAGTGCTATGCTGGAGTTAAGCAAACAAACAAAAAAACCCCATTCTCTCTCAAAATACTTAACTGAAAAACCTTTAAATCAAATTTGCATGATTAAGACAGAAGGCAAAGCATTCCTAAACCATAGCCTTAAATGTTTGCACAGTGCTAAAATACATTTGCCATGCTTTGGTCGCAAAGTCTTCCACTGAGTATTACACATTCATACAATGTTACTTCAAAGCTTAGCTTTTTATTTTGTTTTCTGCATTAGCCAAATGATTCTAAAATCCCATCTGGCAGGAGAGCTTTATCTTAGAAGATTCTCAAGAACATAAATTATTTCATTTAAGGTTAGCAGACTTGAAATCAGTAAACAGTCTGTTCATCCATTTCAGTTGATTTCATTAGGAGCTCTGCTTTATCGACAATTTCAGTGTGAATGAATGTTTGTACAAGTGCTTTCTTCATGAGGGCTGCTGAAGTATTGAGTATTGAGTTGATATAAGTGAATCGCAGAATCACAGAATGGTTAAGGTAGGAAAGGACCTACAGGTCATCTAGTCCAACCTTCTCTGCTCCAGCAGGGACACCTAGAGCACATGGCACAGGATTTTGGCAAATCCAGGTGGGTTTGGAAGATCTCTGGAGAGGGAGATTCCACAACCTCCCTGAGCAGCCTGTTCCAGGGCTCTGTCACCCTCACAGTGAAGAAGTTCTTCCTCACATGCAGATGGAACTGCCTGTGTTTCAACTTGTACCCATTGCCCTTGTCCTGTCACTGGCCACCACTGAGAAGAGCTTGACCCCTTCCTCCCTACATTTCCCCTCCATTAACTTATACATATTAATCAGATCCCCTCTCAGCCTTCTCTTCTCCCAGCTAAACAGGCCCAACTCACTCAGTCTCTCATCATAAGAGAGAGTTCCATTCCCTTAATCATCTTTGTTGCTTTCCGCTGGACCCTCTCTAGAAGCTCCACCTCCCTCTTATACTGGGGAGCCCAGAACTGCACCCAGTACTCTAGATGTGGCCTCACCAGAGCCGAGTAGAGGGGCAGGATCCCCTCCCTTGACCTGCTGGCAACACTCCTCCTGATGCAGGCCAGGATCCCATTGGTCTTCTTGTCCACGAGGGCACACTGCTGATTCATGGTTAACTTAGAGTCAACCAGGACTCCCAGGTCCCTCTCTGTGGAGCTGCTCTCCAGCAGGTCAACCCCTAATCTGTACTGGTGCCAGGGGTTATTCCTCCCCAGGTGCAAGGAGATTGAACTTCCTGTGTTTGAACTTGTACTTGTATTTAGTTTGTATTTTTTTTTCTTCATATTTCTTCTGTAAATTAATGTGCTCTTTGCATCAAGAAAACTAGGTAAGTGTAGTCATGCTTGGGCCAACTAACTACATCCAAGTAGTACAGATACTACTTGGATACAGATACAGTAAATAGTTCAGAGGTGGTGACACGCAGACTTGTGCCATATACAACCTGAGAAAGAGTGCTGAAAAGACTGCTTAAGATGCATTTTTAGAATCAGAAGATTTATGCATATTCTCATATGAATTCTTAACAAAGTTGCAGTCATTAACTAGAACAAACAATGGAGCAAGAACATATAATAGCAGTGGCTAACGAAGCAGGAAGGACTAAGAAAATGGGAACTAGAATGGAGTGCCATGTGATCTCGTTCAGTGCACACCAAGTAGGTCATTAGCAGTTTGGGTAAGAATGAACCAAAAGGATAAGTGAATTTCTTTTATCACAAGATCTGAGGAAAGTGTTCCTGTAGGAGGAGGGAGTTAGCCTGATACCTTTTCCTCTTTTCTGATTTGGCAGACTCGAGAAAATGAAAACCAAAATAAAAGAATATATTTGCTTTCCTTGGTTTGGTCCTGACTTTGTTTTTCTATTTTCCCTAGAAATAAAGATAAATAGCATGAAGAGGAGATATGATCAAATTGGAACTGTTGATTAATTTTCTCTTCCACTCACATACGCTTCCTATTCTTTTGGAATTAAGAAAAAAACCACTTAGTGTAGTAAGGAGATTCAAAGATAAAGGGGCATATTGCATAAAAGACTTCTCTATACTGTAACACTATTAAGGCTAAGATTGCCTGATAGTAAGAACCAGGCAGACTTCATACCAGTGAAAGTATCTTCTATTCCTTCCTTCTATAAAACGTTTATGACCCGTGCAGAATTGCCTTTCAATATTAAAGATGTAGTCTGGTCATAGGCCAGAATTCTTTCGGTGGTGAATAGATACAAGAAAACGATTTATCTCTGTCTTGAGACTATTGAAAACTGATGTACATTCTTCTCAATGAGCAGCTAATACTGCTGATGGGTACTCTGCATTAAAATAGGCATTTGGAAAAAAGGTAAGATGATGGAAAACCTTTGAAAGTGAAGGACTGGAATTCTTATGTATAGGGATATTTTTAAGGACATTTTTGAATGTGACTAATAGCAGCATCTGATTTTTAGGAAAGAAGTTGAGTTTTCTCAAATAAGGAGTAATGGGTATATCTGCAGTTCAGGAAAAAAAAAAAAAAAGAGAGAGAAATGTCAGTCTAAAGTGAGAACAGCGTGGCAGGCAGGCCTTTGGATTGATTGCTCTCAGAGGTTAAACCACAGTAGAGAAAAATGTGGAGAAAATAAGAGGGAAAGTTGGCAATGAAGACCAAGGCATGAGGAGAGGAATAATGTCTGCTGAGTGAAGTCAAACATGGTCTCTGTGGGCCTCACCAGGAAAACCTAGTGCTGAGAAAAAAGCAAAAGCTGAAGAACAGAGCCTGAGATGATATGAAAGGATAATTTCTGAACCAAGGAAGAAAACAGAACGTGATATGAGTCCATAGTAACTTTGAAGTATGAAGAAGATTCCTTTCAAAACTACAGATACCCAACAAATGATGAAAATGCTAATATAGTGTTCTGCAATGTCTATTTTTTTTTTAGAAAAAAAAATGATAATTTGCTGTGTCTTCAGACAGCATTTGAAGCTCATACACAAGGATGTGAATTCACAGCACAGTGTTGTACTCCCTGAGAAACTAGTTATTTTCATTGCACTACAGAATGACTGGCTGAAGGCTGGAGTTAACAGATTCTCCTCAGAAATATTTCAATAGAAATACTTTAATTGGTAAGACTTTTTTTTTTTTTTTAAAAAAAACTCCTTACACACTTACTGAATTTATTAAGGTTCCTCTCCTTATAAATATGTCAAAAGAAGACTTCACTATTTCATTATTTGGTATTCTGGCAAAAGTTTCTTTCAGCTCGTTTTCCTCCCTCTTGCACACAGCTGGGTAAGCCAATGATGCAGACTAAGCCAAAATATATACAACTAATACAATTGCTGATAATACTTATGCTTTAAGTGTATGTAAACATCTGCAGCTACCCTAATCTACTCTTTTTAAAAAGAGAAAAGAAAATTACATTGAATGACCAGCACATCCATTATTACAATGGAGCGGTAAAAATATTGAAAATTCTAACATTCTGATACGTAATATCAGTTACAAAATATTTTTTACTAATTTAAATTGCAGTAAAAATTTATACGGTGTAGTATATGTGCTCTCATGGTAATCATATCTGCTTGTTTTATGATCTTCCAATTGATCTTATCCAATTTGTCTATATTGCTGGAGGTGACGAAGGGACTGATGAATAAAGCAACTGGTAAATCCTTGAATTACATTTTTAAGATAATGCTCAAAATAAAGCTTTCCTTCTTAATATACTTCAATGTGCTTCAAAACTCTATGTGTATAGAATGGTTAGTATAAGAAGAAAAACCTCTGTGGAATGTCAGAGTTTGAGTGAATTTTTAAAAAACAGATAACTCATTTTGATGCCTGAAACCATTGTGATTGATACTGAGGCTTCCCTTGCCTGGTGGAACTGCACTAAAACCCATTTGACTGAATTCATGACTGTTCTCAAATCCTTGGAATGAATATTTTCTTTGATACTATTTTTTCTTCTGAAAACTCAGGATTATCCTGTAAAAGAGAGGCTTAGTGAACCTTTTTTTTTTTTTTTTTTTTTTTTTAGCTTTAATTTTCATAGAGGAGGCTTATATTGTTCTCCACTTGACAACAGTGACATTTGCTCTAGGGTGCGAGGGCATGTTCAACATGAAGATGTTGCTGTAACAGAGCTACTGTGAAGAAAGCTGGGTATAAGGTATATCGTTCTTTAGGCTCAAAATCCCACGAGAGCTCCTTTGACACCTCTACAGTTATTTTGATGTGGATTTTAGGTATTATTATTATTTATGTAGCACTACACAATATCTGGCTATGAATAAAAGTATCTCTTGAAAAGCTAGACACTATGAAAAGCTAGATTCACAAGCAAGATACAGAAGCACATTTGGTGAAATGGCTTTACATTTAATCTTGAGTAAAACACATTAATCTTTGTCAGTCATAGGCTTTGGTTGTTGAGTTTACAGTAGACATAAACTCTCTAAATATTTTACTTATAAATAGCTGTAGTATGTAGTTGTATTAAAGTTTTAAATATATATAGCAGACTCTTTTTTGGCTGTAGATTTTATTCATAAAAATGTACACCAGCTACTTCAATTCAGACTGAAGTTCAGTGTAAAATATAGTGTGATTTGCTTGCTTCAATGACTTTGATGTTTTCAATCAGTTATGAATAAGAAAGTTATCTGAAATATACCTGTTAGTTATCTGAGATATGCAAGGTTTGAGACTTAAACCAGCAGTATTTAATATTTTGGTTAAATCTATGAAAATACTTAATCACAGTGTTTACTTGGGAGCACTGTGTAATGACTAGAAGTTAATGGGCCATTCATATACCTTAACAACTTGTGTGAGTCATGAGCAAACAGCACATACAGCATTCCTATCACCTACAAATTTCTACAAGGTGAAAGAACTGAAACAAAAGAGCATGATGAATAGGGTTTTGTTTTCTTCAGTTTGCTGATGTGACCATACTTGTATTGGATTTTCATGCAGCCTGAATTTGCATTACAAATTTGTATTCCTATTATTGTTAAATAGATATATAATATTCACATAGCTGTAACAATGAGCTTTGAGACTCAATTGTTTTGTTTTGTAATTCAGTATTATAGTGGGATGCAAAGCAAATATTTTGCTATAATAGTTATGCTAATTGACTTTTAATGTTGTTTTATTTTCTAGTTACTCACTAGCAGTCTCCAAAGTTTAATAAAGCTCAAAACATTTAATTTTATTGCCTTGCACTATTGATTATCTACTTAACACCAAGAACAATGTGATCTCTTGTCTTTGCCTTACTGATGGTCTGAATTATACTAATGAGAGGTGTATGAGAAGAATCTCATGCACTGAAAAATATCACCTGTCATGAATACTCATGGCTATTGTAAAAAAAATAAAAATAAAAAAAACACAAGCCTTTAATCTCAGACTTTTAAAGCAAAGAAATTTTATTGTTTCACCACTGAACTTGGTACCCTTAGGCAATACACCACCATTTAGGTTTTTCCTTCTTGATCTTACTACCAACATAAGCTTATTTAAAGGAATGAAAAACGTGCTGTATATTTTGATGTTCGACATTTATTATAGATTTTTTATTCATATCTTAACTGTTAAACAATGAAGGAAAATAAAATACATTACAAATAATCAAAGAAGGTAAGGACAAAAACAACACAAAGATATATTCATTCTACTATTGGTAAATATTTTTGCTTATTATGGTGGTATAATGTGTTTTTGAAAATTCATAGCATGAAAAGTGAAAGAAGATATTCACAGAAAATCACAGATGATTTTATTTATTTTCAGAAAAGATTTACCAAAGCCAATATATGCCTTGCAAAAAGTTATCCAAGTATAGTGCTACAGATCTCTAATGCCATTTCATTATGACATTATGATCAAAACTTTTTTTATACATCAGTGTAGTTTCATTATCCGATCATTACAGAATTATATATAAAAATGCTTCTATCTATAAATATATGGGACATTCTTCTTATTGGATACTTCTTTTTTAATAATTGTTGTGTTATTGCCTTTTTACTATCTTGTGAAGTAGAGCTAATTCCTGATGGCCGTAGGTGCTTCACTGTCGATGAAACTATCATTCCAGTGAATCAATAAAAGTAATCTTGTGTTTGGTGAGCTGGAACAGATCATAAGTCTTTAGTATTAACTTCATTCTTAAGTATATTACTTCCTGTAACTCCAGATTTTGGACAAGCGTGGCCAACATCTTTCATTGGGACATCTCATTTTCTGACAGGTTTGTACCTTCAGTGCTTGCACTAAGAGTTTCATTTGCATTAATCTGTTGTGTGTGTGGATAATAAAGCCTTCAGGATTAACATTTCTAAGGAATTAAAAGGAGATAAACTTATATGGAATGTTGTTGTTATGATTATTATTAGGTTGTCTCTCATTCTAAGGATTTTTTTCTCCATTTAATATTATCAATACTTGTTTATGTCTTGATTTACCAGTATATGCTGTCTAGGCTAAAGAAAATTGTGTCTATTTTGACCATTGTAGAGTTTTAAGATTAAGATATTGAAAGTGTTTCAAAATTCCTTTTATATTTTCAAGGTCTAAGTTTTATCTTTAGAATGCTACTGTCAAGTAAATTGAAAGTATGATGTTATACATGATAGGTACTATGTGCTCAAGATTCAAACTAATTTTAGCCGGGACAAGGTCTTGCTCATTGCCTTGTTTTTATGGTTGTGCACCCATTTCATGCTGTAGATGACCATTCAGCTACAACAGTATCAGTGGCAGCACAGAAGACCTAGTAGTGGTGAGCAGTGAAACAGAGAAATGAAATATCCTAAACTGACATTTGAATAAATTGTAATGATGGTATAAAATCCCACAACTAAACACTTTTCTTAGACATAAACTGCTTTGAGAAGGATAAATTAGCCCCACAGAATAGAGTTTCTGGTCAGTGCAGCTCTAAAGCCTCTCATTGTCTGTTGTGGAGAGCTTGGAAACATATATATATATATATATATATATATATATATGTATACACACACACTGGGTAGCATGGTTAGGACTTGAATACTGCTACCTTCATAAATTTCCCTAATAAATCACTCCTACCAAATTTTTAGCGTAGTGAATTTGGATGGTATGTCAGGCAATTTTTATAAAGGATTTTTGACCTGCATGAAAATATTTGCAATACTCTATTAATTTTCCCCAATTTAAATTAAAATTTTATTTTAGTATCTAAAATATAATCTATGTTCTGGGGAAAAAAAAAAAGAAAATGAAAAGAAACCTCCATCAAGCCTCCAAAGTTTATTTTTACTGCATATGAATATAGAGAGATATCTGAAAGAAAGAGGAAAAAATGCATTATTTTAAAACTATTAGGTTGCTTCAGATTTTTATGCTGCTTTTAGGTTTCAACAAAGTGCCTAATGAACCACCAAATGTACCTGTGGCAATTGCAGTAATAAATTAAGTATTTAAAATATCTTTTTATACATTAGCTAGAATGTAGCTCATAAGAAAAAGACATAGCACTATGTGGCGAACTGTCCAAAAGATAAATACAAAATTGGAGATTTAGACATAAAAATTTTATACTTTTTAGCCTGTGGGATTTGGATGAGGATAATTGTTTCCTGGTGACTTCTTCCCTGTTTGTAAAATATTGGAAATCACACTTTGAAGAAAGCCTTCTGCCTGCTTATTGCATTATCTTCAATGCCTGTATGAACCCACATATTTTCTATAGTTCACCCGTCACAGTGGTAGCTGCTCTCAAACATTTGTGTGACACTTGGAGGTGTGCGAGTGTAAGATGTGATATAAATGCAGAGCAGAACTGCCAAGTGTCATGTTTTGTGGTGTTCGTATACGTGTCCCAGCACACACACACACATAGAGATGTTACATGCAATGTTCAGTTTCTGATTTGAATTGAACACTGCAAGGTGAGAAGTGGAGGTGAAGGTAATAACTGATGTGTGGTATCTCTTTTCGGTGCCGCAGCCCAGAGCGGTGAATAAACATGTGGCCATGAATGTACTTAGGCATAAAAACCCAGGTCAGGGGCTGACAAGAAGGCAAGCAGGGTCTCTCTGTATTAGTTTTCAATGTGCTCTTATGAAGGCACTGCGTTACTGGTCCAGGCATCGGGTTGCTGGCACTGGCTTATGTCTGGTGGTTCTCTGTGCACATTTGAGGTGAGCTGGAGACCTGGAGACCTTGTTGCTGATACAGCAGCTGTGCGGACTGCTTGACCTGAGAGTCCACACAAAAACTATGCTGAGGCCGCACTGTAAGGTAGCACCCAAATTACCTCTTTGCTTGGATTCATCAATGTTTCTGAACATTTCTGAGTTTCTTATTTCTACCTTGGCTTCTGTTTGTGGGTGCACCATTGCCTATGCACTTCAAGGAGCTCAGAAATAAAAGTCTCTGTCTGTTGAATAGTAAGGAATAATGAGAGTAAGAAGTTTGAAAAGATGAAAAATTACACTTTCCCATTCATTTAGTAAAACTATTGTCATTTTTGTGTGAGAAATAATAATTAAAAATAATTAGCTTTTATCAGTAGTATCAAAAATGTTGCAAGAAGGTTATTATTTTCTGCCTCCAGGAAACTAATGTGAAGGGTGATTAGATGATTTTTATGAGTTCGTCAATGACAGAGCCAGAACTCAAATGCAAACACTACATTTGAGACCCAGACACCTATACAGTAGCTCAGAAATACACTCCCAGAAATACAACACAATTTGGAGATAAAATTTCCATTACAATGTAAATTCTAACATTATTATGAACTCTTCTTTTACAAGTGCAGTATGAAAAGGGTCTTAGTAAAAAAAAATACAGTATTTTCTAACATATGTCACTCAGGTGCTTTGATCCTTTTTTTTTTTCTTTTAATAATAAAATATTGTTTTATGATAAATAAAAACAAACAATTGTCATATGGACTGCTTAACAGAGTGAACTTTATGTGTTGGTAGTATATTTCATTAAAATTTAATTTTGAGGCATGATTAAATTATAAATCATGTCTAAATGGCTCAACATCAAGCGTTCATCAGGTTTGACTTGCTCTGCTTGAGCTGACTCATGTTTAGAATTCGGGGTTTCTTCTTTGTGTTATTCTTAAGTCTGAAAGAACAATTGTGACTGCTTTCCAGATCTAGGCTGAAAATCAGTTAGCTCATGAAATAAATAGACAGCCAAATTTGCCTTTTTATTCCTGGAAAGATGACATTTAAATTGCTATTGATCAGAAAAAAAAATGAGTTTGAGCAAGAGTAAGGACAAACTCAAACTTATTTGCTGAGGCTGTGCAAACAACTTTAGATACATAACAGAATCTTAACAGAAAAATCCATCTTACGTCTGTTGAAATTCATCAGGTGTTCATCAAAATGTTTGGGGTATGTATAATATTCCTGAGAGATGAATGTTCCTGTCTTATTCTGTAGGATAGCTGATAGCTCTGCATTGTAAGCTTTTATTCTGCTGGACAGCAGGTGACTAGAAAGTTCTTGAAGCAAGTGCTAACACCTACTAAAGGTGTTAATACCCTTTGCTGCTAAGCCGTGACATGTTAGTGACACTTTTGGACAGTTTAAGAGTAGTTATTAAAATATTTTTGTCCCAGAGGCTTATCAAGGTTGTGATGCTGACCTTGCCTTATGTAGGAAAAAAAAATTGAAAGAAACTCCCTATTTGATGTAGTCCTAATCTTCTGACTTCTCTTAGCATTCATTTTTATATATAAAATGTTCTTTATTTTTTGACATCTAGAATGAATGTCATTAAGAAACAGAGTTGAAACATTCAATAATATTTTTCTTTTTTTTCTAGCCTGTGTAAAGGGCAACTTTAAATATTTCTTGTTTCTATGGTACTTCATATTTCTGTGGTACTTCTGTTTTTGAAGTGCACAGGTTTGGAAAAACGACCTTCTTGTTCCAAAGCACGTGGGGATTTCAGTGTACTTCTCTTTAAAAGTAGTTGTATTTCCATTTTTATGTCCTTCCTTCCTTCCTTCCTCCCTTCCTCTCTTTCTTCCCTTCCTTCCCTCCTTTCCCTTTCTTCTTCCCCTTTTCTCTACATGGCTCATCTCACTGTTTATTTTTTTCTTCCACCTCTACTTCACCTTTCTCACAGTGCTACCAACCCAATGTGCATGTGTGTTATGACTCTCTTGTTCCATTCTCTGAAGCATCTGGAGTAGATTAGTGGATCAGGCTGTTAGGGTGGATGAATTTGTGCATTGCCTAAATTGAAGGGAGAGAGCTATTATATATATATATATATATATATATATATATATATATATATATACAGAGAAAACTCAGCCTTTTTCAACGTGTCATTGTCTGGCTAGAGTATTAGACATAAACGCCTCCATTAAATAAATAAATAAATAAATAAATAAATAAATAAAAGCACTCAAGGTCTTGCAGAACGATATTGTATGATCTTTGAAGCAGAATTCTTGGCTGCAGAATTTAAGATTTTCCTGAAAAAAAAAAAAAGAAAAAAGAAAAGGAGAAGGAGAAATAAAAAGTATGCTAGATTTGTTTGTGGATTGCTAGTGTTTGGAGGCTTAAGTCAGTCCTTTAAGGCTTTGTATTTATAGTGGCTATTACAGAGGAATCTAGACTGTGTCTTCTTTATGTATAAACGGATCATAGCTACAGATTGCTGCATTTTAAAGAAACATTTAGCTTCTGTTCTCCGGTTTCCTTGGATACAGATAGCTATCCAAAATGGGCCTAAAATATTATATAATCCTGTCCGATAGACACCAAAGTTAGAATTTCAAACCAAAATGACCTTGTTGTAATGGAGTTTTCAACAATGAGCCCAGTAAAGTATGAGCTGTTATTCTTCAGAGGGTACAAGGTATAAAATTGCAAAGATATGTTGATATAAATGGATGGTTATGAGAATTTTATGACCTCTTCATTTCTTTAATATCTTAAGTAGGATGAGGCAATTGGTTGACTAATGAGATCTTAATGGGAGTAGTGGTCTGAGTAAGGGGAGTATAACTGTCTTCATTTAGTCTAAATCGGTCCTGCTTAGAAATATACTGCCCTGAATATTTTTCTTTTAACATTACAGAACCATTCTGCACAACATTACTAATATATGTAATGGTTTGGAAAAAGAAATGAAAGTTACAGAGAAAGTAATCTGAGCAAGTGGAAGTATTGCTAGTGAATATTTTGAGGAGACCTTCTTATTTCCCGGGAACAGCAATCCTAGGATTTTCTTGTATCGCACAGTAAGACTTTAAATCTCTATGATCCCCAGAGAAAAAATTCATAAATGCCTTCCAGCAGTTAGGGAATATAGTTTTTATTTGAATTTTCTACCAAAGAAACACAATGTAGCAAGCACTGGTAAGTATTTTTTTTCTATCCGCTATTTTTCTTCCATTCTAACAGTAAGAATGTCTTTGTTATTATTTCTTTCTTTCATTTGATTAAATTCCTTCAGGCTGATGTAAAAAAAGCAAAGTAAAAAAGTTCTTTTCTAAAAATATTTTTTCTCTTTTTCCTTCTTATTCTTTCTTATTCTTTTCTATCTGATTCCTTCTCTTTTGTTTTAAGTATTGTA
The DNA here is from genome assembly GCF_003342845.1 of Nothoprocta perdicaria. NCBI lineage: Eukaryota > Metazoa > Chordata > Aves > Tinamiformes > Tinamidae > Nothoprocta > Nothoprocta perdicaria. The sequence continues at coordinate 449,979 of NW_020456065.1, read as the reverse complement.
GTTATGAGTCTTTTAGTTCTCCTCCTTTTTTGGTCTAAAATTGCTTTCATAGCTCTTTACTGGTATGTGTGTTTTGAAGTTTAATATCTTCAGGTGAATTAGGAATGTTTCTTAAATTTATGCATTTTCCTTAGTTATAATACAATATCATTGTAACCATTGGGTTCTATAGATATAAGCAAGACAAGCCAAGGCAGCACCTTTATTTAGACCAGCTAATAGATTTTAGAAGAAAATAGACAGCTTTTAGGGAAATAAACTCTTCTGTGAAGAGAAGCAGTAATCCTTAATACTATACACTTGTAGAAAACCATTATTCTAGCTTAATTAGCTGGGTTACTCCAACCACAGGATAAAAGATAATTGGTATCTATGTCTACATACAAGTGTTAGCCATATCTCTTACTTTTTTTCCTGCTTTCCAAGAAAGAAAGAAAGCAAATTTATCAGCTGTAGAGCATGATAGGTTAACTGAGGGAAACAAAAAAAAAAAAAAATTCCATAAAAGCTGATACTGCTACTGAGGTACATAATTGTTAGTATCCCCTAGTGTTATGAATTTCAGTTCCAGTCATATGGGAATCAATTAATCTTTTAAAGGCATTTTGGAAGCCTCCCTTGGAGAGGACGATGGTGAGGTCAAAAGGGAGTTGTCTGCTGAGTGAGATGTGTTCTTCCCCTGGTGCGTGTGTCCTTTGTTGACTGTCCCTGGGAGGTCATTGTAAGGCTGTTGAGTTTCAACAATGCCATTTCTTCAGCTCTGGTGCTCTAGGAAAAGTACAATACACAATATACTCTGGAAAGTGTGCAGGTTGTACCTAGGATATTCAGTTGTTCTGTCGTGGGAGGTGTCTTGTGAATGGATTGTACAAGTGGTTGGACCAAATTTCGTCCACTTTTTTCCTTAGCCATGAGTTGGCTACATTTGATACCTGTTATGTATCAGTGGTTAATAATATGTCATGGTAGATAGGGGCTATCTGAGAAGCAGGAGTTCCTAGGTAATATCTTTCAAATAGAAATTTCTAGCATGTGTTGTAACTTCTCAAAAATGTATGTTAGGGTGACATTTCAGAGACAGGAATGCAAGTCTGATTTTGTGTTCTTTTTGTTTTATTTTCCTAGATAGGTATTCTAGTCAAGTAAAAATCATCTTTAAGTGGTTGAGAGTTATCACGAGTGTTCTGCTAAGAAGAAAATTTGGTATTCGAAATGATGTCTCATATTATTTATATTGTTATATGTTTAAAAATGAGTTCATAGTGATTAATTATTGTTACTAAGGCTATCTCAGTATTAATAACATCAATAAGTAATAATTCTTTGTTCATCAGACATTTATTCCAACATATTCCATGTAGTTAGAAGACTGGCTGGACAGATAGAGATAGAAGTTATTAGTCCGGACAAGGTCTTAATTGTTTTCTACTGTAATTTGTCATCTAGGCTCTCTCTCACAGGAGGCTCAGAGCTCCTCAGCTTAAATTGTACTTTTTTTTTTTTTTTTTCTTTAGAAAGAGAGATTGCATATAGACCACTATGACTAGAGCAGAGAAAGAGAGACTTAACACTTTTCTTGTTACGGTGGATAATCTCAGAGTTGCCTGCCAGACTCGCTGATACAGTCTTTCTGTTTCAGGATTTTCTCCTTTCTGCTTGTTTAATTACTCTTTGATGCTTGTGGACAGTTCGGATTTTCTCTCAGAAAGACAGCAATCTTTTTCTCTTTTGCCACACTTGCTTCTCTGCAGTTAGAAAACACCTTTCTTGCAGAGAACCTAGCTAATATATGCAATTTATCTTGGAACATTTGTTTGCAACTTGCATGCAGCTTTGAAGATTTCCTTTATTTCAAATGTGAGGAAGGGCTTCTGTATCTAAAAGTCTATTGTTTTTCATGATAAATCTCATCAAAATCTCATCATGGGTGAGGATATGTTTTCAATCTGGATCCTTATTCTGAGTAAGATATTAAAGTGAGGCTGACATAGTCTTGAGGTATAGCCTAATCATCTTCAATTTGTTACATTCCTTGGCACAGCATTCAGACCCACCTCCTCAGAATGAGAAAAAAAAAAAAATTGTACAGTAACCATATATTTTGACTATAAAAATAAAGTCTTTGTGAAGCTACTTTTTCAAAATATTACAGAACAAGTTATTTAGTTCAAAAACTCAGAGCTGTGCTTAGGCAGACAAAAATCTGAACTGCATCATTTAGCCAGATGAAAGTAATAAGATCCAAAAATATTCATCCAATATTTCATATTCATCCAGGGGTCACAGAGCTGCAAAGTTGCACAGAGGCAAAATGTAGGAGTTTAATTTCAGCATCATAATTTTTTAGAATCCCCACTTAATCTCTTTAGCTTCTGAAATCCTGAAGCACATAACTTTTGTTAAATAAATATCCCTAAAAATCTAATATTTTTCCTTCTGCACTTGCTTAAACCAGTGCTAATTTGATAGGACTTGTAGTTCAGCATGTGTCCCACGGGTGCCAAGTTTATCTGTCTGAGAAGCATCGGAATAACGTTCTTAGCAAGGCTAAGACTATATTGATTTTTTTTTTTCTTTGGGAATAAACATCAGGAGATAGAACACCTCTGCGAGGGAAGCAAAAATGGAGAGGCAAGAACAAGTAGAGAGACAGCTGTGATAACCCTAAGGCTTGCTGCTCCTGTGGTCCTGTGTTGTGAGGAGGGCAAAGGTGCCAGTGGCTCCTGCCCTACCTGATACCCTCAGTAACAGCTGTCCCGCTCTCCCAAACCTTTGGGACCCCCCAGTCCTCTGGCCCAGCTCTTGCTGCTTGTGAGTTATGGGGCACACTCAGCTCTGGAGGATTCTCATGGTATGGGCACCACCACACCACGCAGAAGTGTCTCCATGTGGCACAGATCGCACCTTTCAGTCAACGGCAGAAAGTGAGGGGAAGAAGCTGGAGCTGGTGGTAGCATGCTTTCTGCTGATTAGATATTGACTAGCATCTAAAAGAGTTCTTGAAATAGGGTTGCAGTGTAGTAAACATCCTAATCACTGAATTAGTTATAGGTTGTGTTCTCAACTTTAAAGTGAGACCCAGTATATTGCCAGTGGAGCATGACAGCTATGACTGGGCAGAAGTCCAGGAGACACAGAGCAAGAGGGAAATGCTATGAAGTCTACTAATGTTGAGTATAACTCTGTATTGTACTTAATTTTTCCTCTGCTAGATTAACAGGGTTTACACCAAAAGTGTAACACAGTCAAAGAAAAAATCTCAAACCTGCTACAAGAGCTGCAAATATCTGAAGGAAAGGCAGACATCAACTCTAGGTTTTGTGGAGTTATTCGCAGATATTCTTGATGATAGTATTTTGCCACAAAAATAGCACGTGCTACCCTATTATCATTCACTGGAAAGAAATAGAATCAACAAAAACAAATTAATGAAAATTAGTTTACCATAGTTACTAATCAGGCAAGAAGAGAGTAGTTTGTACAACAACAACATGCATTTGTGTGGTCTGTTAAGCCCATTAAAGTGCAGAGCCGGTAGTTATCAACAGGTGTCCACTATGAGACAGAATAATCCTCTTATTTGTCAGGAAGTTTAGCTCATTTACAATGACCTTTTCTGCTTGTGTGTTATTTTACTTGCCTTCAACCTTACCTTCCTATTCAAAACAAACAAACCTGTAACAGAAACCAGTGGAGTTGGTATTGAAAGCACATAACTCCTAGGTCTTCCACCATTGTCAAGTGATTGAACCCAGGGAAATAAAAACTACTTCTGACAGAATATCCTTGGGTGCCTCCTGTTCTTGATAATTAAGTTCAAAGCTATAAGGTGTTTTTCTCTGAAATGATTAAGACCGTAAGACTCTTGAAAATATTTTTAAATAATTTATTGGCATTTATAATAACTGTAGCTATTAACTATTTGTTTGAAATGAATCTTACTTCATGTAAGGTACCTCTAGAATATATGATTCGTCTACTCACACTCCTGTCAGCTGGATCTCTATAACCTTCTAGTCTCTTTTTACTTTCGCACCACATTCATAGCTCTATTAAGTCTATCGTGTGCTTTGACAGCCAATTCAAAGCCTTTGCTAAGTTGGCTATCTTTAATTTCAGGAAGAAGACACTGATAAAAGTTTTTTTTTTTTTTTCCTCTAAAGTGTTGATGGTTTCCTTTAAAATGACACATTTCAGGCAATGACTCCTACATGTCTCTGTGAAGCAGTTTATATATCATAACTGGGAGTTTTCCTTCATGAGGAGCAGGAATTCCTAATCTAACCCAGTGCTCTCAAACATTATTTCCAGAAATATATATTTTTTTTGAGAAAGTAATAGTGTTAAAATTGATAAAAATAATATTACTATAAATAATATTACTATCCTGTGCTAGTTTCTGGTTAACGTTACTAGTTTATTGGTTAATGTACATTGGCTTTGATTAGCTTTGAAGCAGTTAATTTATATTCAATAAAGATATGGTCATTCCCCCAAAAGGAATAACAAGGAGCAAATTCATAAACTTACATTTCATTAAGCACACCATAAAATAAAAAATAAAGTTCATTAAATAAGAATTCTATCTAACTAAGCAAGCCTACCTGTCACTGAAGACATAGATACATATATACATACAAGATAAAATACATACCTAATTGACAAGATAGAAAAATATATTACAAAAAGGGTAAAGTCCACATGACCTCAAAAATCTATTAAAATAATCATACTGGTAGTTTTGTGGGAGTGTCTTTACCTACAATATAGGAGGTATATAGTCCTAAGAAAATATGAGTACAGTTTGACAAAATAACTAAGCTAATATAGGATGACAAGATAACTAAGCTAATATAAAAGTCCTCATAACAATGGGCCCTCAAATAAACATATTAGCACCAAATCATACTGAGCAGCTTCAGGAAATGCTTGCTTAGAGTGGTTCCTCATGTCATTCTGAATATTTGCTTAACAATAAATTGGTTGATATCTGATAAGAGGAACAATTGACCAAAAGTGTGTTTTATAAGCAAAGATAATGAGAACATAATATTTTATTGGGGAGGCACCAACATTTATATACTTATGATCTAAAATGCCTAAAATAATCACAAATTTAAATGCTTTGTGAGTAAGAAGATCAATTAGGTGTTTAAAATGAAGCATATTATTAGACTTTGCTGAATACTGTTTTGACCTTGGAAAGTATATAGCTATTCTTATTTGTACTTCAGTAAGGATTTTTTTTTCTTGGACCTCATGATTTGATTGAATTTTATCATTCTATATCGGCTCTTTATCTAGTATTTGAATACATTTTACTATGTATTGTTACCTTAACAAAAATTTTAATTAGAGAAAATCATTGAAAAAAGTAAAATTCATTAAAATTCAGAAATATAATCTAATAATCCTAGTATTCTCTTTTAGATATAAATTACAGTTTATCCCCATTATAAAGGTTGACTTTTTATATATTTACAGTACTATTTCTTTAATATTGTCTTCACTTTGCTCCCATAGATGCAGCTTTATCTGGACTGATAGATCTGCTCTAATTAAAGCTGTATTATTCTGAAATTTTCCTTTGGTATACTTGATTACATATGAATATGAAATTGGTAAAGAGTTACATGTATTACATGCATATGACATGTATTTCTAAAGCTGTTTAGAAAAGTGAGGTTTGGCCTAAATATGTCTAAAGCTTTGGAGAAAATATTTAAATCACAGATGAATCTAAATTCTGTATCTGTTGCAAAGGACTCTATAATTTGTTTGCTAATTAAATAACTAATTAATTTATATTTCAGCTGAAGTGACTAATCTTTTCATCTGAATAAATACAAGGTACATATTATGCCCTGAGGCAACATCTTCCTCAAGGGGAGCCTAGGTTCTCTTTACCTGCTACCCTTTTTTAAGGATGGGCTTGCTTATTCTTTCCACAGAAGGTAGTCTTGGAATGGAAACAAGTCCTGACCTACCTTCCTTAATCTTCTTCTCCCTTCTTTCTTAATTAAATGGAAACTTTCTACCACTACAGATGAAATTATCCAATAACATCTGGCTGAAGTCATCAAAATAATGAGTTTTATTTTTAATACAAATAATTTTGTTCTTGAGGTTTTAATTGAATTAAGTAGCGAATCAAATTAAATAATGATTGAATTAAGCGGAAAGCATTGTACCAGCCAAGTTTTAAAATGACTTTTAATAGTCTGTTTCTAGTAGGATCTTTTAAAGGAGATCCAATGTTCTCCAGTTTTCTCCATTTGTTTTCTCCATTTCTCCATTTTCTGAATGATCTCAAATGCCATTTCTTGCTATGACAATCAATCTATGGTGATTTAAACCATTGCACTTTTCGATAGTACTTCTCAATAAACTATGTAGTCTTTTTTTGCCATAATCTCTTCTGGCATATAGATAATAGGTGCCATGATTTTTATAGATAGAAGTTTTTACTGGCTTGTGGATAAGAATGTAATTTGGAAAATCATGACTTCATATTTTTCTTTTTAATATTTTTTGTTGTAGGCTGACACAAATATAGAGGAACTGTTCTCTACTTGCATATTCTGATTTATTTTTACCTAAAATTAAGGGTAAATATCTAAAAAGCCACACTAAAATAATTAACAGTTCTCTAACAATACAATGAATCTATGATTCTAAACGTATTGAAGTGGGTATGTGTTTAAACAATCTAGCTGCTTAGAAGAGCAGAGAGAAGTCCAAGGACACAGAATTGTTGGGAACATACTAACTGTCCTAAAGCTGTGTGGTTATTCTTTGTTTGATTCTTTATTGTTTCTAAAGAAGTAATTGAAACATCACAAGGCATGAATTTGGTGCTGTTATCTTTCCCATTTACAGATAGTAAAACTGAGACTTAAAGAAGTCCAGTGATTTACCCAATCACACTAACCATGTCAGTGGCTTCTCATGAGAAAGAAGTATTGTACTTGAGATCCAGGCGAGATATCTTGTCTGGAAAATCATTTTACTGTATGATATTTGCAACTTGAATATAGATTTCTTTATTTCTTTCTTGTTTAATCACACAGATGAGAACTTAATTTACCTAGACTTGTGTCTTGCTAATATCAGATACAAATAAAAATATTCATCTGCAGGTAGCAATAAGAATTCTTTATAGACTTAATATTCTTCCTGAGAAAGAAAGAGGTTAGTTGTGGGAAATGTAAGAAGGCTTGCAGAACTGCTAAGAAATGTAAGAACTGCTATGCAGTTTTTAGCAACAGGGCAGAGTACAAAAAGGAATTCTGATGGCCATAGCAAAAAGACATATAAAGGATTAATAAGGTTAGCAAAGGTTTGCTGATGTAGAAAGTAACAATGGGATGAAAGCAGATGAGAGCACCTAAGTTCACCTGGAGTCAAACCTCCCAAGCTGTTAACAGAGCTGTTAATATTGTTCATAAAAGAGAATACTGGTAATCAGATCCCTGAAAATGTAAGCAGGTTTACAGAATGTAAAAGTGAACGATGTCCTTCTAAATTAAAGGGAGAGGATTTAGTGTCATATTTGTCACTTAAGAATGAGATGCTTTACTTTTACCCCCACTTGCAAGGCCCAGTGGAGAGAGCTTAACAGTAAGTAGAAAAGACTGCAGGAAAAAAAATGACCAATGTCACCTTTCCAGCTACACAAGCTACAGTAACTGAATTTTTATGCTGCTTCCCAGCTCCCTGTGATGACTTACAGTTAACATTCTCAGCACTGCACTGCTAAGGACTAACGCCTTACTCAGCAGAAGTAACCTAAGGTGAACACACACACTGCTCGTTTGTATGGGGTCAGTGTGAGCTGAAAGTGCCTCGTACTATACTATCATCAATATTGCTAGATAGGAAAGGCAACCAAATGATAATAGGACTAGCTATGACCTTGGTGTAAGTGACAAACACCTTACATTACAGCAGTTCACAAGTGGCAGTAAGTAATAGGGCTCACAGAGGTGGCCATCAAGTATAAGTAATTAACTGAAGCAACGCAGAGAGGATACATAGGCCTGGGAAATGGTCCAAGAAGGCAGCAGAAAAAAAAAAAAAAAAAAAAAAAAAAAAAGAACAGAAACTAAAAAAAGACATTTTTTTTTAAGACAGGAGAGTTATGAAGGATGCTGATAGCATCCTGGCTGACTGGGCAGTGGAGATAAATTAGATCAATTCTGTATAAAAAATGAATATCTTCCCTGGCTTGGATAATATCACATTAGTAGAAACAGTATTTTCTTTTCACAAGCAAAGCATATAACAAACTAATATCTATATCTTCAGAGAGGGAAGGGAAGAACACATCCAAAGTTAGGTTTAAAATATACATACGTACACAAAATATATATGTATATGTATGTATATATATCCAGAGCCAACAACTTGGACCTCCATTAAAAATAAGGATGGTCTTTCTTTTTTTCTTTTTTTTTTTTTTTTTTTGTTATATTGTTTTGGGATTTTTTTTTCTAGTTTCTCCCTCCCCCATTCTCGTCACCGTGGAAGGGAAAAGGGTGAGGCTTAAAAATATCTCCAGCATGTAAGAGAAGTAGTGGTGCCCTCCTGATTCAGTATACAGTCCAGAGGAAAACTAAATGAAGAGAAAGAATATTCCAGTGAAAAGGAACATTAGAACTTGAGCTTGGTCAGGAAGCATCACTCCTACATTTGGTATTTCTGGCAATGGAGTGTGCCAGTTTCTGCAAGCATATATACCCTTATTAACCATATAAATCCAGCAGAAACTAATTTCTGCTTTCTTTATCTCTAACCATCTATTACTTTCAAAAGCTGTGGTATTCTTTTTTTTCCCTCTGTATTTCTTTTTTGTTGAAGAATCCTTTTTTTATAGTGGGGAAATACTTCTGTATGCGCAAGGAAATTTCACTGAAATCTTACTCTATTCCTTTGGGAATCCCATAACTAGAAAAAGGAAGCAGGCAGTGAAATAGTATTCCCTCTTTCCTACGCATTTTTTCTACAATTTACTAAGCAAGGGCAGGCTTTAGCAGGTGCTACAGGGAAAAAATTCCCAACAATTGCTTAAGAATATCTTGTGGTTCATATCAAAGGTGCTTCTGAAACTACATGACAAGCAGGGAGATTTAAGGGGAAGACAGAAATAGAACTTCCTCAGATACCACGGTTTGAGCAAGGGTGAGCCAGGGAGCACGTTCATGCCTATACAAAACTTGTTTTCCTTAAATCTAACTAACTGCAGACTTTTTGATCTATCCTGGAAAATAGGATTTTCTTTTTAACCTGCATATGCGTATTTTCAAGGCCTCAGTGTTTGCAAATAGGCCTGCATTTTGTGCTCAGGATTCAGCATGCCAAGCTTATTAATATGTAGTTGCCTTTCATGAAGCCAAAATAGAAGTTGAACCCTCTGGAAAATGAAGTCCAGATGCTTTCAAAAAGTAAAGACTCATTTTTGGTGTATTATGCCTGCAATATGATGACTTCATATCCTATAAACAAGTGGAATTTGGTGGTCCTCAGCCCAGAGATTTCTGCTTTTTGTCTTGAAAGGAGTTATGAACAATGAACAATAGTAAGTAGTAAATAGTTACTAGTGAAAAAAAAAAATAGTAGTACTAGTGTACACCTACTAGGGTAGACTAGTAGGTCTACAAAGGAAGATATTCAAATTCTATGTTTGCTCATAAATAAATCTAAAGATATTTGAGAATAAGTAGAAGTATAAGAAAATTGTATGATTGCTCCCCTAAAGTCTCAAGATTTGATAATATATGCTGTTTATTTAACAGTTCATCAGCTATACTTATAAAAATGAATGTGCACTAGCAAATCACTTTGAATACTGATCGTTTAAAGATGCTTTATCAACTAGCCAGGAATTTCTGAAGTTTGAACCCCACAATGAAGGACAAATATCACTGAAGGAATTACATTATACACTTACCATTAACTTTAGAAAACTAAGTATTTATATATATTTCTGTGCTTTTGAAAATCTACTCCTGAATGCATGTTTGAATGTCATTGTTTGGTCCTGTATAAAGAAACAGAAATAAAGTAATAGTTCAGAAATAAACTATATGTATTTAGTGTATCACATGCAATTTTAAGGTAAAACCCCAGGAACAGTTCTGGAATACCATCTACTTGAATAATTGTAAATAATCAATTATATATCCACTTTCAGTGAGTACTTGCAAAGTCCTCTTTGCTTGTTTCTTTGGGAATGTACCATGTTCAAATTCTGCAATCTTCCTTTTCTTTGAAGACAATCTTTATTGGAAACCATGCTGAAGACACTATGTCTTGTTCATATCATACATGAAATCATTCCTCTTTGTTTAGATTTAGGAATTGGTACATCATTCTGGCATTATTGGTATTATTCTGGTAAAAATCTGTAGGAAACTTCTGAAACTGCCTGGAGACCTTCTGCATGAGAGATGATATGCTTGCCATAAACAGATAGTTCTAACTGACAACCTGTCTTTTCCAGTTCTCATGATTATTTTTTTCACTTTACCTAAAGTGTAAGTTTCCCTAAAATTGTGGATGCATAGATATGCTTCTTCCCATGATAGGCATCCGCATAGACAAGAGAAGAAACTGTATGATGGAAGGTTTCTGTCATCATGAAACCACCAGAAACAGTTGTAAGAACATATTTCCAAGGACATATTTCCAAGTAAATATATCCAGCTGGCAATGTCTCCCAGTTGAATGCAAATCTTACAAGAATTCAATGTGATTTTGTTTTTCTTGTCTTCCAATTCTGCTCCATTTATTTTCATATATTCTTTTTTTTCTAATACCTCAGAATAGCCTATCATTTATCCTGAAGTTATTTTCCATTCCCTTTTCTTTTCAGCTTCCACCAGTGATCCACTAAATGGTAAGAATTACCTTACCAGACATGCTTCCTGAATCTGTATTTTAATATATATTATTTCAAAGACATATCTTCATTCACTGACTGTTTGTCAGCTGTAAAGTTACTCCCCTCTTCTCTCTCTCTATGATGTGAAATGGTTCTTTGTCTTTAACAACACAATTAGGTTGGAGTTGCCGAGGTCAAAATTTGGCATTCTCTATAGATTCAATTCTGACACATTTCAGGAAGAAATTTGAATTAAAATACATATTCAACTTTCACGCTAAATAATAATGTTTGTCTTGATAATTTTATTCGGAATATATTAGTTAACTTTTACCAATGTCTTGATGTGTATGTTGCTTGCAATTTGTAGAAATCATTGCTCAATAGCTGTTTGTTAAAGCAAGGGGCATGAAAGAGATTATGGATAATTAAAACCAGATTTTTTTTCCATGAAACATACCAGGAGGCTGACTCCTTGTAAAAATCCTAAATCCTTATGACTTACAGGGAAGTAGGGGTTAATATACTCTGGCATTCACAAAGCTATGTGCTTTTCCCTTGTTAAGGGATATTTTGCCTTGATGTTTTTTATTTGTTTGTTTCTATTTTCACATTTAGTAAAGCAATGTTGTTATTATACGTAATGCAACAGATGCATTTGTTATTTGTACTTTGTTTTTTTTTATTAGAAATAAAATCAGTTTCTCATATACAATATTTGGGCAATACATATGGTTCTGCTTTTTTTATACTGAAAAAAATGAGTAAAATTCAGTCTACTATTAACTCACCTTTTAAAATTTAAAATGTTAAATGCTTTAACATTTATCTAGTTTTAGATTCATAGCTAGAATATTCTAAGGTCACCAAATAAAGGAGAAAAAAGACTTCTAATAAACAACTCTAAAGCTGTTATCATACATTTTTAGAGAGCTAGAATCTGATGGGCACTCATCATTTAAGATTTTTACTTGATTCAGCTCTATTTTTCCTCTCTCTTTTAAGATGCATTCAGTTGAAAAAATGAACACCCCAAGAAGCAACTCAGGAAAATCAGAAAAAATACATTTATTAAAAATCCCTCTGTAGTTCCTACCATGACATTGTATATGGGCTAAATAATAACTCCACTAGATTATGGATAGTAGTGTTCACTTTACAGTTCACCTGATATTCATATTCATATGCTTAACTTTGCCTTTGAAATATGTTTCATGTTACTTTTTTAAATTGTGAAAAATCTTAAATAATATCAATGTACTGAATTTTAATGCAGAAAACCAAAGAGAAAAGAGCAATAAAAAAGAGTGAATTACCAGTACTAGAAAAAATGTACTTAAAAAAAAGCTTTTATTGACATACTAATTTCCTGTAATTAATTATAAAATCAAAGTAGGACAAGTTCTGGAAGCTGCTGGGCTGCTCGCAGTTTATTATTTTTGAAATACCCTCACTTTAAATGATATTTTCTTCCATGTGCATAGAGCCTCTAGATCCTTTTCAACATGTTTTAATCATTTACCTACATCAAATATTACCCAGTGGTATGGGTTGATTTGCTTAGAGTAACACACACTGTCTTAGTGCAGCCCTGGATAGCAGTTCTATTACTTTTAAGAATTAAAAGGAAAAGCACTATTTGTTTGCATGTGGTTATGTCTTAGCTATTTAAAATCACACACTTTCTCCTCCTCCCAAAGTTTTAAAGCTTGCCATAATACAGACTTTGGTGGTTCTCTGAGTAACTTTTGAGATTTCACATGTACAAACAGGGAAACTACAAGGTCATTGGCAACTTTTGACTGCTGGAGTAAAAATAAAATGAAGACAAAGAAAGAGTATTGAATTTGAAATGAGTATTTGTGCAGCTATGCACTGAGATTTCTTGAGAGGCAAGCAGGGTGATAATGATATTGCAAGTTTCTTCTTTGCATAAAGCAGGAGATTAAAGAGAGTAATAATGATGACAGGAAAAAGGGGAGGAAGGAAGATAAAAGTTATTACAGAAACTAATCACAGATGAGCAGTGAAGACTGATAACAATATGGAACAAGAGGAAATAACTGAAAAGTATAAGGGTGAAGGAAGTTTGTAAATCTAACTCTAACATAATCCAGACTACAAATAAGAAAGAAAAAAAATCAATGTGGGTATTTCCATATTTTCCTCAGAATTCCTCTTTTCTGCCTTTAAACATTTGATAGCTTTTGCCCATGGACTTGTTTTTCATGTGTTTGGGGTGCATACAAGGAGTGAGCTCTGATCAGTTGGCATGAGTGTTCATTCATAAGGGTTAAGGTCATTCATTTGGCCTCTTAAGAACGCGTAGGACAAATTCTTGCTCAGTGACTTGACCATCAACTCGCTCACTCCACATTTGCAAACTCTGGCACTGTGAGTCGCATTAAAAAAACACATTGCCTGAGCACACCATTGGTAATCCTCAGGTTGTCATCTTTAGCTCTCAAATAGAATAATTTAATCTGTTGAAAATAAAGCGGCTATGCAATTTCAAGGTGCTGTGACATTTGTTTATAAGACCTACTTAAAAATTGATCCAAGACAAAATTTTATTGAGACATGGCTGTCTTGATGGAGTCCTTGATTCCCCAGGATGGTAGTGTTCAAGATACTCATGATTCCCTTTCTATCTGACATCGCTCCACAACCTTGGTAGACTTTTTATTCAAATCTATAATGCTCATCCATGAATGACACAGATATAACCTTGGAAATAATGTGAAAAAACAGCAACAACAACAAAAACAAACCATAAAAATATGCAGTTGAGTCTCAAAAAAAAAGGAGAATGATACAGTCATATTAAAAATGAAAGCTAGGGTTTCCCCAGCAGTCATCTATTATGTGCATTTTTTTTTTTTATTGAGATGGAACAATTCTGTGATACTAATGCATGGACTAATATTTTAATAGACTTTTAATTGTACTGAGGAATATACTTGCAGGGTCAAAGTTTTTAATAAATGAACAGATTAAATGTCCCATGAAAGATACCATATGTTTTTTTAAAATCTGAAAATTAGTTGCAAAGTCACAGATAATTTAATTATATGGTCTTGTCTTTGGATAATAAAGCAAACTGAGAATTATAATAGAGAATGAAACATTTGCTGCTGAGAGATATTTGGAAAATACAGAGTTAGGCTAACTGCTTTTAAATGACTACTCATATTCATAAGTACATTTTTTTTAACAACAGTCATGACTGATGTGTCATCTAGTGAGCTGTACATTCTTGTTATGCTGGGTTTCTCAGTCTTCATGTATGCATATTTTGCTTTCAGTAAAGCTGAACTATGGTTGAAAACATCTGGGAAGCAAACATTTCTGGGATTCTGATGGGGTTTTCCATTTATAACTTTATGAGTACCAGCCCTTAAGACCAATACTCAAAGTTTCACAATTACAGGACATTACAGCACCTATAGTTGTCCATAAATTTTCTCTAAAATGCATTTTTTTAAAAAAAAGTTTATATATAACAAAGAGCAGAATTGATGTTTTCCTCATAATATATCTCTTTTCTCTTGTATATAATTTTTTCTCTTAATTTTTGAGGTCTTCATATATCTATTTTTCTTTTCCATGCAGTGCTGTTTACCAGATGTTATCATCACCAGCACATCCCTTCTATCCTTTTTCTTTTCGAATATATAACCGCGTTGCCTCTCTTCTTTCCAGGTTAGCAGTAAATAAAGAGGCAAGCCTTTCATCATTTAACTTGGGTGCCTCTGAACATTGTGGTGCAAAGGTAACCTTATGATTAACATACTAGATGGCCTGGTCAGTGACATGGAGAAAGTGTGAACTTTAAAACCGAATCACTAAGCAGCAAAATCTGGGATCTCATTGCTCATTCTCTTCATTATTACCAGCTTGATTAATTTGGTATCTTTGCAAATAGAATGATGACCAGAATCTTTAATAAGTATCCACTCTGACTTATTATAACAAAATAAAATAGTGAGGGAAAGGCTAGAAATTATGTCTTGCTTCAGCACTAATGAGCTAGTACGAAATAGTGAAAATCCATAGGAAAGTATTCTAGATAACTTGAATCATTAAACAACATTATTGAGACAGATTCAAAATTTATTTTCTTATCTCCTCCTATTTTCAGAGACAAAGGTGTCTCTGCAGACTTGTGATACTGTGTCTTGTATTAAGCAATTTCCACCTCAAATGTATTACTCTGTCTTTTCAAATGAAAAATCTGGAATACTTTCAAACATAACTCTACATAGGAGGTTAATACAGTTACTTTGTTTAATTAAGATGAAATATTTTGTTTTTCTTGTCATATTTTTAAATTATAAAACATATTTCCATATATGTCACAAAAATTTCTATATATGCAAAAATTTCTGTTACAGTTCTAAATAACTGTATAAGTGAGGATCAAGGAGAAGTATTGCATAGGAGTTAAAGGAATTGGAAAACTCAGTGGAAAAAAAATGATATATAATATTGGTCTCATTTCTCCTCTAAAAATGTTTCACTGAAAAGAAAGTCTATGCATAGACTGATTACTAGAGTTTGACTTTGAATTTGCATTTTGGATTTGACTAGTACTTTCTAGGCTGGAGATTAATCTCACCTATCAATATAGATAGCATAACAATTTTATTTAAATCCAATACAAAAATCTAATATTAAAAATTTAACAAAATGAAACAACACTCAAAATGTAGCACTTCAGTATTACCCAAAAGAGGGGAGAAAACAGCTTTTTATTTTATTCCATTTTATCCTATTTTTTTATATCTGACCATTACTAATGACAAGAGTAAAGGGAGATAACCCTTTTGTATACTGTTATTAAAGATATTTTTTATACTCTTGTTTTTTTGTTTTGTTTAAATTATTCTTTGTCATTATTCAGATTACAAATCCCTGTGCAATTCCAACTCTGTAGCATTCATGTGGGATTATAAATAAAAAATATAAGCTAGCAAGCACGTTGCCTTATCATCCACTGCTATCTACTCATAATAAGCTGCTAAACCAAGAAAAAGCTAACAGTAAAAAAGAGGTAACTAACATTACAAATCTTTGTTCAAGAAGCAAATTGTATTCAGGACTAGAACAGTTCAGTTTTCTCCTTTTCCCTCAATATTTGTGGTAAATTTGTTCAAACAAACAGTTGTTTCTCTTCTGACGAACAAAATAAAATTTGTGTGTTTGGTTGAAAGGCAAAAAGGAGGCAGTATTTCACAGTATGTCACATGATTCTGATTGAAAAATGAGTAATGGTGAAAAAAACTTACTATAAGAGACAGAGATTCTGATTTCTGGATTTCACCATTTACCAGAAATAAAGGTTGTGGTATCTGAGCACTTTTGTGCATGAGTGGGTGCTACAGCGTTTGTCTACAGTTTCATCCTCCCTATTTAACTATTTAACTATTTAACTATTTATTTAACTATTTAACTATTTAACTATTTAACTATTTAACTATTTAACTATTTAACTATTTTTTTATTCTTATATCATAATTACATTCAGAATCACTTGCTTTTTATAATGTCTCATCCTGAAAATATTGACCTAAGAATAACTTTCTGCATGAAAGCTGTCCCATTGAAATAGTATGCATGAAATTAAAATACAAGCCTGGAATTATTCATATGGAAAAATATCCGTGGGATGAAAAGAGGTATTACTTCCCCGTAATTCTAAGATGAAACACCATCATCTTAGGTTTCAGTAGGGCAAAAAATGCACCATTTCTCTTAATTGTATATATGTTGATGTTATTTCTCTCCAACCACAAAAGTCCCTGTTCTAAGAAGGCTTGATAAATGTCTCCCTATCTCACTTCTTGTCTCTTCTGGTGCTCTCAGTTCAAATACCACAATTTTAAATAGTGAGAGAAGGAGAGAAGGAGAGCAAAAATGTATCTAAAGAATATAAACATATTACATCAAAATGCTAAAAAGAAGCCATATGTTTTGGTCAGTTAATCACTCAAGATTAAAGCATGATATACTTTGTGTTACACCTTTTCTTTTCCTTTAAAATCTCTATTCTCCACTTACTGTTTCCTCTTCACTGGTGGTATCATGATGTGTAAATACTTAACACATTAAGCAGAAAGTATACTTAGTGTTTAGTATAACCTATTTTAACCTTTTAACTAAATTTTATGGAGAAGATTCAGTTTAATATATCTATTAAAAAAAAAAAAAAACAAAAAAAAAACACTGCTACATAGGCCACCTACATGACTAGAACATCCCAAAATCATTGTACAGGTGAGTGCTACCTGATCTAACAGAGAAATTGACAGCAGTAGCGGTTTGATACCGTACTGTACCATACTGTAAAAACCCTTACTGGTGCATTGAATATACTCAGCTGGTGCATTTCATAAATATTTGCTGACAGCTGAAAACCATATCTGGCTTTAAACAATGCTAGAGCATATTTAAGAATGTGTTCTGGTGGTATCTCATTTCAAATCTTGTAAAAAAAAAAGCTAAAATGCCTTTCATTGAAAATTGCATGCTGTGTTAAATGTTTTCATAATTTTTGCACTCTATTTTCCTTTTATGTAAATTACCTTAGATGAACACTCCACACTGATTTTCCACAGGATCATGTATTTACCTAAGATCAACTTGGCTGTGAGGTGGGACTGCTGCTCCCCTTGGTGTATCCCACAGTCATGGTTCTCACTTTCCCAGAGCTGGCTAGACATGGCACTTGAGCTTCCTCCGTACCCAAAAACATAAGTTTTTTGCCTCCATCTGGCTCAGATGCATCCACATTAAGCATGTGAACCTAGGATCTTTTGTCTCAAAATTA
This sequence comes from Nothoprocta perdicaria, assembly GCF_003342845.1. Lineage (NCBI taxonomy): Eukaryota > Metazoa > Chordata > Aves > Tinamiformes > Tinamidae > Nothoprocta > Nothoprocta perdicaria. Next base: position 432,268 of record NW_020456065.1, on the reverse strand, counting down.
AGATTTATATTTGGGAAGTTCAGGATTTCATTCCATCTACTTGAATAGACTGCATGGTTGCAATCACATATTCTCTCTACGCAAGATTCTCTGCATATTCGAGCTTCTTTTGTTTCTACTGCCCCCTGGCTGGCTTTTCAACTTAATCAACTTCTCTTGCATTACCAATTCTCTTATGATCCCATGGTCACAAGTAGTAAATCCATCAGTGCTCTTCAGTTTGTTCTCTTTCCTCCAAATTTCTTTGTCTCAATCCTTTATTCAAGATTTTTGCCCTCACTCTGCTTGCCTGATGATATTAGATTTTTCTTCCCATCTTTCCTTTCTTAAGTCTGTGTTCAGAGTTGTCTGAAGGTCCTTCTAAGGTAAATCCAATATGTTTATGTTTGTTCAGTCATTGCTCTTTCCCCAGTTTTCTGTATTTCCCAACCCATGTATTTTTGTTGAGTTAGCTCACATTCCTTCTACCCAACTCCCAATTCTATTTGTCTTTCAATATTTCTTGTCCTAATGCCATTTTTGTTTGCTTGCTTATGGACGATTTTCCTCCTCTGCCCCTAGACACTCCTGAATATTGTGTTAAAGCTTTCCCAGAAAAGTATGCTTCACAGATGATTCTATTATTGTTTTGCGTTAGGAAGTAATTGCTTCCAGTGCTTTGGATATTCAAATAATTCAAGAAAATCCCCATAAAAACCATACTTGGTTCATTTTTATCCCAATTATCATAGTCTAATTATGTAAAACTGTATTACTTTTACACACATATTCTTTACTGTATCAATATTTTAAAGAACTGACATAAGGGTATTGCTTATTTCTGCTAACTCTTTTATCTTGACTCTAGTATCATCCAAAATTTTCTTTCTTTTTTTTTTTTTCCTGTGGAGTATCGAGAGTTGTCTTTGTCAGCTCCAGATTTGCTAGTGTTAGAATGACAGTCTCAGCAGCGTTGTTAGGCTAAGGCAGCTTTCCTATGCATTTCCAATTAATCCCAGCAGGTTGTCTCTTTGTGGCAGGATAACATATAAAGTGCACTGTAAGATTGTGGCACTTTCTCTTCCAGAGATTGAAAAGAAAATACTTGTGTCTGCATTTCAAATACTCAGCAAGACAGATGTTACATATAGCCTTTTATGAATACTATCCATTTTAAATATTTTGCAGTGTGCAAACACTATGAAGTAAGCGCTCTTTCTCATGTGCAAATCTCATTGCTTATTTTGAAAATCAAATAGAAATCTGCATGTTTTAACAAAATAGTGAAATCTTTAGAGAAAATGTGCTGAATAATTAATCTATGACTAGAAAAAAGTTACCATAACAGACTGCGGGTTTTGTTTGACATGTCTATTACTGAAAGGACTATTGTACTTGTTATGTGGGTTCATACAGATATATGAATGAGTTATACCATAGTACTAGAATTACTAGTACATCTCCTACTCCCAGAAATGAGTAAATGAAAATGTGAATTCCTATTACTGCTAAAGAAAGGTTAGAAGGTATACTTACTTTAATACGCATGCACACAAACAAACACATTCATGCATATATGATATATATATATATATATATCCTAGAGTTCCTGTAAATGATTAATTATTGCCATTTGATTTTTTTCAGCCGTAAGGATTCATTAATCAACACTCCTAAACTATCAGAGTCATTATTGAATGGATAGTTTATTATAATAGATTGTATTTCATAGAGTGATACTATTATGTAGATGTTTTGAATTGCAAATGAATTGCTGCACATCTTTTGGATCTGTTAATGTATGCCGGATCAGAGCCAAATAGCCACGAGCTACATAGATACAGTGCAACATTTCTGAATTCTCTAGCTTTTTGCTAGCATCATATTTGTAGAAACAGAAATTGTTAAAACGCTAAGCTGTTTTCTTAATAATTAAGTGCTTATGATTTGGATAAAATTGCATCTCCTCTCCCTCCTCCTTATCTATTTACATATAAAAAATGTATTTATTTTCTGGAATAAAATATATAACCACCTAATTCTTTAAAAAATTGGTTTTCTGACAGCTTACAAAAAGTTGCAGATTAAAACGTTATTTTTAATCATATTTAAGATTAATTTAAACCATTTTTTTGCTATTAGCTGTATGTACTTACTATACCTGGTTAGAAAATAAAATGATTTCTATAAATTACTGTATATTCATCAGTGAAAAATGATTTTAAGTCTTGGTTTGCAGTGAAAGGGCATAGTAGGTGATTAAGCTTTGAAAGTCAAAACAAAATATTCCATTCAGCAGGCAAGCTCCAGGCTCCAGTACTGCAGTAAGATAGTTTTTCTTGCTGCTAACAGCAGGAAATGTTCTTTGATGTGTTCTCTGGCAGTTCAGTACAAATGGTCCTTACATGAATGTTGACAGAATTGAAAACCAGCTAGAGGAGCTAGCCTCAAGACTATATTTTAATACCCTACCATTTTGGCAATTGCAATTCTAAATACTTTAGAAATGAGCAAAATAAGTCAAAGTAGCCCATTTTATAATACTAGTGGATCTATAAAATAATTTTTTCTTCAGAAAATATTAAGATCTTTATGGAAGCAGTGCTTATACTTTAAGTTTAAAATAATGGATGTGTTTGAATAGTGAAATTTAGATTTGTCTAAAAACTAATTTTTCAAAGAGTTTTTTGTTTTCAGTTAGGTCAAAATGTTGGTATCAGTATACTAAAAAGAATTGATTTTTTTTTCTCTAGTGTAATATAACTCCATTATTTCATGAGAACATGGATCAAGCATCTCTTGCACATATTTTTAACTGTACCTAATGGTATATACCATGGTCAAACTGCTCACTTCATAACGCAAAGAAAAGTCTCTTTTCTTTGCACCATGATATAAGAACTGCAGTCTAGGAGCTCATCCTATGGATGAGCCAAGCAATACTTTCTAAACATCATTACAATCAATAAATGAAAATGTAGGTAACTGACTGTAGTTGGTTTTTTTTAATCTGAAAAATATTCGGTTATACTTTTCTAATAGAAAATTAGTAAATGGGATATATTTACTTTGGAAGTGATTCTCTGAACACAGAAGCTGATGGAAAGTTTCAGACTGAGAAGTGGGATTTGGGGCTGGACTGAGGAAGAGCTAGGAGGGCGACGGACTCTGTGGTGGCCTCAGCTGCTCTGCACAGATAAACTTTTGGACTCCACAGAACCAAGCCCATACAACATGTTTGGGTCTGGGCAAGCCAGGTCAGTGATGCTCCTTCTCACAGAGACTGGATGGAGATGTCAAAGCTGAAGGAGTGAGATAGCGGGAGGATGTGTTCTCTAAATGTCAGAGCTGAGGAAGCTAGTGGCTGTGGGGAGCTCAGGATCACCAACAAGAGTAATAGACAGCAAAATGCACCCCTATAGGCAGAAGGAGAGGGCACAGGGAGGGCTCCCCAAAGGAGATGGGGTTGTAAGGCTGTAGCAGTTTCATTTGCTATTATGAAACTTGACTAATGCAGCACTCCCAGTTTCTGTTAAAATGCATGTCTGCATCAGGATGATGTACTTTACATCCCATCTAGAATACATTATTTTTATTTATGCATTTTCCTGGTTATATAGCTATACAAATGGAAGAGATTGAAATAATTTATCTGAAGTATAACATATATGCACTATTCCTGTCTATAAATGATTACATTGTTCCAGTAGGAGAAAAAGAAGGCATGAAAAAATCCTATCCTAGCTGCTTGAAATGAAAATTGAACTTGGAAATTAAATATATATAGACTCAGTTTTTGGGGAGAGATTTGGATCCCTGAATGTTGTAATGTTTGAGAATGTTTTACTGGAGAGTGGGAGAACAGATACGATCCTTTTTAGAAAAGTATCACTGGATTCTAGGTTTCAATTTTTTGAAATCTATCATTTATTCTGTTTTGAAGTGACAAAACAAGAAAATGCTGAGGGGAATTTTCATCAATTCTTGAAATAACCATTGCATCTAAACTGAAGGGTAAAAGACAGATCCTGTCTGCCAGAGGTGTGATATTCTGTTACCTCTTCTGCTAGTGACCTGTGCAGCAAGGAGAGTGATCCTCAGTTTTAATGACCACTTGTGAGTAAGGTCTACCTAGATTATCTATAGTTTGGGAGTGACCCTGATTTTGAAGTGTGTATATATTGAAGATAAAATGCCTCACTAAAATGGATGAATAACTTCCTTTGATTTGTTTCCCCTTGGTTATATGGATCATGCTTGGATTATAATGGTGGTGAGGATAATGGGGTTTTTTTTTTTAAAAATACGTTCTTTCTGTTTAACTGCAGTTTTGGGGGTTTTTTGCATATGTGTTTTGGGTCTGAAATGATTGAAGTTATTAAATTAAATGCCTCACACTATCTATTATATTGAACTTTGGGAAACAGTGGTAGTAGAAAGGAAGAAATTTAGCCATTCTTTTTACTTGGATAAGAATTTGACTACAAGTTATTAAATTTGTTCATGAAATGAATAATTCTATGAAATAGCCAGTGGGCAGAATGAGCAAATAGAATAAGCAGCTAAAAGTTTAGAAGCTTATCTGACAGCAAACTCATGAGTCAGCAGTACTGAATGATGAAACATTTTTACAGCTAGATATTTTAATGTAGCACTATTAATAGAGTTACTGTCTTCCTTATTATGGAGAAGTTGGAGCAAAAAGCTTTCCTCTATTAATTTGTTGCCATGCTTTGTCAGCAGGAATCTATTTAATTACTTTTTAATTTGTGGTTTTAATGAATACCATGAACTTATTTTTAATATAGTACACATTTATTTTAGGATATGAAGTTACTATGTATATGATAAATAGCAAAGAAATCATAGAATGTTAGAAAAATAAAAAAAATTATAGAATGTTACTTACAAATAATATATGAGTGCATTTTAAAGAGCTGATCAAAAGAAACAAAAGTTAAGATTAGGTTTCTTATACAGACGAAACTTTGGTCCCATTAAAGATGAGAATGAAGTTCTGATTTTCTTCAGGAAGTCTTGCTAAATAAATTTATACAGTTACATCAAAAAGAAGAGAGAAAAGAAAATCAGTAAACCACCAATCAGTTTAGTATTTTATAGGTGTATGATTGTGCACTTCTGTAAAACTTTTAGCATATATTGATACATAAATATGTATCTCTTGTGGTTTTATAAAACAAGTTGTTTTATACACACTGATCAAAAACAAAACAATCACAACTCTCTTACTTTTTCTCTTCAACTGTCTTTGGGAGGAAGCGGAGAGAAAATGATAATAATGGAACTATGTGTTCAGATATACTTACCTCTCTGATTAATGTTGCTGAAATCAGTACAAGTTTCTCAGCATAAGAAAAACAGGCAGCATAAACCAGACTAACCAAGACCTAAGTCTTGTTTTTCATCTGATAATATATAGTCTAGAAAAAGCATCAGGACAACAGAATTCAGTTACAAGAAAATTTTAAGTATTCTTCTGCTTGGTATTCTCTTTTTCTTGTTACTCTCTGATTTAAGAAAATAAAGTTTTTTAAATATGCCAAATTTTTAATATTCATTCAGTGCATAAATGGCTCCCAATTGATTATTTAAGCCAAAAAAGATTTCATTGTCACTGGGAAGTCTCAAGCAGGAAGGTCTTGGGATTTGCATAATAATTGGTTCGAGACACGTGATATTCCATACAGTACTATGTATACAGAGAGTAATGAATATGGTAGCCATAGTCTGTTAGATCCATATCAAGAATATAATGAAAGCAGAATATTTTTCAGTCTTTTGAGGTTTTCAAACATCTATACAAGCTAATGAGCTAATTTAGATAAGCATTAAACATGAATTTAATCACATTACTGGTAATTATTAGAAGACACACAATATGAAGGCCTTTTAATTTCCTTCAAAAATTGTAATTAACCATAAAAAAGTAAATTATTTGACCTTGTGAACTGCATATAAATGACTCAACTGAAGAAATGAGATTTAATAGGATGCTTAGCTTAGAGTCATTTTCCCTTATATATTATTTAGCTGAAAGTAAGTGTGTTCTCTTCCACATGCTAACTTAAGAGCAAAATTAGGCTGTATTTCTGAAAATGTTATGCAGTGAAATGACCCGGAAAACCAAACCTATCCACTAAGAGTATGCAGCATATGTTTGCCTGCTATGTGAGCACCACATTCCCTTACCACCTTTTACATTTGTCATGAATTAGTGCTTAAGCATATACTTTCAGTGGCCTCGCTAGCTCCTCTGAAATGTTTGAGGTTAAGCATGTGAATGAATGTCTCACTGGATTAGAATAAGAAGTGTGCTCCAAATAGGACTTGATGTTTTACTCAGTAAACATTACACAGGCAGGAATGTCTGGCTCATAACACTGGGAACGTAGTAACAGCTCCTCTGTGAGTGTCTACACCAGAAGGGCTGTGCTCTCCAAACATTTCTCTGACTAAAGGAAAAAAATGAATATGAAGAGAAGCATACAAAAAATGTATGATATGATTTTCAGTGAAGATCTTAAATCCTAGAAAGAGATGATTTTTTTTATGTCGTAAAGTTAAATATGTGAACAATCATATTTTTACTCTGTGTGATTTTACAGCAAAAGTAGCTGTTATGTAAAGTCTTGCAGGTGATGTATATAGAGATTTGGTCCCTGAAGTTATTATTCTGGAAAGAAACACTTAATAATATAATTTTAAATAATGGAAGTGAACTATTTTTTGAAAGTTGGCAAATGGCCGTGACTATTCAATTTCTCACAGGCAATGAGGGAGAGTGCTTTCTTATTTAACAGAGTAGTGAGCTCATCTACTTTTTCATTTATCAGTGTGCTCAAGAGTACATCTTACACGCTCTTTCTCATGTTATTCAGAAGTTACACATCTTCAGCAATATTGAAAAATGAAGATTTATATAAAAGGCCTTATTTCCAAGGGATTAGATTTGATATGAGAAAAGATTATTTTATAAGAAGAGGGTTGTTACCAGGAACTTTTTAACTTCTCAAAAACTGATGGAAAGACTTATTTTTAATTAGAACCTACTGCTAAGGCATAATTTAGGCAAAAAGTGTAACCCAAAAGCTAATAAAAGCTAATAAATATTTTATTTTTCTACAGAGAACGGGAAAAAAATCCACATTTGAATTTTTCCATTATAACTTTGATTTTTGCTGAAAATCTTCTGTGTAATTCATCTTTCAACAGAAAGCTGACCAGCTCGAGGGGATCAAATATCTCATTTGTTTTAGATTTGACAATTTTGTGGTATGTTTTGCATATAAAACACTTTCATTTTCAGAGTTAATCATTCAAATTTATAGATGCTAGAGTTATAATTATCTTGGCATCCTAGGTATCAAGCTAAGCTAAAGTGTCAAGCTCTGTTGCACACCAGAGGTTGAGTAAAGTGGAATCAAGCCAAAGCTGCACTTTTCCAATCCTGCAAATGGCTAATGAAACCGGCCATATCTAGCCTCCAGTATCCTTCCACCCTAGGAGCTATTTATATGAAAGCTACTTTCCGACCCCTCCAAATACAGGATATTTGGAAAAGGAACAAGTGCAAAGACATCAGACAGATGAGACACTGATCAGCTAAAGGTGTATGTGGTGTCTGAGTGCTGAGTATTAAACAATTTAGTGTGCTTTGTTTTATGCAGTACATATATATTTCTTTCTCCTCTTGTAAGAGCTTTAACTTCCTGTCATGCACCAATTTTTTTTTCCGTCTGCTCTGTTTCAGAGAGTTTTGCTCTTCTCCCCATGTCACTTGTTCTGATGTAGTTGTCCTTTCTCCATTTGCTGTTTTTTCATCTGGCCAGTTCTAGACAGTATTTATATCAACAGTTACAATAGTGGGGCACACTATCTAGATACTAATTAGTATTTACCATAATAAACATAAACATTAATTATGATACAGCCCAGGACAATGACAAGGGCACGATCATTAATGACAAAGTTGGCATCTAATAATGAACTTAAATTACTCATTTATTTGAGGGATAAAAATTAATTGAGAACAGAAGTATACTCACTTTGAACCAAAGTTTTCAGTAATCTTTACGGAGTATGATAAGAAAGTGATGAGTGGAAGGTTATACTTGTGCTTAATGAATGAAGCTCATAGTTCCATTCTCAGCTGAAGTATCCACAAAATGGTGCATGTGTATATTAATTTGCAACATTATGTAAGCAAGAAAAAGTATTCTTTTTTTGTTTTGCATATTTTGGCATAGAAAGAATATGCGTAATGCTGCTTTCTGTGCTTTGTCTAGAACATGTGGAGATAGGACCATAACTGGGTGTCTCTTCTAGATTTCTCTTTGCAGTATTGTACTTAAGTAATTTATATACAAACATATTACCTTCTTGTGAAAAAATAAAATTAAATTGAGAAAGAAATGTTGTTTAAACAAAGTTTAAACATTGTTGTTGTTGTCTGAGGCAAATCTTCTTGAATTGAACTATACGCGTATTTGGATGGCTATGGATACCCAGCTAATCTTTCCAGCGAACCTGCTGGAATTGCTTTACACAACTACTAATAACTTCTTTTATGTGTTTGGTAGTCTATTTTCAAACACTCCAGCTGCAGTTATATGTAACCTTGTTTTTTGACTAAAATATCAAATTTGAGTATGAAAATAATCTATCTGTTAAACATATAGCTTGGTTTACAAAACAAGTCTTTCTGTCCAATCTATTTTAGAGTCTAATTTAGATCTATTTTAGAGTCCTTATTAAGAGCATACAGCACTTTATATCCTGTGTTGATAAGTAAAAATTTCAGCTAGTTTTGCTGTTGAGTAATAATATTTAAATGCATGAAATAAAATGAGGAATCATAGCATATGCTGATAACTCAAGAAAGAGAAAAAAAAAGCCACTAGCAAAACCTACATATGTCTTCAGTTTTTCAAGTTTTTAAACCATGATCATCTTTCACACAATATTGAAGAGCTGCTTATCCCTGGGGGCAATGAGGAGACTGTGAAATGCATAGCCAATTTCCAGCCAAATGTACCCCAAACTGGGCGGTCCCCAACTATAAAGACTGTTGTTGAAACTGAAGCAAAATATGAAATAAATGCAGTGATTGTCATCTTAAGGAACATGTCATGCTTACTGCTTCTCATGTTTCCAAATGTTCTGAGAAAAGACTTTTATTTCTACGGAGTGTTCTCTGGACTGTGTTTTTATTTAGTGTCTCTGAAATAAAAATATTTCTTTTCAACTTGTGCAATATGGAAGTAGACTCATTCAAATAGTGTAATGTATAGTAAAACTTTTAAAAATGAATATACAGAAATATTCCTCAAGTTATTTGTAGGGAGACCAGATCATCCTCCTAGATCATAGCAGAGGAATAATTGCATTTTCAAGTGTTTAAGATTTGTTGTAGAAATTATTTGATTTTCTGACTTATATTTGACATTTTGAAGATTTGGTTTTAATAAGTGTGCTGGGACAAGTAATTTGTGTTAACCAGTGACAGAGCAACATTGATTTACACAAAATGATGAGCTGGTTCATTTCTTCTATAATAGAATGAAATGCCTGAGGCAGCTTTTTCATGGGAAAGGCACTACGCAACTGTAAGTAATTTTTCTTAGCTCAGTGAATCAGCATATACTGTAAAAGATGGAAGAAATATTCATATGCCATGTCAGTCATTCTCCTTTGCATGGTGAAAGAAAAAAACCCACAAAAATTCCGATGAGTGATTTTTGACCCATGCAGCTACAAAAAAATTTGCCTGAACAGGCAAGAAAACAAGCTGTCTACATGTCCATGGTAGCAGGTGGCTCCAGTGGGATCTTGTTCATTCAGTGAGTTTTTGTGACCTCTGCATGAGTGGAAAGTTGCGCATGAATATGTAGGCAAGCGCCAGCAAGGCAGATGTTACACTTGCTGACCTTCACTCGCTGAAACTGATAATCAGTTTGGCTGTCATTCATTGTCCTTTCGAGACTTTCACACAGCAAATGTATGCCAAGGAGACATATTTGATCCTGTGGGTCCTGCCAGAAATTCGATTTGGACTTGAATTTTTGGGAATAGACCCGAGCTTATTTTGACAACAAAGGGAATGCTGCTGCAGTAACACGTGCGGATGATAAGGTTTCTCAATCTGTTTGCATGCTCCAGAGCAGAAAGATGTTGGAAGCCTTTGCTACTTTCATGCAGCAGTGGTTATGGCAGCAAAATATGCAATAATATCATATCATATATTGTTTTTTTTTAATACAAAAAAAATGGCCACTGAATTTACAGTTATGTAGCCTAACAAATGAGACAGTCATGGAGAGTGTTTCATTTAAGAGTAGATAAATCATTATTGGCAGTCATAGGAATCTTCCACTTTTATAAGTGACAAGAATGAGTATGTGAAATATAAAGATAAGCATTTTATTTCTCATGAATTTATTGACATCTCATCCACTTTAATCACCCAGCAGCTAAAATAAATGAGATGATAGAAAAGAAAGGCTTTCTGTGGTGCTTTTTTGTCAGATTTGTTTCAAACCTTTATTAAGGATTTTTAGAGATGCTACAATGGTACATGAGAATGAACAACACTGCAGCTGTATCTACTAGACAGAAGGAATGTGATGACAGAAGCATAACAGTGTTCAAGGACCAGAGAATATGAAGGTTTTTTCTTCTTTAGAAGCTGCAGTGGGATGACTATTTCCCTATAGGGATAGTATTTTCTTTTTATGTCAAGCATTTGAAGTCTTACTGCCAGCATTTGGCTCAGTCTAAAGCTCAATTTACTAATTGCCGAGTTTCTATATCCTTTCACCCTTTCTCCTCATGTGCTCTCTGTTCCATTCTATATCTACACAGCCTCTAAAATACTTGACGAATTTGATGTTTGCAGTTCCTACTTTTAATCAAATTCATGAGAGTGCAAAAGTTGCTGTTAGTGACAAACAGTATGATTCCTTGTAGAAATAGGATAAAAACATAAGATTTATAAGACAGACAGCAAAGGAAGAATTCATTGTGAATCCTGTTCACAAGCACATTTGGCAATTTGGTACATAATGTATAATTATTAGTAGAGACTTTTTGAAATACTGCCCATACTAATATGGTTTCCTATTTGTTTTAGTAGGGCTAGTATTTCACTGCATACCTTACAAGTACAAACTGCGCCTTTGCATTTCTTTCCATACATTGCAGTAGCATTTGTTAGAGAGAGATAACAAGATAGAAAAATGCTTCCCTATTCTTCTTTTCTTTATTTTCCCCTTTTGACAGAAATCATTTATTATGTTTCTGTTTTCTTATGCATATTAAATGTAAAGATAAATATAGACTTTTACTGTAAATATCCTTCTAAGAAGCTATTGTACAGTCTGCATCTTCAACTGCAAAGTCCTTTCATTTGCTTTCCCTAAAGCGCAGAGATCTTTTTGTTTGCTGTGGTTGCTTTTTCTGAAGTAGCTTGGATTTAGAAGGAGTTACTGTCAATATTTGTCTATTAAAAAAATATTGGGTTTCACAACAGTCAGGATCCTTTAAAGTTCCAAAGGAATGAGTAGTGACTATGAGGCTCAAGTAAGTAAAGAAGTCTGAAATCTGTTGCCTCTTGCTGACTTAGCTTTCTGATGCATGCTTTGGTCTTCTTCAGTGATAGGTACTAGGTAGGCTTGTGCCTCAGTCACCCAGAAAATAGGCAAAAGGAAATATACTGGGAGCATAATTTGAAAGTGAAGTGAAAAAACTTCTGACACAGCAGCTAGGGACAGATATGCTGATCTATTCTCCCAGAATAAGTTCACATGCCCAGAAGGACTACAACATGCTATGTGAGCAGTAACTCTTCTATTAGAACTGTATTAGAAAGTAGACTTTACAAAGAAAGCACTGGGCAGCTCCATTTGCCTCAAACTTTCCTTCTAGATTTGCCTCAGGAAAAGGTTAAAGAAATAGTTTATACCATCTCAGAATTATGAGGGTTATCTATTCCTCTCACTTACAAGCAGAGATACATCATAGACCTGGACTGTGCCATGCAATGTTGATGAGGTAACAGGCATCAATCTCCAGTCCTGAGACTTGTAGTGCTACTGGCTAAGCCAGGCTCTTTTTCACTCCAGCGCTTCCAATCTCTCTGTCCCATATCACTGCTGAGTGCAGATATGACCCATAGTGATTAAAAAGGTATTCAGAAATATGGAAGAAATTACCTTTTTTATATAGGGGTAAAATGACATCTCACTGCATGAATACCTCTTTGACTCTAAGATTTATACAAGGATTTTTTGGAGGGGAGAAAAAAACACCTTTCCAAAAGCGTTCAAGACTAAAAAAAGAAAATCTTAACAGACATAATACATTCTAATCAAATATATTCACATTATACATATATTAATATGTAATTTCATTACGGATGTAACTGTGTCAATTCTAACCTAGCAATGATATTTAATAAGATCAATATTCTTTCCCCATTTTCTTTTCTCTTTTTCAGGCGATGTGTTTTGAGCAGAATGATTTCCTGTCTTCATGGTGACTAAAATGTTATTAATAGTATACAACCACTGAATCCCCTGATTTTTGCCCTACATAAGACCTTAATCTGGGCTTTAAAATGATCACTGTCTTTAAAAGTGGACAACTATTCAATTTTTGGAAAATCTTCATCCTAGGACTTTCTTCAATGCAGTTCTGATGGCAAAAGGAAAAAAAGAAAAAAGGAGACAATCAGAAAAACACTTAAGACTGTGTGAAATTGAAAACCAGAAACTAGACAGAGCAATATCAGAAGACTGTGAGATTGTAGTTTAGAGAATTCATCAAAAATAGGCATATGCTACCTTTCAAGGATGTTTGGCTCATAAAAATCATTCTTAATGTTCTAATGTTTGTTATTTCTTCATATAGTATTAATTTTAGAGTGATATTTATTATTGACCATGAATGTAGGGTTCTTTTTTGCTTTGTTTTATTTTTTTTTTCCTGAGTAAATGCATTAATCAAGTTGTACTTTACATAGAAATTTGTTTTTATTGGGTTTATGCAAGCAATTTAAAAAAATTCCATTAAGAATAGTTTATTGCTTCCAGTATTGAATGTAACAGTATTGAGTAAGTAAGGTATACACTGGTATAACTGGGTCTATCAGCCAACATCAGTTTATTTATTGTATCAAATTTCATTAGTGACTATGAATAGATCTCATTCCACTGATGTCAACGATGTTGTACATAGTCCTGTGGACTTAAAAGCACCTGTCTTTGGCTGACAAAAATGCTAAATAATAGGACTTAAAATGCTGTTCCGTGAATTAGCAAGACGCGATGTTCTATTTTGGGAGGAGGAAAAAATAAGGTGGCAGAAACACCTCTTATCATTCCTATAACTGAATAGGCAGGTTTATTTGTAGATTAGATGTGTGAGGCATGGAGCTTATCCTGTGGTAATATATGGTGTGCTACTTCCAAATTCATGTTGTTAGATCTTCATTGAACTGTGAGTTTATATTAAACTTAGCCCTCCTCTAATATCTTCATTATTTGTACTCCCCAATGCAAAGGCCGTATATACAATTATGGATGCCAAAAATGGCATGAATAAAATTCAGCAGTGGATGTCTCAAGTCAGTATTAATACTAAATAGATGGCATCACAGGCCATAGAATAAATCAGGCCATTAATGTACTGAAGATGTACATCGTCAACAGGCTGTTGATTGATCAAGTAGCCACTGATAAGTCAAGACCTTACCCAGCGAAAAAAAGGAGGAATTGATTCCATCAGGTTGACATAGACTAAGTCTAAGTATGAGTCCTTTACTCTAAGCAGAAAGCTATCTTAGTGTTGAGGCTGTCATCTCATCTGGTGTTTTTGTGGCCTGTTTTTTCCTTCGGGGCAGAACAAGGGAACAGGAAGAAATGAGAGCCTATAATTTTCTTGCTGAGCACTGAGATGGCAGACAACACAAACAACTGCATTGCAGTCTGAAGTGATGGTCTGCTGGAGAGACTGGCTCTCTGGATTGCATCTTTTCTCTGTACAGGGCTAACGAAAGTCAGTGGGACATACATGCTCCTTTGTTATCAGTGATACTCTATTTATACTTATGTAATTACAGTCACTGAGTTTTGATTGTTACTGTTGGCTTATGAGGAAGCAAAGGACCCTAGAAGGATACCACTTAGAAAGGATGAGAAGAAGCCTATAGGAAGAAATGCAGGCTTGAGATAACTCAATACTTCACCTGGTGATACTATTCAAAATTTCAGCACAGTGAGATGGGTAATATGGTATATTTCTATGGGATAAATCTTATATTTCAGCGTAGATTGTGACCTGCACAAAGCAAACACACCTGGGAAAGTAAAAAGAAATGCTCATATTTCCTGACAGTTTTGCAATCTGATAGAAAATGGTATAAATAAAAAATTTAGGATCGTAGTCAGCACAACAGGGCAACAACAAACCAACCAACTGCCCAGAAAAAGTCTGATCTTGTTCACAATAGCGAATCCTAGTGCAAAACACAGCATTGCTTAAAAAGAAGATTGGAGTCATATGAACACAAAGGGACCAATTATTTTTTTCAGTTGTGCTACTTGGTCAACCTGAAAACACCTGCTGAAGTATTCCCACTCTCTTTCCAACACAGAAAATTCACAGGTGATTCATGTTAGATTATAGGCACTTTCATAATCATCAGTATGATGTTACTAATTCTCTATTCACTCTATTTCAGGGCTTTGATCAGGGGACTGGTTTTCCTTATAGTCACAGATGGCTGCTGTTTGACAGGCTGACAGGCAAACAAAGTAAATAGGCATTAAAATAAAATATTCCTTTGTTTTGGAGAGTCAGGCCAATGTCTCCAGTTGTCTTGTGGATAGACGCTGCTGTATAATGCTTCTAGTGCATTAAGATGTGAAGGGGACATGGTGTATTTAAGTTATTCTTTCAGAAAGCCCTTAACCTGTTGAGGTTTTGACCAACACATCTGAGCTCACAGTGCAATTTCACCATTACACTTCAGTTAAGGTGATTCTGTTACTAGTTGTGTGAAATTTCAAGCGATTAGTCTAGAAATATCCCATCTGGCAGAGATATGCCTGATTCTGCATAACAATGGGATTTCTGAAAACAGATCAATAGTAGGATCAAATGCTACATAATTATTGTGTGTCTAGGCCTATATCTAGCTTCCTGCCTCCAAAATGCAAGAACAGATTCTTTGTTTGTGAAAAAGAAAAAATAGAACAAATTCTCAGGGTCATTACAAGGTACAGATACTAATAAAGTATGTAAAGTAGTCACTATACATCTGTTTTAATGACATATTTCTCTATTATCAAAAGAGAAATCCTATAAATCAACAGTGATTTTGAAACTGCTGAAATATTTTAGATTAAAAAGAGCTGTTCTATGCCATCTGTGGCAGCTCTTGAAGAAATGTGACATCTGGTTGGTGAACTCTCCTGGGGTAAATTTGCAGGCCTGAAAATGCAGCTTTCCATGTAGGAATTGCTACTGACCTGTCGATGCAATATGATACAGTTTCCATTCTGACTAGTTAGGCTTTGTGAAGAAAGTAGTCCCATCACTCCCTGAACTGATCTTTTACCAGATATGCAGAAAAGAAATCAAATAAGTCACTTACTCACGGGCCCCAGAAAAGGATAACAGTATGACCTGTTCCTTATTCTTGGTACGTATCAATTAAGACAAGCTTAAAATAATGTTTTCAGCCATTATGTATGTTTTAATTTCAAACAGTGGAGTTATCAATAAAATAAGTATATTTTATTGATATGTTACCTACCTGAAGATAGGCTCTCTATTTAATAACATTCAGTACTTGAAATAAATGACAAAGTTAAGTAGCTGAAAAGAAGCTCCAATACCTGGGAGCTTTCATAAACAGGTTTCTTTTCCACTTGATTCCTAAATAGTTTTATTAGATTGTGGTTTGCTGCTTAGTGAAACTAAATAACAATTTATAAGGTATTCTGTTGAGAAGGAGAATCAAGCCTGTTATCTTTAAGATCAGTGGGAAAATATGTTAGTTTTTATTTAGTAGTTAATTAACTGTGTTAATTTATTTAGTATTTAAATTTTTGGAACCTAATTGTCTTTGTGCATAAATAGCTACCACTTTGTAGCTAAGACCACAACTCTAGATTAAAGTCTCCAAGCATGACCTCGCTGAGAAGATCACATCTATGATCAGTCTGTAATTAATAGAATAAAATGCACTTTTACAGGAGTTTCAAGCACTCATCTTTCACCCTAGAAGCCATGTAGTGAATTAGCAGGCTGGCGCTTCATCTTCTAAAGCAGGGTTATTGTTAGAGGATGGGAAAAGCAAACATGGTAAGAGCTTGAGGTGCCTGCACTTTTTGCAGGGGATTTGGTTTTACCCACTGGTAGCGACTGCCCCTGTGTGGTGGAATATCGCATCTGCTTGGACATGCGCTTGTGCCATATGTCAAGACCTGGATGGGGAAGGACAGCTCGTCACTGTTAACAAAAGTCAAACCAAGAGACTGTGTCATGATATCAGATATTTTGGATGGATTTATGCAGGAGTGCCATGGGAACAATAGCCTTGTGTCATGCCAGGCAGAAGTGGGCAGTGTAAAGTACGCTCTTACCCTTTCTAGAGTGAAACCAAGCCAATGGAAAGGAACAGAGCTGGAAATCTGCTGCTAAAGTTAATCCTGAAAGGTTTAAGGGAAAATCCAAACATTTCCAAATATCACGTCACTTGCAAGGAATCATAGAGAAACCTTGAATTCTGTCATTGTTTTTGGAAATGTTTGTCTCTAGGTTTTGACCTCGTTTGATAATTCTGATTCTATGACCCTGGTTTCCAAAGATGTTGTGCAATAAAGGCATGTTTTCCAGCTACTGAAAAAAAAACCTGTTTTATTTCTAAGGAAATGATTATAAGCAGGTCTATTTGTTAAATATCATAGAAATTGTAATTTAAATATTGAAGTTGTTTTGTTTGTAGAGTAATAAAAATTCATCAGCCTATATTTCATTATGGAAACAAAAGTAGAAAATGCAAACCATTATTTTCAAATATTTTTGTTATAGTCTGTATAAACAAGAAATTAACACCATAAATTTTGGCCTATAATTTTTGTTCAGTTTTGTAAATGCAAAAACCTGGGTTAGTAAAATTATGTGCCTATCAATACTTGCGGAAACAAATCATAAATCCAAAAATAAAAAAAGGCATTTTTACAAAAGAAATATCCTGGTAGCTATTTGAAAAAGACTTTCCTAGACTGAGATAAGCTAAGGTAAGGGAAGATTTGCATATTAAAAAAGAATTCAGAAGACAAAAAAAATTGCTATATTATTAAGTAAACATCAGCACTTAAATGGTAAAAACACACAAAAAATATGCTTGAAATACATATCCTGAGATTTATGGTTTATTTACTAAAATTTTGAAGTAGATACCAGTGCTCAATTCTTTTTGATGAAAGATATTAAAAAAGATTAAAGACATCTATGTAATAAGGATCTGAAATGAGGACTGACCTTGATCAAATCAGTCTGCATTAGAATAGTTTTATTTTCATATGTATCTATATTAAATCCTATTATCCTATCCTCTAAGTACTTTCCTCATCACACTGAGAGGCTGGGTTTATTAACTTCTATCCATATTTCATGGACAAAATGGTATATTACATTGAAAATGTTCATGATTTTATACAAAATGTGGGCTTGAGGCTTTTCTGTGAGATGCATGAAGGTGCAAACACATATTAATGTGGGCTCAGACTTTGCTCCTTAGTAAGACTTTAAAGTTGTTTTTCACTGTGTAATTGTCATCTCTGTGTGTAATGGACATTAGACAGCCTCTCAGTCTGCTTACGAAAGAATCCTACAATCCCTCTGCCATGCAGATCTTACTTAGATCTGTGAAATAAACATTGTGCTAAGAAGTATCTATGTCCCAGGGTATTGTAATTTGCTGTTTTTGACACAAACAAGTCTTCAATTTCTAGATTTAATTCTGTCTATTTTACCCTTCCTATAAGTTATATCTCGTTTCTTCTTTTTTTGTTTTGTTTCCATGAAAATAATCTTGACTAAACATTTCCTCTGTATTGACTTAGTATTTTTTTTTTAAATTCATCTTGGTGGATATTTTCACTTTTTTTTTTTTTTCTGTGTGTCTATCACTCCAGGAAAATTCCTGTGTCAACATTGTCTCTCATTTTAGAGAAGTGAAAATGAGAAAAATCAGTCAGCATGTTCATCATTTGTCTTTACATTAAATCAATCTTGAAATATAATTTATCTTTCCCATGAGCCTTTCAGATGATACACAAATCTCAGTTAGACAGCTCTTGTGCAACTGGCACTGCTTCATTTGAGTTGCATATCTATGTGCTTTTTCATGCTCGCATTGGAGCATTGGATCCCTGTCTTAACTGGATGTGAGGCATGTACTCACATTTCAGGTATTCTGGGTAAATCAGATCATTATACTCTAGGTTAACCTAATGAATCACCTTGGTATGTTAAAAAAAAAAAAAAAAAAAAAAAAACTTCATTTTAAAAGAACAATTGTTTACCAACTTCCACATCACTGGAAAGTAGTTATTAAAATTTATATAGAAAAACAGTTTGAAACACTATGCTTGAATTATGGTTAAACTAAGTTTTAACTCTTCTGCCCAATTTTGTGTTCATTTGAAGAGGGACAATCTTTTGGTATTTTCTTTGGATAGCTCTCTGCACAATGGCCTGATGCATGGATGAAGCTCATTGTTACTGTTTTTACAGAAACACATTTCTTCCAATAATTAATACACTATTTGTAATCAGTTTTTTTTTTTTTTTTTTTTTTAAGTATTTAAGACAAATTATGCTTGTATATGTTAAGACCTTTCATGGGCCTAAATCTAAAAAATAAGACATAAGAAAGACCTAGAAACGGAAAAAAAATGCATTAAAATAAATAAATAGCATAGTTAAAGAAATTATCATTATCTGAGAGATTAAATTATCTCAGAATTCTTTGGGGACAAGACTGAAATAGTTGCAACATTTTTCTAAATTAAGGACATTGTGGAACAGTTCTGATCCAAGCTGTGTGGAGCCTCCCAGGACCTCCAGTGCCTTGTGGGAAACTCTCTTTCGACCTACAACGTACTTTGTTCATGTAGTTGATATGACATCCCTGGCCAGCAAGCTGGAGTGTGAGGATCATTTTTTTCTGATGAAAGGCAAAACAATTTTCTAATTTCTCCTGGAAGATGCACTGCAGCTGAGCCTCTGTCTGCATTGCCCATGAGAGGGTGACCTGCAAGTCAGGCTCATGACACTGGAGGTACTGGAACTTGCTGGAGCATATTTCAGAGTCCTAGTTCCTGACTATCTTGACCTACCTCTAAGCCGCCTTTCAGCCTATGCCTGTTTTATTTTTTGAATTGCTTTATTTTATAGGAACATGGAGTGATTGGGGCAGACCTGGCTCTTCCCTGACAAGACACTGGAATGCAGTAGGTCCAGGTCTCTAAACTTCTGAATTATAAAGCTATCCCAAGTCAAACAAACAGATATGAGCAAGGAGTCTTGATCTGAGGAGGACAGATTGGTAAAGCAAAGGTAAGAAAGTGCTCTGCAAGCTTTTTACCAGATCAGGGCTATAATTCTAAGATTAAATGATATTGTGAAGGGAATGAGATGCTGGCAGGATGTTAAACTGCACTTCAGGCCTAAAATAAATGAATCTTTTGAGAGTCTTTAGATATTCATTCTTATTTAACACCAGCACTAAGTATGTCTCCAATGAACTGCTGCTTTTCAAACCTGTTCTGTGGTCATTTATCAATTGATATACTTCATGTCTCATCTTGCTCTGTAGCTGCATTTGGTTGATTGCTGACCAGACTTTCATTCCCTAACCGAAATCATATCAGTACTCAGATGCTGCTATGATCTGTTGCTACTTTATCAATGTGAACAATGTCTTTCTCCCTGACCCTCAGGCTGGTTTGTGGAGGTGTACTACCTTCATGTGCATGCACTGTCTGGATGCAGACCATGCAGAATAGCAAGCATTAGACTGTACCCTCAGGACTACTAGCAGAGCAAATAGAAATGTTCACAAGGAATAATAGGAGGAAGCAGATTGCAGCTGCTTCTCCACAGGATTTAGCACTGGTACTTTTGTTTTAAAGACTAAAATAATCATCTATCCCAAATATATAATATAGCTATTAAAACCCAGTATTTGAGTGGATGTTTAGTTCAAAAGACCAGAGATAGGAAAAAAAAACGTGCAAAACATCAAAGACTAGAGTTATCACTAGTCTGTTTAAGCCCTGAGTGAACAAATATAAGCAAAAACATGAAGAATGAAGATATGAAAGAAAGACATGTGCTATGTGCTTTGTCCTTTGTACTTTGTACTTTGACATGCCGTCCTGCAGTTTACGAGGCCAACTTCAAATTCTTACTGGACCTAAACAAAATTCCTAAATTTGAAGTGCTCCTTTCCCTAGGGACTGAAAAAGGTATCAAATCACAATAGAATTCAGGGGTTAGGAGGATGACAAAAGAAAGATCTGAAAAGCTACTCTGGACAAATATTTGACTTTTAAAATTTTAATTCTGTATCAGAAAAATATGCCTTCACTTTTTGAAAATATATATTTGTTATAGAAATGATAATCAAAATCACAACATTTTACAAATGTTACAAAAAAAGAGGAGAAAGCTGAATTTGAAATATTTTCCATCAATTGGTGTAGTACCAATGATCTCAGACTTTGCACACCAATATAAAACATGATAAGGGCTAAATATATTTCCTTCCGAAAGAATGTTTCCAGGAAGAAATTTATGGTACTATCTGATTAGACTTTCTTGTAGGTGAAAATCTATTCACAAAAAATAGCTTACTATGTTCATGTGCATTGAAGAGTTCAAATGAAAAACCATCAGTGGAACTGAATTAAAACCATATCGCTGAGATTTGGTCTGGTATAAATTATCTTTATTGTTATTGTAGAACAACATGTAAGAGAAACAGTCCTTCATATCTCTGAATTTTTGGCATGGGAGATGGTCTCACAGTCCAAATCTCACTCTTATGGCTTCTGTATTTCTTAGCACGTAAGAACTTCTAAGCTATAAAGTTTTGCAATCACTTTGTGACATATAAATATAAATAATCTAACACAGATTAGGATTTATTTTATGTTTCTTTTATTTATTTTTTTAACAGTCTTGATCATGTCAAGAAATGCCAACTTCTTATCTGTAAAATGTACTGGAGGTATAGTACCATGTTCTGGTTTTACCATTTGAAATCTCTTTCATCTATCATAGTGATAAAATATCTGTCAAGCACTCTGTGCAACTCCTTTATGCCTTGCTAGCAGTGCTGCAATTAGGATCATACTGTGTCATATTCGGAGCTCAGTGACTGTTAAATGTGCTATGCCTGCATCACACTATTGTATCAGTCATTTTAGATGACCCCCTTGCAAATTGCTGCCAAAAGTTTATGTGTCAGAAATCACTTTCAAAATGCTTATGAAGTGAAGAATTTTCACAGTTACCTACCTAGATTCTAAGAACTGTCAGTCAACAAAATCAGGCTTGACAGTTTATATTCTAAGACATACTATTCAAAGATTTGCTTGAACAATTATTCCTATCATCTGTCAGCAATTGGGTTCTGTGTTTAGTCAGTTGTTCACCTTTATATTGTAATAACCACTGAAAATTGCTACAAGAGATCTGCCAAAACCCTTGATATTATTTTTTAAACAGGATGAGTCACAGACATGCACATCAGCATTATGGTGCTTGAGTGTTGCTTCTGGTGTAACCTGCAAGTTCAGTCCTTTTGCCCAGGTGTGTGGTTGTTTTCATTCAGAGCTCTATGCTGTTTCATCAATGTTTACTCTCTCATATGATTTAAAAAAAAAAAAAAAAGACTTAGATACTGAACAGATTTATTTACAAATCAGTTGAATGTATCTTTTGCAGAAGGGATAAAATTGTTTCCTCTTGGTTTTATATACCCTTTCTGGGACCTGAAGATACACTTAAACCAATGTTTCAAGCTTGTCTTTACAGCTACATTTCTATGCAATATCTTGATTCCAGTAGCTGAAAACACCCACGCACAAAATGAAGAAAAAACATAGAATGTGATGAAACCTGTGATAGAATTATAAGAGTTTGACTACTGTGAACTCATCATATAGTTGCTGGACCAAAGGTGAAATTTGATTATTGGGTAAAACTCTACTTTCTCTTTCTAATTTCCTAGAAAACTGTAGTAACCTGCTTAGTTTTAATGTAATATGTAAAGTAATACGGCTTTGACTCTGATATAAGTCCAGAGAATATATAAACTGAAGATTCTGATAGGAAATATTGTTTTTTGATAGTATTTTATTGTTTGTTTATTTATTTTATTTATATTTCTTTATTTATATTCCTGCCGATATGGGAATAAGAATCAATATCCTTAAAGAGTTGTTATAAATTAAATTTGAATCATTTTCTTACTCATAATTCAAGACTGGACCAACATCCTATTAAAATGAAGGCCAAAACTCCAATAGTCTTCAAGATTCTTCAAATGGTGCTTTGCTTAAAAGAAAAAAAATGGAAATAGGCACACAGATAATTAATTTTATTTGAGAGCAAGAACAGTAAAGAAAGAGAAGAAGAGGAGAGGAAAAAATGGTGTGCATCAAATGGGGCTTATGCGGACTTCATTTGCCCTGCTGCCAATCTGTAAACCAATCCTTTTCTTCATCATACTTGTAAGATGCATCTTAGTTTTCCCAAAGAGTTTGCTCCGTGTTATCAAGTCTTTTGCTCAGACTGTGTGGTAGGTACCTCTCAAGATCCAGAAAGGGAGTTTGTCAGAGCCTAAACCCATCAATAGGCCCCACTCCACAGATCTTTGCCTCTAAGACCAGATTCTTCATAAAACAAAGTTACAGAATAATACTACTATAATCTGTGCTCTCTTCATTCTCAAAGGATTTAATTTAATTCTATTGGCTTTCTACATGCTTTCACCCATGATCTAGGCCAAGACCTCATGTCCTAGGAAGAAAAAAAATCATCTAGAAATGGTAGAGACCTGTATTCTTTTGTACTTGGACATTTTACATTAAAGAATAATTCATAGAAATAATGCTGTGAACAGGTCATGATTTCAACTTCACAGTTATGTGTATTCCATGGAAACTTCTGCAGTTCTCATAGCAGCAATGCCTAATTGTCCTTTTGGGCCATCTCTTGCTGAAATAGAACTAAAAGGGATTTCTTGCTCATTTAAAGCTGTTCTTTCTCCCTTTGGAAGTGGATCCATTGTCTCGAAAAGAGTCATTAGTCACCAGGCACTTCAGAGCAGATCTACCTTCCCTGCTACAGGAAGGTGATATCAGGAGTTCATGCCACAAAAAAGCCCTGTCACAATTGCATCTATACATGTAAGGAATAAGCTATATTAGTGTATAAGAGTTTCCTGTCAGTATGGTATTTCTGTTTAGCAGTTACAAGTTTGCATATATACTTCTAAATATATTTGCACATATAAATAGATAGATATTATATCTTATAGATATAAGAGTGCTGGATAAAAAAAGAACTTTAACTGATACTAAATCAAGGAATAAACCATGGATAAGAGAGTCAGTGGGACCTTTTGTTTAAATGACTTTCCTGGGCTTTGAGATTCTACAGTGGGTACACAAAGTTCTAGGAGGCAAATTGTACTTGGATGAGAAGAAAGATAAAAACATTTCTAGCAGTCTGCTCATGTTTTTCTGTAGTCTAATGAGAAGCCTTTTTGCTGTCTGGCCTAGTCATTTTAAACACCAAATTTTGGATGAGATTTCTTTAACTTTGGCCTAGTTTCCCTGGTTTGTCACAGTGTGTTAACTATCAGAATAATTCTAAAATGCAGGCATCCGGCAGCATAATTTCTCCAAGAATGGAGCCAATAAAGTTTTTTAATTGCATGATATGAAAATATAATGTATATACAGTGTTCAATTCAAATTTTTGTAACTTGACATCGTAAATGCATATGACCATTTATTACAGACAAGAGAAACGTAATTTGAGCTGAAACAAATACGTTATATGGGAGTGAATGTTTTCAAATGTTCACTTACGTGAAAACAACTCTACGATTTAAGTCTCTGAAGGGGATGAAAGTAGACATCTTATTGGTCAATAGTGAGAAATGTGCTTGAGAGTTGATCTGCTGCATCTATTACCCTAGTTTGATTTTTGTGGTGTTTTGGTTTTTTTTTTTTTTTTTTTTTTTGCCAAAGAATGCTAGAAACAACCACATGAAGCCTGTTACTATGCTATTTACTGCAGAACTTTCAAGATTCCTCACTGAATTAGCGGAGTTACCTGTTAAGAAAATAATATGGATCAGATGAGGAGACTGGATCTAAACAAATCCAAGTAGCCTGAGCTACTATTTATACTATCTACCATTGCTGGAATAATAAAGTAACTTGAGACCCTATGAATCTGTTACCACCTTTTAGATGTTTTTGAGAGTATTATATGCCAGATGTGTAATGGAAATATATGATACTGTGCCTACTCGCTCAGAGTAGAGCAGGTGGCAATGATTCCAGTAATAAGGTCGTCACTTATATTAATCTTAAGAATAATGCAATCTTGTTTAAGAACATGCCTGACTAGGATGATGAAAGAAAGTCAGGAGTGCTAATGAAGAATTTTACCATGAGTAGTGCCACCTGTTCTGACCAAGTAATTTTTACTGACTTGAATTATGTAAGGTAGAATCATAAGCCTTAAATGAACAGAACTCATTTAAGAGCAGGAAGGAAAAATCAAAGCTGGTCCTTGAGGAAAAAAAAAATGCTTATTAAAATTGAACTTGCTGTATTTGGAATTCTGTCTACAAGGTTACTTTTATTTCTCATCTTTTTGTTTACACCCCAGCTGGGATCAAGCCAGTTGCTGCTTCTGAAGTGGAATGTAATTCCTATGGCAATTCAGTATTGGTGATACCCTGTTCAATTCAAGCACTTGCTGCTGTTTCTGGAGTCCAGGACCAGTGACAAAAAAAGGTGATCGAAATGTATGGTTTAGCCATGAGTCCTGAATGTGAAAACACAGCATGAAGCAAAACATTTGCAGTGAGAAAGATTTTCGTTAAGTCCTTCTCCTTGTCTTGAAACATAGGAATTCAGTGTCCTCTTTACCTGTATGCAATTTCTTAGAAGGAACAGCTTCTGTTCCCTGAAGAAAGATCTCCTTTTAAACCAGCCAAACTACCAAATCCTTTGCCTTATCTCTGCGACTTTCTTCTTTGATAACTTCGTCTGGTGAGTTCAGTAAGGGGCCAGTCCTTGTATTGCCTCTCAAGTGTTGCTAGATGGGCAGTTATCTGAAATTGTTACATTCATTTCTGCTTGTTGCAACTACTCATTTGTTAACCCCATAGATTCAGACCAACAAAAACATGTATAATATTCTTGCATTTTCTCAAAATAGATCTTCAACCAAACACTGGCACATCTTGCTGTTTACATTTTTTATCTCCTTTTTTCCATTCTGTCCAAAGAGTTTACTGCCTCACAGCAATGTTACCAGGAGGAATTGTTTATATCATCTTGGCTCAAACTCTGTCACTGACTCTATTTCTCCTGATTGTCTGGTGATAGTGGTAGAATCTGATGAAGAACAGCGGGAGGACGGTAATTTCTGCAGCAAGACTAGCTAGAATTTATCTGTGAATCTCACAACATTTGAAGTCTTGTGCAGAATAAAGGAAATATTTCCGTGATCCATTGCAAACTCAACAGTCAGGCTGGTCTCTCTTTGAAGTATTGTGGTTTCTTTCTTTTTTCAGTTAAGAGCTTAGGACACTATTTAAAAAATAAACAAACACCTCCAAGTTTTGCCATTCTGTGTTTTATTTAGGTTCATTTCTCTTGGCCCTAATCTACTAGATCTTGTAACTGGGGCAACAATCAGGACCTTTATCCATAGGAAGAAAAAACCCTATTTAAAAATAGTGAATACATAGAACAGTAAACTTTTTTTTTTTTTCCCCCCTGAAATAATTAACTATAGAACTTCAGATAAAAACAGATGTTGGCAAAATAGTCTATGAAAATGGTGCTATCTAGCAAGGAAAGAGACTGTGATTAAGGAAACATATATATGGTAGTGATGCTTTAATAGCATAAGCATTACAACGTACAACTACAGTTGATCCAGCACAGCAAAATCACATGCAGTTACATGGACATATTTGCCAGTATATAGTCACTGTAATTACTGTAAACTTTAACAGCATAGCAACATAACTATGACATGCATTCCCAAATTCTTAACTTCTCCCAACCTGCTGAGGTCTTTTGTTGGTCTTGCAAGCCCACACTTGCAGTACAGGTGTTGCAAGTGTGCCTTGGTCAGCACACTGACTTCACCTGGAAAACAGTTGTTAGATTCTAGTAGCTGTGTGCTGGGATCCTCCTCATTTGGTCTGATCTCTTAGTGTGCAGGTTATCTTTTCACCCCCTCAGATCTCTGTGACTTGAGGCCTTTTGTGCTTCCTCATTCTACTCAGATAATTTTTTGTCATCTCTGGTGAGTCTCTCCCAGAGCTATCACAAGGACAAGCCATCACTCTGTCCTTGCTCTGCTTCGATGACCTGCTGTATGTTCATAAGAAATGTTAGATGTATTTGTGCTGGGCTTGAAATTTGTTTTACTCATCCATCTTAGCATAACAGGCTTCTTTCCTCTGTCAGAGGCTTGTGATCTCTTGATGCCCAAGGAGAAAAAAATTGTGCTACTCCACAGCTTAAAGGTGTTTTTTTTTTTTTTTAATTTTACAGAAAGAATATATAGAGCTTACCAAAGAAAACCACTTTGTACTCAGTCTCTCTCTGAAACAGACAAAGCAATTTCTGAAGAGGTTTTTGAGATTTTTGGAGGATAGCTAACATTCAGCCTTAGAAGATTAATAATAACCTCCATATTTCTAATGACTACGGTGCTCTGTGTACTTCCTGGGGAGACTAGCTATTCCTCTCTTCTAGAAAACTAACTGGAATCTCTCTCTTCTGCCTTGACTGAAGGATTTCTAGAGAAAGACATGAAAGCAATGAAGTAAATGTCTTCCCTCTTTGCACCTTCTGTTCTCTTTCTGAATTACCCACTGGTGTTCATGTGCAGGCAAAATCAAAGGAGGCAAACCTTTTGACCCAAGGAAATTAGTCTGTCTTACTTGCTAAAGCAGCTATGTGCTGAAATAATTAGTAAGTAAGACCTGACTGAAAACAAATTCTCTTGACACATAAACCAAGTAAGTGGTCTGAATAACAGGAATATGCAAAATAATTCACAAGGTAATTCTGAACCCTTTGATAAGTGGAATATTAGACAAAAAATGTAAAATTGAGAAAGTTATGGTTTTAGTAAGTACTTAAGCAGTTCAATAGTTGCTTGTAATGCCTTCTTTGTGCTATCTCTCAAATTATATTAGAAGCTGTTTTTCCTTCAGCTTAAATAATCCTTTACAATCTCTGTAAAAATGGAAGGCATGCATGCTTGAACTGTTTTTGTTCTATTACAGCACACAGAGCACAAATGAAACTGACTCTGAAATTATGATTTGCACAGTACTACGTAATGTAGGTGCATCTGAAATTTATAGTGTACTACGAGCTGCTTAATACTCCGCACTTAAACTGCTCTGTTTCCACAGCAAGCTGTAATAACTAGAGATTTAATACAGAACCTGGTATCTGGACAGTTATTAACATTGTTTTCACAGTATTTTACTGCCTGCTTGTAAACACTACTTTATTGAAATGTAATAGTATGTGCATGGCTATATAAACAGTGAAAGAGAAAAAGTTTCTCTTCTGCAGAAGTACTGCAGAAAAAAATATGAAAAAAAGTGAAATAAAAGAAATGAAAAGACTGTGAACTTAAACATCCAATTCTATATACAAAAAAAAGTAAATCTCTTTCTACTGTAGAGTTTAACCTTGTGCACCTGTTCAAGCTTTTTAACAAAACAAAGCAGAGAAAAATGGGAGAGGTTGCTACTTTGGAGATTGTTTTTGTTTGCTTTTTAAGCTATTTTATTTTTTTAGAGAAGTAGCGTTTGTTTTTTTCCTTCCATTCTATTTTCATGGTGTTTTCAAAGGTGGAAGGACACTTTAATATGTGGTGTTATTTTTACAACTGAATGTTGTGCCTACAAGAGTGAGGGATTTAATCCTACTATATTGAACAATTTAAAAATACCAGGGAATTTAAGTTAATGGTTATGTCTTGATCTGTGTATGTTTCAAAGTATTTTCTGTGGTCTAATTTAATTTGCATGTATTTTAAGTTTTTTTCTTTCCACTCTGTCACCTTTGATAAGTGTTTTAGAGCTAGTTCTTAGCAACTATATTAAAATCAACCTAAATATTTGGACCTTTCCACACAGGAAGAAAAACTCTTGTCCAACCACTGAAGCACAGTACTAACAGTAGACAGCAACAGTGAGTTGTTCAATACTAAACTACTTATTTATAAGCAGTTAGGGACTTAACTTCATTTACTTATTTGAGAAAATCTCAGCCTAACTGTCAAAGTTTACTCATAACTAGCCATAGCCTTCATAATATATTTGTGCAGATAATTTAAATTGGTCAGCAGGAAGGGAAGAAAAAAAGGTTAGAGGCTATTTTGGGAAGGAGGACATCATACCTCAATCTGCTTTCTCAGCATTGTTGAAGTTTAGAATCAGTAAACCAAAACTGGTTTCCAAATGCTTTTTTGCACATACCATCAGTTTCTAAGCTGGGTCTTCTATCCTGAAGGTGTCTTTGAATGTTTCCTCTTACTCCATGACATGTAATTTCCTGCTCTGCAGATACTGTTCTTCTCCTAGTTCCCAAGCTTCAGATCCCTTTTACAGATGCTTTTCTTACTTGTCCACAAAGATAAGCAGCTGAGAAGCTGAGTTAGGCTCTAATTGATGGACGATCCTTCTGAGTTGCTTTGTCTGTATCAATTTTGATTCAAAAAGAGAAATCTGTAATTAAATTTGGTGCACAGCTAACATCAAACATTGCACAGCTGTTTCATATATATAGTTATGATGGAATTTTAGACACCTGACTAATACAATTTATTTGATGGGGCTTTAGATCTAGAGATTAGCATATCACAACTAGATCCATGAGTATATCTTGCATTCTGATATCTTTTGAAAAGTCAGGTAGACATACACAGAAGCACTACTAGTAGTTTGGATATCTCAAACCAGGAAAAAATGGGCAACAAAAAAGAATAGAAAAATAGAATATTTCTTTCATAATTCATAAAACAAGAAGATCTGTTAGCCTAGTCACTACTTGCACAGAATTCCCAGACTAACAGTGAAACATTTTTCCTGTGTTTGTTAATGTCTTGTAGATGGAAAAGAAAGGTCAGAGAATTCCTATTGGTCCTGTTATTATATTTTTAGTCCACAGTGCTAAGAAATACATAGTCAAGCATTAAAAAAATAAATTCATCAACACCAAAAAAAAAAAAAAAAAAAAAAAGAATCTTCTGTGGATAAGAAGGAGGGTAAGAATAATGATATCTTTAACATTAAATATCTAAACTTCTAACAATGACAATTATTGACAAAATGACAATTATTTTGCAATGTGAGGAGACTTTTTCTACATTTAAAGGTAAGGTAGACAAAAACTGGAATTAATATATGCGATTTTTTTTTACTGCTTGGGTTTTGAAGCATTTGGAAGCACTATTAAAAAACAGACCAAGCAAAATATTTTTTCTGAATGTGTCTTCCACATATTATGTATTTAAATAGAAAGGCAATACCAGAGGAAATGTAACTTAAAGATCATGCAAAATATATACACAGCACTGCATTCATGAGTCAGAAAATACTACTAGCATGTTACCCTATAGAATATTATTTTTAAAATCCTAATTGGATCTGAAAGGACTTTAGTAATTATGTCCTTTCTTTTTCCCAGTAGAGCATAGAACAGTCACCTAACAAAGTCAAAAGAAATGTGAAACAGCAAATTGTGATTTTTTAATGATGTTTTTTCCATAAAAGTTACCCGCCACCTTCCATCTCACCTATACATGTATATATATGTATATATGTATCTGTTCTATTAACACGATGGGAGATCATGTTTTGCAAATAGATGTTTATTCACCTTATGTCCTTATGTTGTGGGATTTCATATGCATGTATAATATATAAAACAATGTTAGAGAGATTAAAAAGAATCTAAGCATTTTATATGGTTCAGTCACTCTCCAGCACTCATGCTGCTGTTTATTTCCTTTCACTCTCAAATTCCTAACCTGTGAAGGTACAGTCAACACTACTTCTTTTTTTAACAAAGAATTCTTTGCTCCAACAGAACTGCAAGACACTGCCCAAAGATCTGATAGCTGCAACTAATTTTTTTAACACTAGGGTAATTTTTGCAAACTTCAGTTTTGCTAGCTTCAGTTTTATGAAACCCTACTCCCAAGCATATCATCACATTCTTAATGAAGAAATCTTTTTCTTTCTACTTTTTCATCTTAATTGGCATTCTTAATTAATTAACCAAGGACAGTAGTGCTTTAACAGATACATTCCGAACTGCAACATATGACTTCTGACATCCTAGACTTACAGTAAATAAAGCTTCCACTTTTGGCGGGCTGACTTGATGTTGTCATCTGGATCTGTGTCCTTATGTAAAAACCAGAGGTATTTTTGTGGTTTCCTCAGCATATATAGTTAGAGCAGAGAAGGAGAGAAAGAAATTTTATTAATGTACATGTCAACAGCACATGAAAAATTAGGATCTGTAGTCAAGGTAAAGACAATTCTGCAGACAAAAATCTTTTAAAAATGTTTCTGTATGTGACTGAAGACTAAAAAAAATCTCATAATTGCCTTCAATGTGAATTCATTTTTCATATCAGTATCTTATATTAAAATACATGGGTGTGCATAAGAAATTCAAGGCAGGGATGCAAAATATGCATTATTATGGGTCATTAGTTCTCAATACACCTTCCAAGTATAGAAGATACCATCTTCGGTTGCTGAGGGAGTTCAGTCAGAAAGAGAGACAGATTTTTAATCTATGAAGGCATAGAGCTGCCTATGACAAAGCCAACATCTCCCAGTCCACTGCTATGTATCACTCTTACAGTTGAAATCTGAAAGTGTAAAGTCTTAGCAAACAAAACCGAAAAAGCTGTTTTTCATACTGTTTTTCCACAGGTGTAAATTTTGCATAAACTGCAGAACAGAAGGGATCATCTTGCACCATTTATTTCTATGCAGTCAAAATAAAATACTCCCATCCCGATATGTCCACTGTATATATCTGCTCTATAGAGTATAAACGATTACTCAGGATTAGAAGCAATAGAAAATTATCTACTGTGCCCAGTAGATAACCCTTTCTTCACAGTCCAGTCCTTGTATCTTTTTCCATCACTAATAGAAGATCCTTTTGTCCTATATTTAGACATAAGCAACAAACAAACAACAAAAAATATAAACAACAGCGTTGACCATTTTTGATCAAGAAACTCATTTGCACTTATATTGTGAATAAAATCACTGTAGCCAGAAAAAGATGAGGTTTAACAGTACAATAGCATATATCTTGATATAAAAAATTGCAGGTGATGTGTCAATTTTCCATTTTCAGCTTTAATATTATTTAAAAAAATGGCTTTTACTTACAAAAAGAACACTATTCCTTTAACAGTAAGTTGTATTTTATATCTTAGGGCCAGGAATTCTCTTGAATTTTCATTCTTTCTGCTATTCATTCTGCTATTCAGACAACTCAGGGATCTAGAACACAATTAGAGTTTGCTAAATGATGTTTTCTCCAATGTCAAGAAAGTTTCCTGTAACAGCAAACAGATTACACTTAGCCCATTCAACCAAAGTTGGGTGACAGAATAAAATCCTTGCATACTGTAAACTGAAGGAGTTATTGGTCAGGGTACAGTCTTCAAAGGAACAAATGCTATAGACAGACAGACAGGTCCAGAAAATCTAAAAGTCTTAAAAACTTACATTAGACTCATGAGTTATCCTGAAAACTTAAGACAGGATCAGTGTCTTAAAATCCAGTTCTATTTGAACTGAGCATCACCATGAGAACTGATGTGTTAAAGTGCAAGTCATCTACTAGTCTGCTAGTCAAGCTTAGTAAAATTCTAAATAGTAGACTTGACTTTTATCTTTCCGTATTGTTGATTTTTATCTTCCATGTTCACTGTTTATCTCTTATTTTTGAGCTAGAGCTGAGCAGTGTTAGTTTAGCATAAAGTTAGTTATCCCCTTATTTTGCAAAACTAATCTTGATTATGCTTATCTGAATATAAATATAACTTTTCAAGAGACAAAATGTGTATGCTACCTGCTTTTCTATCCAACAGGCTACAAAATCATTGAATAAGCTCAGTAGAACTAAACACCTGAATAAATCTATTATACTCATTATAGGGTACATATTTTTCAAACTCTTTTCTTTGTCTTCCTACCTAATACTTTGTCTCTGGAAAGCTAAAAGAGTGAGAGAAAACATACTGTAAATCAACGGGTTCTTCCTTGATAGATTGTATATAAAAAAAACTCTGATCTTTTGATCTTGAAACAACATAACCTAAAAGCTTTTCTTTTTTTTTTCCTTTCTTTTCTTCTTTTTGGCTTGAGTCCCAGACTCCAAATATCATTCAAAGGCTACATTGTCATGATATACTGTTTGATACTCTGCATCCATGTATAAATTTGTATTCTTTCATTTTGTTTTTCTTAATAAATTTGCATTTCCCATGGGCTTTCTCAAATTGTGCTGTAATCAATTTATTAGAAGAATAAAATACTGGTTTTATATAAAAATTTTGTGTCTTGAAATCTTTCGTGGTGGAAATATCAAAACCTGAAGAAACAGAAACTAAAAATGGAGCAAAAGTCACCTTTCTCCACTGCTAGGTGAAACCAAAGATTTTTTTCACTAAACAAAGTAGGACTTCCTTATAATCATGAAAAGAGATAAATACTTGATAGCTAGACAGCAAGAGTATTAGAAAATAATTTTAGAATAGTTATCTTGGTCAAGTTTAAGTGAGTAGATATGTCTAACCAAAATACTTGGATTTTCTTTCTCTCTCTCTCTCTCTTTTTTTTTTTTTTTTTTTTTTTTTTTTTTTTTTTTTTTTTTTTTTTATTGCTTATCATTACTGACATCTGATTCCCTGCTTTCTAAAACACGTCTTTTGGGTGAATATGAATTTCCTGGATCATAGGGAAATGTGCAGAATGTGCAGCAGGTAAATGCTGAATATATGCTGTGGTATATATTAAAAGAACAGAAAATTCTTGTAATCCTGAATTTCAGTAAGTGCAAGTTATGAAAATATTTAGCTTCAAAAAACTATAATCTAATAGGAAAAGCAGAAAATTGATTTACTGCAAATTATTCTAATATTTCTGTATAATAAATCTTTGCAAAATTGTCATGAAAATTTACCAGTCCAGATGCAAGTGTCTACTAGTGTGTCTTTTTCACTTAAATCAATCATCATGGTAAATTAACTAAGAAGTTTTCCTTACTGTGTCATGAAATTATGTTCATTTGATAAAGCTGCACAAATATTTCCCAAACCATTAGACTCTAACTATGTATTTTTGCATATCTTGCATGTCTTTGCAAAGAACCAAGGAATGCTTGTATTGTATTTTTAGCTCTACAATTTGCTTGTGTGTTGGGGATATAATGGACATTGAAATTAATGAAAATATATGAGAACTACTTGAATGCATATTACTACATACAATTCAACCATAAATAGCACTTTCATTTATTTGTTTATATATTTATTTATTTTACTCATGTGATAAGTCTGAGGATTAATTTTGTCAGTTACGTGAGACCTATGTTTTAGATCTTAGGAAATATCTTTAAAACTTTAATAATAATATACAAACTTGAAATGATTAAAATGTTTGAAAAAAAAATTAAAACTTTATTGGAATTCTTAGGAGTCCAAAGTTAGAGATTTCTTGCATCTCCGTAATTCTGTAAACTTAATTTGAATTGAGAAACTTAAATTTTCTTTGCTTATATATTTATTTATTTTTATTTTTGTTCAGGCATCAGCCTAATGATTCAAACATGCTGAAGGAACAACAGTATTTTGTATAAGATTTTGATTTCACTAATGAATTTAGTAGTCTGAGATGAAGCATATTTCTAGTTATGAAGTCTAAGCCTCCATCACATACTTCTGTGTAGTTGGAGAACTAAAATCTATGGTGTCCTGAAAATGGGGTCATAAATGACTGGTAAAAGAAGTGAGAAATCATGAGATGTGCAATGAAAAAGATTCAAAGATATGTGGTGTCAGTTGTCTTGTCAGTTGATATGTTTCACTTATAGAGAAAAAATATTAATTATTAACTATACTAAGCTAATAATTGTTTAGGAAAATAAATAAAATGATAAATATATATAATAAATCGGCCTGACCTATGGTCACTACATTCATAACTCATTGTAGATTCAATTCATCATTTTGTTCCTCTTTTATCAACACACAAGATGAACTTTCAACAATTCTGACATTTAAACCTAAAATTTAGTGTTTATTTTTCTTCTAGACCTTTTTTTTTAATATAATCTGTACTTTGTAGTTAAACAGCTGCCAAACAATCTTCTGCTTCTGTAGACCATATTGCAGTTCATACTATAAAGTATTAAACACTTCTGAATTTCCTGTAAAAAAGTGCATGTCTCAGATTTTTGAAGGATATAAATCACGTACATACCTTTCATCCAAAATCATATTCAGCAGAGGAGCAGAGGAGTTAATAATGTAATTTCATCGAGACTAGTACTGTTGGTTTTTTTTTTTTTTTTTTTTTGTGTGTTACATCTGGAATCTGTTTTTATATATATATATTTGATTTTAATTACTGCTACTAACTTTAAAAATCAATAGTAACAAAGAAAACCTGTTTGATTAGTCAGGGTGTGCCAGAAATGCTACTTTGACCTCTAATAGTTAAGATTCAATGGAGTCTCTCTTTTTTAATGCTAACAAGTAACGTGTGGCTACCAGACAGTGTCACTGTCCTTTCACTATGTTGAATTTTTGTTAGCTCAAAGCAGAGCATGGTTGGTTTCTTATCCCAGTTTTATGAGTGTGAACGTCTTTGACCTGGAATAGAGGTGAGTGCCACTCATTTGCAATCATGTTTAGTGCAAAATTGTATGTGAAATTCCTGCAGGTCCTGAACCACCTAAATTCTGAAGTCACAGCATGAGGAAGTCAAACCTTCACAAACGTCTCTAGAGTTTACGTCCAGCTGATTCCATTATGATTCAAGATAAGCACTTGCTTAATATGCTTACCTCAATATGAGCTTTGAGTTTCACTGAAGACAGAAAAAACCTGAGAGTGTTCACTGTGTAGTGAAATCAGAGGTGAGATATGGTTGCAGTAATAAATAAATACAAGCAACTTTCTTTCAAAGTTCACTTAGTTATTAGTCGATGCATGCTGATACAATAGGGGTCTGATGTAAGAAATGTGTTCTAAACTTTTTTTTTTCCACATGGATGAGATGCAATGATACTGCAGAATGTTGCTTTAAATGAGTCTGTTTTAAGAATTATAATCATCTAATAAAATAGGTTTTAGGCACAAATTGACTTAAGGTAAATATAAATATAAATTACTTTTTCAGATTAGGATACTATGGCCTGATTTTAAGCATGTTTATTTCAATAAGTAAAACAATTGGATGCTATTGTTACCCTACCCTAAGTAATATTCTTGACGTTCCCAGTGACTTCCTTATTTGACTGACAGTATTGTAACTTCCTGCTAAATACATGATGTAGTTTATTTTTCAAGGGTTTATAGATATATAAGTCCTAAATTATCCAGGATAAAAAATCTACAAAGTATTTGATCATTTAAAACAAGTTCCTTCATATGTGTTCCAGATTTTTCTTTAAAAAAATGTGTAGATGCTTCCTAAGAAGGTAGGAAGACCGTAGATTGAGAAGGCAATCCAATTCAGACTAAACTGATTAGACTTGGTGTGTACACTGTGTAAATGAAATGGGAGAAGAAAAACTTTCTGTCTTTATTATTATTTTTTATTATTTTTTTTTTTTTTACATTTCAGAATGTAAGACTGCTTGTCCAATGGCTTCTCTACATTAATGACTACGCATTATGAATATTGTCAGTTGTTCCAGTAGGTGTATTTCATGACACACTAGTGGGCTGGCTTTTGCTAAAAGATTATGCTTTATGCGAGATGTTATACAAAAATCAAATCTTAGTGTCACAAAAGAATATTTCCTCTTAAACAGAGGGAGCAGGAAATTTTCATGGAAAGAAAATGCATTATAATTAAATTAGCAAGAGTTGTAATCATTCTTCATATATCTCTGAAAAGTCCACAAGAAATTCTTTCTTTAAACCTCATGCCTTTCTAACAAAGCTGCAGTAATAAGAAATGTCCACAACAATATAAATTTTGTATTTCTTGTCAGTTAAAATATTTCCTATCCTTATAGGAAAACCTAATACAGAGGAATTACTAGAGATAAAAAAATCTACTGGATGCAATCTTTGATGGAGATAGGAATTTAGGTCTTCTCTAATCTTATGAAAACATGGGAATATACTGTCATCCCATGTTAAATTTAACACTGCAAAGACACTAAAAAAGATTGTGTATCATACCTGGAAAATGACTCAAATTTATCTTGGTTAGAGCAATTTTTTTTTTTAAATCACTTCATAGTGCAGTTTATTTGTGTTGGGACAGAAGATGAAGGCAGGAATATGAAAGTAAAATTGTTGCTCTGTACATTTTGCAGCTTTTCCTCATTGTCTCTCCTTTAGGGTGTAATGATGGAGGATGGCCTAGAGGTAGCTCAGAAACAACTATGAGAGTTCTCTACTTTAAAAAACGGAGCCTGGAGAGTTAAGACAGTGAAAAGGCATTTAATCTTTCCCTTATGCAGCCTTCTAGAGGCAGCCAAAGTGGTGGGTGTTGGGAGGAGGGAAGTCCTTCTGTCCAGACCGATGTAAATCCATCCCAGCCAGTAGCGAGGCTCAGCATGTATTCCTACACAAATGTGCAAATGCACACACCTCCAAACAGACTATAAATCCTTCCACCTTGCAGAGTTGGTCCAGAACTGACTTTTATCATTCCTGAAAGTGATCCCATGGCAGCTATAGAGTAGCCCCCACAGTAACCTATATAGGTGAAAAAGCATTAGCATTTAGGAAGGGAAATCTGGTGAAAGTGATTTTGTTCAGATAATTGTGTACATTGTTAATTATTTCATATCTGCACCTGAGGACTGACTGAGATATACTTTATGTTTTGAAAACAGAGAGTAGAAAGACTTTACTGAACTTTTTCAATATTAAGAATATTATCTCTGAAATGATGTGTTGCCTACTAAAAAAACATTACTGAAAATACTAAATTATATGCTATAAAATCCAAGTCACTTCTCTATTAAAAAAGATGGAAAGGTCTAACAGGCAAAGTGAAAGCGTTGCAATAGGCTTTTTTCATTAAAAATAAAATAATAAAAAAACACACTCCACAACCTCCATATCCCCCTCAAAAAAATAGAAATGAAAACACATGGCATAAATTATTTCTGGAATCTGTTTTCTCTGCTGGTGGATGACTGTGATTATACTAATTATAGTTATATTTTCTGCAGAAGTTTATGGATAATGTATGAAATTAAAATATTGGTTCAGATCTTGTTTTTCAGATGTTAAAATTACAGGGAGAATAACTTTATGTGAACTTTCTGAGAACAGTAATCCCAGGAAATGGGCAATACAAGTTTAGCATTGTTTTTGGCATTACAGTCTCTGTGTAGTAAAATGCTGAACAGATGTGTCTGATAGCAATTGTAACCTATTCAGAAGGAAGAGTGCCAGTGCTAACCTACCACTGGTAGAAAGCAATAAAGTGTCTCTGGAACCTGTTCACTACATATGGTTTGCCTGAGGTTACTCTCTTGCCTCTCTTACAATGTTACCCAATAAATCACAGAAACTATACATTCAATTTGAGCTTAAATGGAATAAGAAAAAAAAAAAAAAGAAAAACAGAGATTATTGTAAGGACTGCTGAATATTTTCCCTTCAAACATGAAATAAAATATTTATAACGCTAAATTATATATAAAACCCTAAAAGATAACCTCTAAAATGTCTTTCTTATTATCCAATTTACTCCTTTTCCAAAAAAGATGCTGCTATAGCCAAGACTTCTGCAACATCTGCTGTGTTAATTATCAATACATTACTAAGCCCTCAATTTCCTTATTCAAACATATTTCTTTAAAATCTTATAAGAAACAGTGGATTTAGGAGTGTATCACTTGGAGTTTTAATGTACCTTTGAACTCAGATTCTTTTACTCTGACCAGATGGAGTTCATCAGAAGACATGGAGGAGGAAATCTCTAAACTCTTGCCAAAAAGATCTTAACTGCATATGAAAGATTTTTAAAAATGGTAAGGGGAAAGATTATTCAAAAGTGGCCTATAGGGAGAAAAAATATAAGTTTATGTAAAGTCAAAGGTAGTTCTCCTTCATTCAGACAACAGAATGCTTCACATACATTGCAATTTTAGTTTCAGACCAACCATCTGCTTAATCCATTTCAGTATTAACTTCTGCAGTGATCACAGCCTTTAAATATACTTTTTGCAGGAAAATGTATAGAAATAGATTCTTCCTATGTGTGTATCAAATACTAGGACTTTGGAAGACAAAGCAGAGGCACAATATAGACAATTAAAAACTCTAAAGATTTTATTTTAAATTGCATTCTTTTGGAAAGCAGTGTAAATCCAGTTATGTAAATTGCAAGCCATATCATCTACATCTAAGTTTGGTACCTCAGACTGCCTGCAGGTCAACAGAGAAAAGCTACTACTTCTAGTAAGCCGTCTAATCTATTTTAGATGATCCCTTTGCATGAAAACCAATGTTTTCTTCTCTTTGATGCTAAAGGCAGTCCGGAGTAACAAATTCAGATTTTGGTCTTTGCATTGGTCACATAAATCTTATTCCTGTGACCAATGGCTACTGAATTTTTGCCATGAACTCAGTGAGCTTAGAGACAGAACTAAACTTGATTGTTTTCTTAATTTATTTCTTCCTCTACTAGGCATGTGACCCTCCTCAGAGATTATAAAATCTTGTCCCTCTACTGTCTTCAGAGAAATTCCACAGTCAAGAGTCAAGCCTTGCCTGAATGGCATGTACATAAACTTAAGGAATAGGACAAGATACAGAGATGTATATTCAGCTCTGGGTATGCTCTGAGTATTTATATCTTGGATCATGTTATTAGACTCATCTGCTTATTAGAAGTTTAATTTGTTAATTAGAAAATTAATGCAGATTAGTTATTTGGGCTATGCAGAGACTTGATGCAAATGAATTTGTTTTGATGCCAAAAAGATTTTTTTTTTTCCCAGGAAATGTATTTTCTTATAACGCTATATTAAATTTAACAATCTTTATTTTAAAATAGGTATCATATACAAACAGGAATTTAGAGTGTGAATTAGGTAAACTATGTATTTATCAAGAGTCACAATGATCTGTATTTTTGCATCTCATCTTGGCAGTTTCTTAAGGTACAAAAAACACAGTAAGCCTTATTCTTAGCTGTTTTAAGTCAAGTTAGGATGCCTCTAGAAATTTTTGCTGGAGTGAGATCTACAATACTGGAGATTAGGCCCAAATGAAAATGTTGATTCCAATGACACCCAAGAAAGTGTGTCCCTTAAGCACACGAGCACATCTAAAATAATCTAGTTTTCTCATATGCTATGCTACTGGCTTGAAGAAAGAGATTTCTAATATGCCATTTCCTATCCAATGACTGGCTGAAGACATTAATAAGATGCATTAAGTTGTCTTTCTTCTATAGCACAGCCAATATTACCAGTCATTACTTTCAAATCTTTATTTGCCAGTAAATAAAGATTCTGTTGTCTCTGTAAACCTAGTCCTTATGAGCTTTTATTAGAAAATATATAGATACGTTCCAACCAATTATGAATATGGTCTGGCATACAGTTTAAGGAAACTATATTCTGCATCCTGTAAATTATCTTATCTCTGTGTTAACCTAATATCTAGAAAGAGATAGAAAGCCACAATCTTTTGAAATAAAACAGTAAATTACTGGTAAGAAGATGTATGGTGGGAATTAAATTTATTTTTTTTCCTGTGAATAGAACAGAATGTATTATAAATATTCTTGAGTTTTTTTGTAGTGCTTTGAAACTGCTGATGTAGTTTACAAGCACATTTTCTCTACTTTTGCATGTTTGAAATCGTGCAGCAGTAATATTTCTTCCTTATATATTAGTATCTTAATTATGCAGGAAAACTAAGGCCAATATATAGTATTTCCAGTCATATATTGAGCTTCATGGAGACAGTTACTATCATCTTTGCATCATACCCTGCAAAATAACATCATTAATATGAGATGGATCTACAGACATAATAAATTATAATTATGATGAAGAAAAATGGTTTCTGCTCTGAGCATAGATTTTCTCATTTTCTCCTACAGATTTCATTTAATGACGTTCAGTTTATAAATGGAACAGCTGTGTTTGACACCAGAAAATGATTGCTTTTGCAACTTAATAGAAATTAAGGTTTTTTGCTTTCATTTGAACAAAATATATAGTGAAGGTCAAATACAATGCCCAGACAGTTTAAAACAAACACAGTTCTTTCTCAAAACTGTTTTTAAAACAATCTGATTTATTGAAATGTGAATCAGCGCTAAAAAGGGTAATGTACAATTAAACGCACAAAATCTATGTTTAAATAACATAAAGGTTGTGACACAAACTGACAAAAGACCGGAAATTTAAAGTTAAGGCTGTAACTCTGGTTTTAACTCATGTCATGGAAACGCAGAGAGCATTATAGATAGTGTGTCAACTTTAGCTTTCAATTTCCTGGCTTTTGTCAGTTTATGTCACAATCTTAGTTCTGTTTAACATAACTTTTGGATTTAATATCCTTGTCTATTTTTTGCCAGCTTTTTATTTTTATTTTTATTTTTATTTTTATTTTTATTTTTATTTTTATTTTTATTTTTATTTTTATAGGAGGAAATAAAATTCATCACACTTAGGAAGGTACATACTGCTTTGGGGAAACATTTTATTATCATTAGATTTTTATGACTTTTTAAAAGT
Source organism: Nothoprocta perdicaria (assembly GCF_003342845.1). Lineage (NCBI taxonomy): Eukaryota > Metazoa > Chordata > Aves > Tinamiformes > Tinamidae > Nothoprocta > Nothoprocta perdicaria. The sequence continues at coordinate 390,914 of NW_020456065.1, read as the reverse complement.
ACCTTAATATCAAAACCATTGGGGGTATTTTCTTATTATCATAGATGTGAATGGCCTCTAAGGCCACAATTAGCAGACATTTATGAGAACATAGATCTACATCTGTTGTCTGACAAATTTGACAATGTAAGTCCTTGTATGGGTTATTGGAAATGTTAGGTTGCTCAGAGAAAGAGAAATTAAACTAATTTCTTGCCTTTGCTTTTACCTCCCCTCCTCTCTACAGGCACTGATGACAAAATTATTTCCTTGTGAAATAATTGTGTATTTGTAGGAGGAAGTACTTTCATCCACTGCTGACATAATTCTTCCATCTACTCTTGCATTTAATTTCATTAGTTCACATATTCCCAGGGAAAACAGGACTACTAATTTTAGATTATTTTTCAGTACCATAAAGGCGTATATATTCATTTGATATATGATTTGATATATGATTTTGATATTTGATATGATCACAGTATCACAGAATCACAGAATCACAGAATAGTTAAGGTTGGAAGGGAACTCTAGAGATCATCTAGTCCACCCACCCTGCTCCAGCAGTGACATCCAGAGCACGGGGCACAGGGTGGCATCCAGGCGGGTTTGGAAGATCTCCAGAGAAGGAGACTCCACAGCCTGTGGAGCCTGGGCAGCCTGTGCCAAGGCTCTGTCACCCTCACAGAAAAGAAAGTTCTTTCTCATATGGAGATAGAACATCCTGTTTTGATTTGTACCCATTTCCCCTTGTCCTATCACTGGTCACCACTGAGAAGAGTTTGGCCCTTCTCCTTACATTACCCCTTCCAGTGTTTGTACATGTTGATCAGATCCCCTGTCAATCTTCTCTTCTCTGTGCTAAACAGGCCCAGCTCTCTTAGTTTTTCCTCATACGAGAGATGCCCCAGTCCAGTCATCATTTTTGTTGTTCTCCACTTGCACCTTCTTGGGCTCCACATCCCTCTTGTACTGGGGGCCCCCAATGCTCCAGGTGCATCCTCACCAGAGCTGAGGAGAGGGGCAGGATCCCCTCCCTTGTCCTGCTAGCAACACTCCTCCTGATGCAGCCAGGATCCCACTGGCCTTCTTGGCCACGAGGGCACTGCTGACTCATGGTTAACTTAGTGTCAACCAGGACTCCCAGGTCCCTCTCTGCAGAGCTGCTTTCCAGCAGGTCAACCCCTAATCTGTACTGATGCCTGGAGTTGTTCCTCCCCAGTGCAGGACCCTGCACTTGTCCTTGTTGAACCTCATGAGATTCCTCTCTGCCCAGCTCTCCAACCTGTCTAGGTCCCTCTGAATCCCTCCCTAGGTCCCTCCCTAGGTCTGCTGAAATGGCAGCACAACCCTCTGGAGTGTCGGCCACTCCACTCAGCTTGGTATCATTCGCAAACTTGCTGAGGGTGCCCTCTGTTCCCTCGTCCAAATCACTTATGAACAAGTTGAACAGCACTGGGCCCAGTATCGATTCATTTTATTTTTATAAGAGATAAGGATGTTTGTGTTAAGAATGATTACTTTCTCCCTAAAGCTAGAGCTATAGACACAGACCATAAAACAGATCTTATTTGATTTGCTTTTTTAATTATTGTATCTACCTTCAAGTTAGAGTTTCATAATTTTCTTAGAGAGCTCAATGCAATACGTTGATTTTCCAACTGCTTGTTCTCAGATTACTCTCTCCTCAGGAACTTATGATCAGTGTGACTGACTAGAAACTTTTAAATCCACACTTGAACTGTGGATTTGCATAGGAATCTCCTAAGTGTAGAATAAATGAAATTCAGAATATGAAGAATGACTTTTTTTTTCTTTTCTAGTTTGATATTTCACTACAACTAAATAGGACAGCTTTTCTGTTTCAGTTATGAGAATTGGACAGATCAAAGTAAAGAACTATAGATCTTGGACCCTTAGTCATGGTCTGAATTTTTGATGTCTGATGATTACTTGTCTCTGATTTTCCTCTCCCTCTTCAACACAGCAATCCCATAGGTTTCAGTAGCTTGCAAACATACCAAAAGAATTTGGCCAGATTTCTGGATGATTAACATTTAAAAATAAGCTTCATATTTAAGATGTGTGTACTTTAAAACTGTATTTTTATGGCTTAGAATTCCTGAAAGAGGTAAATATCTCAACTGTGAACATGGAGTGTGTAACTAGAAGTACAAAAATGGTAAGAGGAGATGATTTAAATTGCCTTAATTGCTCCAGTGTGGAATTTTGCATAGAACAGACTGTATCTGCAGATACTGGAGAAAAACTATTTTTTATAAAAGTCCAGGAAGTTTTTTTTTTTTTCATTTTTAATTACTTTTCAGTAGAATCTTTAATAGCGAAAGTATTTGAGAGTTTAAGTGTTCTCTAACATTCTTTTTTCTTTTTTTTTTTTCTGAATAATGTAGTTTGTTACAATAGATTTACGATTTAGTCATATAATTCTGAATGATATATGAAGAATAACTTTTGACTACATTTATTATCAGGCATCTGAAAAAAAAGGACCACTGAAATCAAAGGAAGTATTTTTACAGACTGAAATGTGCTTTAGACTGGATCCCAAACATATTTTTTGTTTGCTGTTTGTCTCTCTTTTTAGTACATGCTATGTTAATTTGATGTCTTCGTTTTGGCTTTTTTTTTTTTTCAGTAGACTGCCACTTAGATTTATGCCACTAACCTTTATGCTTCTGAATGCCATCTAAGTGTTCCCAGCAAGAAAAGATATTCAGAAGTAAAGGGATGACTTTTATAAGAAATAGAAATTTGACTAGTGAGTTTATGTGAATGTAGTGTTGCATAAAAAGGAGATTTTTTATTATTGTATAAAAAAAAGATTTTTTTTTTTTATAACTGATAATAATAATGATCTCTTATGAGCCATAAAATTCTGCCATGGAAAACTGCTTCTTATTCATCACTATATATTGTTTCCTAGAGAGCCATTGCCTGAAATGGTCATTTCCCTTCCTTATCTTTTTTTTTTGCCTTCTGTGTGTTGCAATAATTTTCTTTTTTTAGTAATCTAACACCTACATTTAAAAATTAAACATATCTCTGTAAATTATTTTTGAATATGATTTTACATGTTCTAGATTGCAATTCATAGTTTCTTTATTGCTATTGAGATGACGCAAAAGAAGCTGTGTTGAGAAACTAGTTTTTACAGATTTTTTTCTTTTTATTAGTCTTTCTTTTAAAATTCCACATTTACTACATTCAGCAGTACTGTGAACTGCTGCAATAAAAGCTACAGCTGCTTCCCCTTTTGTTTCTTTCACCTCCTGCTAAATGTGTCCCAAATATGGTCAGCAATGATCTCTTTACCTAGGAAACGAGCACTAAAAGTCCCTTTTGTTTTGTTGCATTCCTCCTCTGCTGCCCCAAGAGGAACGGATTTTATAGCAGGTTAGCAGTAGCAGCAGTTATGATAAATATTCCTGGGTAGTGATCTTCTGTTTTCTGTTCTCAACAGAAACTCTCTGGACTCGTTCCAGTCTGCAGAGCAAGCCATACCAGCTGCCCAAGGAGGCACTTGGGCAGGCGTGTGTCCTTTTCCATTTTTATTAGGGAGCAGCTATTGTGCCAAGAGGTCCTGGTGTGCTGACAAGCTGCCTTGATGTGCAGAAGAGGGACTGGTGCTTGCACGGCATCTGATGGTGTCGACCCTAGCAGCAGTTGATGGCTGGCAGTATTGCCTCCAAAATGCCATCTGACACGGGGGACATACCAGCCATGTAAGTCTGCCTGTAAACACGCTTTTGTTCACTTGGACTTTGCCTGGTGAAATCCTAGCTGGTTTCTGATGTGAACAAGAAGAAAGCACAGTTTCAGTAAACATGATAACACATCCAGCATTTATTACTCTTGCTATGCGACAATTCCCCTTTTATTCTGACAACATGGAAGGAGAAGCAACTTTGAAAACATTGCTTTCCTCTAAGCACCTGATGATTAATTATGTAAATAACTCCTTACCCACTCTACGTTATCTCCCATATAGGCCCAAGATGATCAGTTATCTGTATGCTGACACAGGAAGAAAAGAGCTGTCAAAATGCAGATTGCCTAAAAAAAAAAAAAAAAAAAAAAAAAAGATGGGAACACGCTCTTTCTTCCATAGCAGGTTTCAAAGATATAGAGGGGCCTGTTTCCTGTTGCTACAGCCTTAACATGATGCATAAAGTGTTTTGTCATCGCTCTTTTCTGAAGAGCCTGGTGTCAGAGATCTGTTTCAAAGGATGTTTGAAGCTGCAGTCCCATGTCTGCTTTTACCAGGCCAAAGTGCTATCATTAGACAGAATCTACATGTTTACTCGTTTTTCTTGTGCTTATGACAAACTTTGGCAAAGACTGAATGTAGATAAAAACTTGACTGAGTTTAAAGAGTTTTTCTCCAGATTAAACCTCTTGTTTTAAGTGCTTATATTATTGAAGAAGCTGGGGAGGTAGTTAGCTAAACTGAAATGGAGAACACAAGGAAAAGTAGAAACTCTCATTTTAGAAGCAACTTTTTCCATTTAATGTGATTTTGGAATTATATTTTCTATTCCAATGGACCAGAATATAATATAAGACAATTCATGCTTTAAAATAAGAAGTTTCTAAGGATCTCCCATGCTGAAAACTCTTCAAGGTAAGTCTCCAACTTGGTACTTAGAAAATGGTAATTTTTGCAGAAATGAAAGTTATTAAGTCTTGAATTTATGTTTTTCTGATTTGGTTTCTTTGTGATAATATTAGTAAAAAAGTAAAGTGAAATAAATCTGTATTTACAGATTTGTTGACTATATTCGTTGTTTCATTGTAATTGTAAATAGAAGACACCAAGTGCTTGCCTTTAGCAAAATCGCCAATGTTATATTACTGCTTTTATTAAGATAACCTTGAATGTAATAGAAACAGGGCAGTGATGATACATTTGTTTGACTGTGTCAGGCTTCAGAATTTGCCAGTCTCCAAGGCATTACTTATCTCACAGTAACATATATCTGATCTGACTTATTGGCTAATTGTACCATTACTACCTGCTATGTAACCTTGGTCCATTTTACAGATTTGTTGTTGTTGTTATTGTTATTATTTTGCAATTTGCATCTGAAAATTTGGACTTAAACAATTTCATAAACATATACCAATTATTAAGCTAGTAAACTACTTAAATCTGTAGCTATTATTAAATACAATATTGTATGTACAGCAAATACAATTAACTTAAGCATCACAAACAAATTGAAAAGCAACATTCTCTGGTAAGCTCTGGTTTTCAACAAAGCAGTTTTAATACCTTTGCACTTTTTTTCTTTGTTTATGAAGTTTATGAAGATGTCACCGTAGGTAATCTTTCAGTAAACATCTCATAAATCTTCATATGTTTCCATAAGACACAGGATTCAGAGTAAGGGCCCAGTTCTTCATTAAAAAAGAAAAAAAAAAGTTTGCAGTAGCATTATTATAAGTGTATAATAATGTACTATTTATTTTTTCAAAAAGTTACCTCCAGGCACTGCTATTTTGTTTCTTCTTGTTACACAGTAATAGAACATTTGTCTTGTATGAGCTGATATGGAAGTGCTCTCTTAAACTTCTAAGCAGAGATGACAATTGATATTTGAAAAATGAAAGACAGGGCAGAAAGCTACAATAGTAAAGGTCAGTAAATAGCCCTACCATGTAAAATGGAAAGTAGGACAGGATGTGAATCTTGTTATGACAAAAGAGAATATACATTATATATGGTGATAATAATTTATTATATGTCTAATTAAAATAATAACTGTTGGATTCAAAACATTGAATGATTTTCAGTGCAATTGCAAAGGCACTAATTCCTGCAGATGAAATTAGCAAATTAATGCCAAAAAAAAGCTTATTTGATAATGGAGTTTAAATTTTTATATTCTAGTTCTGTCCTTTTTTCTTTGGTGTCATTGTTCCACTTGCATTGTTCCCCAGGACCTTTAAGTTAATGAGTCAGCTTTACTCAGCAAGATAGTGATGGGGATATTTCAAGAAGGCATCAGCACCCTAAGTCCTTTCCTAGGAGTCATGTAGCGTTCATGCTTTCTCTTCTGCTTGGGTTGTTGTCTTCATTGGATTCTAGTTCAGTCTTGTATCTGTCTTTCAGTTTCTTTTGTTATTCCTAGAATCAATTTTACCTAACTCACAGGGTTATCCTCCTTTAATGAAGGCCAGCAACTGCTGGGCTTGAAGTTTACTGTCGGTGGCACTGATATCATCCTGAATTCTCCCATTTTTGTGACTTTTTTTTTTTTTTTAGAGCCTTAGGCAGTTTGCTATGTCCAGAGCAGCTGCTTGCTATTTCTAGTTATAATGGCACACAGAGGCAAACTGATGGTGACTTGATGGCCACCACTACTCAAACAATCCAAGACAAGTATGGCCAAGACAGGCCCCCAGAAGTCTGAGGCTCTGCACTGTCATTTCAATAAAAAGTCCACAGCTCTTTACTAGTAAGTGTAAAAAAATGTATTAACTGGGCTACAAGAAACCTACAAATCTCCAGGTTTTTCCTTAATATATAGATATTTCAGTATTGACAGACAGGGTGGAGGTCAAATGGCAGGAGCCTTTGGTGTGCCGTTTGCAAAAGAGTTTCAATTTAGAGAGAAAGAGGATTGTAATGATTTTTTGCTGATCTCTAGCAAGAGAGATCCTTTCCTTCTTCTGAAAGCTCCCTTTTCATTTATGCATTTGGCACAAAAATCAATCTAGTATAAGATGCATCAAGACTTCGTAATCAGCAATTACAAAAACAGAAACTTTGAGCCTAGTATTAGAGAAAAAAAGGGATTTCACTATCATCTTTAACTTAACACTTTCCAGAATTCTTCTTTAATATTACTTGTCCTGTTACGGTGTGGGTTTACTTTTAGACATCCTATATTACACTCCAGAATGCAATATAAAATTGCACATTAGAAAAAAAAATGTGAAATAAATTCAACTGTCTTGCATTTTTTCTATATTTTTGATTTTTTAAAATAATAGTTTGATTAAAAAATCATAATAGCAAGATGAAAATACAGAACTGAGTAACTTTAGCAATTTAGATGCATAATAAAAAATGTTATATAAATCTTTCTTTATGTTCTTTTGCTACTCATGAATTTTGTTTTACCTCTAATGGCCTAATCTACATTTTACTGAAGTCAATATCCACTAGTTTGAATAAAGCTTATGCAAAAACTGAAAATTTACCCAGATTGTAATTTGGTTCCCAGATTTTCATTGGAGCAACGAATAATTTAACAGACAGAGGTGCTATCTGTGTTTGGTTTCTCTTTCACCCATATTAAAAATCTGTTTATATTTTAAATTTCTTTAGCAGTGAGTTGGTTTCATCTATAATCTTATAAAAAGTTTTAGTTACTACAAGGTAAAATCTGTGACTGTAAATTTCAGTAAATAAAAAAATTGATAACTGTGTAACAGTGTCCAGAGCACTTATGTCCTGCCTGTCATTGCTGGAAATTCCTAAGACTTTTCAAGCAGCAAAGGTGGCTGGCAAAAGTCTTTTGCTCGGGTTGTTTCTGCTTACTAGCTCTTGATATCAACATGTAAAGTATGAACTGGTAACTGGATTATGTCATTGTATGTTCAAGACTCCAAAAAATATACAAAATGTAATTGCTTAACTCCTTTTACTGGTCAGTGCAAAGTGGTGTCAGTCTGATCTTGAAATATTTTGTGTCAAAATCTTTTTTGGAAAAAAGACCTGAAATGCAAATGATTATTTCATCTGTAATTTTTGCTTTTCTAATATGGGAGGAAAATATGAAGCATTAGGAAATACAATGACTTACAAGATTTCTGTCATGCACAGATATTTTTACAGAGTGTCTTATTTTTTTGAGGAAGTCATTATTAACTCCTGAAGTATTTCATTCAGAACAGATTTTGAATTGTAGAGACCAGTGTCACTTGCATAATGCTGTTCACTTCAGTGACAGCAAGAATTAGCATATGTATGAGGGACCAAATGTCAACACCACAGTAAATTCCTGCAATAGTATATAAGTCAAAAGTTTTCAAGAGTCACATAGGAAAAAATAATCGCAATAAATGAATCTCTGTAAAAAAATCAGTCCTTTGACTTCTCTTTCTCTCTCTCAAAAATAAAGGAAAAAAAAAAAGAAAAAAAAAATGGCTTTTTCAGTGACCATTTTGGCACTATTACGTCTTCTCTTCACCCCTTAGGAGAGCTTTTACCTTTAATATTGGTGCATCCTGCTGTGGCCATGCTATTACTTAGCTATGACAAGAGCTTTAAAATTACAAACATGTGGGGCTAGGGTTGCTGCATTTTGCTCTAGCCTTTAAAAGTGGCTTGTTGATGGTAATGCACAGCACCCCTACTGTGCTTTTTTTTTTTTTTTTTTTTCTCATTTTGACTTTCTTTTTTGTTACAGTTTGCATGTGGTGCCTGAGTGATTAATATTTCATCAGTTCTTCAGTGCAGCATGACACATGGATGTGTTGCATTTGGCTCTTCTGAAGCTTTGTTGCCACTGAATTTTGACTAATAGACAGAGCTGAACCTCTAAGGGCTTTATGGGATTGTCATGAAATGGAAACAAACAACTGTTTGCCACATCATTAATCTATAAGATGTTAATTGAATATTTTCTTCTGCATTTTAAATACATTATCTTCTCTACAGTTAGTCTGAAATTAGTGAATACTAATCTGATCAAACATACCATTGACTTTTCTTAATTTGAAGTTCAATGCAATATTTGATGAGATTCTCATTACTATAAAAGTTTGACCCACAAACAAATGTGACAATTTTTGTGAATAAAAGCTTTCATCTTTGTATTTTGACTGAAGACAATATAACAAAATGCATTTGAAAGATTCAATATGAGTGTTTACTTTATATATGTATGTATATATACACATATACACATTATATAAATATACATACTTGTGTATATAAATATCAAAAAGCCAGAAACACAATCAGTTTGTAAATTTAATTACTACAATGTTTTCATATATTAAATCCATTTTTTAAGTTTAACATTAAATCACCCTATATTCACAGTGAGAAAAATCAGGAATAGTATGTTGTAGAAGCTTGTATGTGTAATCAAAGTAATCATGTTTCATTTTTTCTCTTAATGTATATTTTATAGATAATTTGTATATGCTTTAGTGATGTGTAATGTGTGACAATGATGATGGGATGTGGAAATCTGGAGAGAGACTAAAATTCTAACATTGCCTGATAAAAATAGGATTTAAAAGTGGAGAAAAGTTTAGCTTAATCTGCAAGAAATGTGGGCTACAGGTCTCTGATTATATTTCTGTTATATAGTGTATTTGAGCTAATATATAGTGGATAATCCACACAAGTGTTCTTTTCAGAAGCCTTTATCTCTCTGCAGTGAAATCAATAGGTTTAAATTCTCAGTGTGTTACAGTATCTCAATGATCATATTAAACCTAAGAAAAATACAAGAAAAATGCAAGATTTTTTGTTTTAGTAATACATACCAATACTTATTTTTCTGTGGCCATTTGCCACTGTTTCCTTTGTAATTACTCTAGCACTTGTGTGCATTCCTCAGATGATTTTTTTTTTAAAGTAGGGAGTGTTTAACAAGGAGCTTATGCATAGATATAGCTGTGGAAGAGAGATTTAAAAAATAAACACAAAAAAATCACTGAAGAATAAAATATAAAAGGAGTGTTATCTCACAACCGTAAAGAGGTCAAAAACTGAAATGACAGATTATCTCGAATGGTCACTTTATTTTATTAATGTCCTGTAATATTTCAGAACAGAATTAAAAAAAAAAAAAAAAAACTGTTATTCAAATAAAGATATTTTTCTTATGCACTTTTAAAATCAATGAAGAAAAGCATATTACACAAAATGAATGAGGCGATCATATTGTATTCCTGATATATTGGATCTCAAGAGTATCAACGATGCATCCTAGATGGTCTAGTTGTTTCAAAACTTGGGCCTGCTGCTGAATGGGGTGGGTGCTTTGGTGAGAGAGGATACAGAGAAGGTAGAGTTGCTAAATGCCTTCTTTACTTCTGTCTTTACTGCTAAGGCTAGTCCCCATGAGCTACAGGGCCCTGACACAAGAGAAAAAAACATGAGAGAGGAAGACTTTCTACTGATTGAGGAGGATTGTGTTACAGATTATTTAGGCAAACTGGCCGCCAACAAATCTATGGGCCTGGATGGGATGTACTCAAGAGTGCTAAGGGAACTGGTGGGGGTTATTGCTCAAACACTCTCCATCATCTTCAAGAAGTCATGGAGATTGGGGGAAGAACCAAAGGACTGGAGGAAAGCCAAAGTCACTCCAGTCTTTAAAAAGGGCAAGAGGGAGGGGCTGGGAAACTACAGGCCAGTTAGCCTTACTTCTGTCCCTGGAAAGGTGATAGAGCAACTCATCCTACAGACTATTGCTAGGCATGTGAAGGAAAAGAAGGTAATCAGGAATAGTCAGCATGGATTCACCAAGGGGAAGTCATGTTTGACTAACTGCTAGTCTTCTACAAAGGGATGAATGGCTGGATGGATGAGAGGAGAGCCGTGGACGTTGTCTACCTTAACTGCAGCAAGGTTTTCAATGCCATCTCCCATAACATCCTCAACGGGAAGCTCAGGAAGTGAGGATTTGATGAGTGGACAGTGAGGTGGATTGAGAACTGGCATGATGGCAGAGCTCAGAGGGTGGTGATAAATGTGACTGAGTTTTGTTTGAGGCCTGTGGCCAGTGGTGTCCCCCAGAGGTCAGTACTGGGCCCGGTGCTGTTCAACTTGTTCATCAATGACCTGGACGAGGGCACGGAGTGCACCCTGAGCAAGTTTGCGGATGATACCAAGCTGGGTGGAGTGGTCGACTGTCTAGAAGGCTGTGCTGCCATCCAGAGGGACCTGGACAGGCTGGTGAGCTGGGCAGAGAGGAACCTCATGAGGCTGAATAAGGACAAGTGCAGGGTCCTGCACCTGGGGAGGAACAACTCCAGGCATCAGTACAGATTAGGGGTCGACCTGCTGGTAAGCAGCTCTGCAGAGAGGGACCTGGGAGTCCTGGTTGACACCAAGTTAACCATGAGTCAGCAGTGTGCCCTCGTGGCCAAGAAGACCAATGGGATCCTGGCCTGCATCAGGAGGAGTGTTGCCAGCAGGTCAAGGGAGGGGATCTTGCCCCTCTCCTCAGCTCTGGTGAGGCGGCACCTGGAGTATTGGGTGCAGTTCTGGGCTCCCCAGTAGAAGAAGAATGTGGAACTTCTAGAGAGATTCCAGCATAGAGCAATAAAGATGATGAAAGGGACTGCAGCATCTATCATATCAGGAAAGACTAAGCAAGTTAGGCCTGTTTTGCCTGAAGACTGAGATGGGATCTCATCAATATGTTTAAATGCTTGAGGGGACAATGTAAAGAAGATGGGGCTAAAGCCTTCTTGGTGGCGACAAGTGAAAGGACAAGGGGTAATGGGTATAGATTAAAAGACAGGAGCTTTCCTCTCCCTATGATGGAGAACTTCTTTACTGTGAGGGTGACAGAGCACTGTAACAGGCTACCCAGAGAGGTTGTGGTATCATAGAATCATAGAATCATAGAATCATAGAATCATGCTTAAGGTTGGAAGGGACCTCAGAGGTCATCTAGTCCAACCCCCCTGCACACGCAGGGTCACCTAGAGCACATGGCACAGGGCTGCATCCAAGCAGGTTTTAAAGATCTCCAAAGAAGCAGACTCCACAACCTCTCTGGGCAGCCTGTGCCAGGGCTCTATCACCCTCACTGTCAAGAAATGTTTCCTTAAGTTCCTGTGGAACTTTTGGTGAGTCAGTTTGTGGCCATTTCCTCTAGTCCTATCGCTGTCCACCACTGAAAAGAGGCCAGCCCCCTCCTCCTCACTGCCTCCCTTGAGTTATTTATACACACTGATCAGGTCCCCCCTGTATAAGAGGAGGAAAGATTCACAGCCTGTTTATGATCTGTAGAGGCCTTGAGACTACTGTGAAGCTGAGAACTAACCCGTTATCTGGTTGTAGGGAGTTTGAAGGCGGCTCTGCAGCTGCGAAAACAGGGGCCTTATCTGGTGGTGAGGAGCAACTGAGGAATTTGGAGGTGGCTGTGCCAGAAGGCATGGGGCCAACCAAAACACAGCCGACCTCTAAGCCAGTTTGGAGGTCAAACCTGAGGCGAGGGAGAGGAAGATGATGAAGGCGGGACCCTCATAAYGAGACCAGAGACCCCCACTGGTGGGCACGCATGCGCACACCGGGCAAAATTGGATAACGAAAAAGGTGGAGCTTTGCCCRCCCTCTGGTACGCCTCCTGACACGTGGTGGCCCTACGTGGCGGGATGCGCCAGATATAAAAAATAATCGTGGATCAGAGGCGGGGAGAGACTTCCAACCGAGACCTACGTTGTCTCCGCGGGATCGCCCGCAAGCTTGGAGCCTGTCAGCCACCTCTGGTCCACGGCGGGGGAATGATCGGTCTCGCTGCCCTGCTGGCAAGTATCCTCTCGTAAGTAATTGCTACATAGGCGCCTCGTTCCACAGGTAGTTGCTAAGTAGTCGTCTTGCTTTAGTGTGATGTTAGTGTGAATTGTCCTAAATAAACTAAGGGGTGGATTTTGCTCTCAGTGCGTGTGCTTTCAATTGCTGAGCCCCGAACCCATCCAGAACACCCCCTCAGCCTTCTCTTCTCCAGGCTGAACAGGCCCAGCTCCCTCAGCCTTTGCTCATAGGGCAGATGTTCCAGGCCTCTGATCATCCTCGTAGCCCTGCGCGGGACTCTCTCCAGCAGCCCCACATCTCTCTTGTACTGGGGAGCCCAGAACTGGACAGAATACTCCAGATGTGCCTTACCGGAGCTGTGTATAGGGGGATGATCACCTCTCTCGACCTGCTGGAGACACTCTTCTTAATGCACCCCAGGATCCCATTGGCCTTCTTGGCCACCAGGGCACACTGCTGCCTCATGCTCATCTTGTCATCCACCATGACGCTGAGGTCCCTCTCTGCGGGGCTGCTCTCCAGCCCTAATCTGTACTGGTGTCTGGGTTTCTTCCTCCCCAAGTGCAGGACCCTGTACTTGCCCTTGTTGAAATTCATGAGACTTCTCACCGCCCAGTCGTCCAGTCTGTCCAGGTCCCTCTGGATGGCAGCACAGCCCTCAGGGCTATCAGCTACTCCTCCCAGTCTGGTATCATCAGCAAACTTGCTGAGGGAGCACTCCATCCCTTCATCCAGGTCGTTAATGAATAAGTTGACTGTACCAAGGACCGACCCCTGGGGGACACCGCTAACTTCAGGTCTCCAACTAGACTCCGTGCCACTGACTACCACTCTCTGCACCACATCACTAACTACCACTCGCTACACCCTGCCACTGAGCCAATTCCTAATCCACCTCCCCGTCCACTCATCTATCCCACACCTTCGGAGCTTGCCCAGGAGGATGCTGTGAGGGACAGTGTCAAAAGCCTTGCTGAAGTCCAGATAGATGACATCAACTGCTCTGCCCTCATCTGTCCAGCTATCCATCTATCCAGGAATCTTCTTCTTCGGAGAAGAAGTTCATTCTTCACATTCAGAACCCACTTGGATTTGGCAAACCCTGTGCCACGTGCTCTAGGTGTGCCTGAGATTGGACTAGATGATCGCTGGAAGTCTCTTCCAACCTCAACTATTCTGTGATTCTGATTTCTAATGCTGACTGAATATTCATCTCTTGGTAAAATTGCTTCTACTTCCTTATGTATTCACTTCCTCATGTAGCCTGATACTGGAAGGAAAAGACTTGTCTTCAGAGTTGCCAAATCATATTTGCGTCATAGTTTTTTTAAAGGGTCTACTTTTCAAATCTTCTACTCTCCATGATGCTTGTGAAAACTTGGAAAATATAACCTTAAGAACCTAGATAACAGAAAGCCATAAGAGCTAACAGGAAAACTGCTGAGCTGTTTAGGGGGAAGAGAACAGCTCATTCCTTTTGAAGAGTTAGAGAGTGTAGTATTATGCAGTATAATTTAGGGGGAGATTGTTGTATCCATGCTATCACTGCTGCATTATAAATATTGTATACTTATATAGCAGTAGCAGGAAAACAGTCTCCCATAGTCTGGAGGCACAGCTAGTTGTCAGATTGCTCAGTGTTCACTAGTGTAGAGGTCTCAGTCTTTCCACAGAGATCATCACATCATGTTCCAATTATGACTTCCAGCTTAGTCACATAGGCATTGCTGTTTATGGACTACAGAGTTATGATGATGAAAGATGACTTAGTTGTAAAGCAATTCCAAAGAAATTATTTTCTTACTTTCCTTTTGAAAACTTTGATTTCCTTCAATGTGGGGAAGAGTATATGAATTCTTATTTTCTTTTTCTCATTGAAAAAAAAAACCACACGGGAAGAGATGGTAAAAAAATCTTATTCCTAGAAATTATACTGTTCTTGGGGACACGAACCATTATGAAGCTGAGGAAAAATAGCCAGATTATACCCTCTTATGTTGGTGGGTTTTGCTGTGAATAAGATGGATAATGTATTTCCCAGTAAAGAGTTTTCTCTTCACCTGATAACTCTCATTACAAGCAGGGATTTGAGAATGATGGAATTGCCTTTGGCTCTTGGCAATATCATTTTGTGTAAAGGAATTCAGTGCTGATGAAACAGAAAAGGGGGCTAATATGCAAAACTATAGCAATTGCAGTTGTAAGCTTCCTCTTACTGTTGCAAGTGCCTGCCTTACTCCTTCCTGGCACAGTTGCAGACCATTCAATATTTGGCTTGCTGAAAGCATCTATTAAAGCTGATTGTGATTTTTTTTTTTTTTTTTTTTTTTTTTTTTTTTTTTTTTTAGTTTGGGGAGCTATACACAGGAAATATATTGAAACAACTAATATATTTTATTAGAGCAAAAAAAAATAATCTCTTATAATGTACTCAGCCTTCACTTCGTTGTGTTATGACTTCTGGATGCAAATTCAGATCTGTCTTGATCTTGAGCTGAACTTGGTATGAACATTCAGTCTAAATGTGTGTAAAACTCCACATCTTATTACTAGTCTCCTGGGTTTTCCCTAAACAAATACAAGGGATTAAAATGCAAGTTCATTAGGTTAAAGTGCTTAATTATCTTAAAAAACTTGATGTTAGAGTCAGATGTCAGAGTTTGATTAGCACTGTAGGGAGACTCTGTAAGGAGTGAAATGGAAATAGCCATTGTCCTGGTACAGATAAAATGCTGCAAATATGTAAATAAGGACATAAATACAGATCTAGCTACATATTCAATATTTCTTAACTCTCAAATGAAATAATTTGCATAAGTTATTTTAATGAATCCCTATCTCTGATCCTTAATTATATCAAAGCTACATTATTTATTATTCTATGACAAGTTTTGTCCTAATCACATTACTTTCAGTCTTGCTTATTGCTTCCTCTACATATTAGAATGTCTTTTATTCATGTGTAGAGAATAAATTATTGTCATTTTTATTGACTTTCAACTCATCTAGTTCTACAGTTCTGGGCTTCTCGAGCAAGGTGTGATCTAACATTGATTTTTAATTTACAAAGATCATTCTAAAAAGAGTAGTGAGCTATAACCCAAGACAGAAGTAGAAATACTGTGCCTTCCCATAGGATGTAACAATTCTGTTAATGTAACCAAAGATGTTTTATTTTCAGCTATCTCTATTCAGTATATTTCTTTATTACTTGAGAAGAATTTGTAGAATCACAGCATGACAGGTTGGAAGAGACCTCTGGAGATCATCTAGTCCAGCCTCTCTGCTCAAACAGTGTCACCTAGAGCAGATTGTCTAGGATTATATCCAGACAGCTTTTCAGTATCTCCAAAGATGGAGACTCCACAGCCGTTCTGGGAAACTTGTCCTAATCACCCATACAGGAAAAAAAAAAAAAAAAAAAAAAAAAAAAACCTTTTTCCTTATGCTCAGACAGAACTTCCTCTATTTCAATTTGTGCTTGTTGCCTCCCATTACTGAGTAGTACAGGGCTGACCTCAACCTATTTATATTATCTCTGCAGATATTCAAACACATTGACAAGATCAGTCCCTCTTTTTTTTCAGGCTAAAGGTTCCCATCTCTCACAGTTTTATCTCATAGGAGAGATGTCTAGCCACTTCATCATCCTCAGACGCCTAGTTAGCCCTTTGCTGGATTCACTCCAGTAGCTCCCCATCATGCTAATACTGGGGAACCCAGCACTGTGCACAATACTCCAGATGTGGTCTTACCTTCCTCGACCTACTGGCAATTTTTTTCCTAGTGTAGTCAAGGATACCATTGACTATCCTGGCCACAAGGGCATGCTTCTGTCTCATGGTCAGCTTGTCCATCAAGGACTGCCAGGTTCATCTCTGCAGAGCTGTGCTACAGCAGATCAGCCTGTACTAGTGCATGGGGCTATTCCCGCCTAGATACAGGACTCTACACTTTGCTTTATTAAGTTTCCTGAGGTTCCTCTCTGCCTATTTCCGCAGTGTGTCAAGGTTCCTCTGAATAGCAGAATGACCTTCTGGTGTATCAGCTGCTCCTCACAGTTTTGTGTCATCAGCAAACTCGCTTAGCGTGCACTCTTCCCATCTTTCTTAATGAATAAGGTCGTTAATGAATCTGTTGAACAGGATTAGAATCAGTATTGACCCCTGGGGGACACCACTAGCTACAGACTCTAGACTCTGTTCTGCTGAGCACAACTGTCTGAGCTCTGCTATTCAAACAGTTTTGAATCCACCACACTGTTCTAGCCAACAATCCTACACTTGGCTGTAGGAATGTTATAGGAAACAGCGATGAAAACCTTCCTGAAGCCAAGGTAGACAACAATCTTCCTCTCTCCAATCAGCCCTTCCATCATACATAATGACTTCTTATCATGTCTTATCCTTCATGTTCTTGGAAATTGTCTCTGGAATGACCTGTTTTATCACCTTTCCAGGAGTGAAGGCAGGGTTGACTAGCTTGTACTTCTCTGTACCCACCTACTTCCCTTCTTGAAAACAGAGATGATATTCTTCCAGTGTTCAGGTACTTCCCCTGAACACCATGACCTTCCAAAGGTGATTGAGAGTGACCTTGCAATGAGATCAGATCGTCCACCCCTGCACAGAGCTCAATGCATTCCAGTTGCTCTCTCACACAAAGAGCAACTCTCCCAACTTAACTTCCTGGCCAGGTTTTTGTAAAGAGCCTGTATCTGTCCATGGCAGCATTTCAGTTCTATCAGCTATCCCACTGTGTCACACATAGTTCACTAATCTCTCCTATTTATTCCTCATGCTGCATACATACATTTGTGTACAGGCGAATGCCTGTGTACAGAGAGGCATATAAGCATGTTGATTTCCCAGAAAGGTGGAAAGGGTTCTGATCTTGCAGGTACTTTCTTGTCTGCCTGAATATGTTTCATGTATCTCCACCTGAGTCTTGTTTTGTTGATTATGTACATTGGAAAGAGAGCAGAAGCTGATTTCCAGATGAGATATATGAGATCAGATATTCCATCTGATATATGAGATCAACATACTGTAAATATACCTTTGCCATGTGGGTAATGTGGAACTTGATGATTGTTGGTGTAGTGTTTGTATTTCAGTCCCTCTAGCAAAAGAAAGGGCCATGTAAACTACCCAAATGCATTTCATTATTCTCTTTGCATTCTCTGAAAAAGATCAAAATTCATTCAGCTTATAATCAGCAAACAAGAAATGTAACTGGAAAAGATTTTTAGATTAATCTTGAACTTACACATCCATGAATTTTTTCTTATCAGGCTGCTCTTAGATTCAGGGCTCTTTATAGTCAACACCTAGCTATTTCTTCTAAATTAACATTGTTTTCTGTTTTTGTTGTTGTTGTTGTTTGATTTTTTTTTACTTAAGGAATCTGTTCTTAATGTGTGAAATTATTTTCTTAAGAGTCTAAGGTATTATTTATTCTAATCCATCATGAAATCTATCTACATTTACAAGTTCCTAACATATGCATTGCCAGATCTATAAGCAGTTTAGGAAATGGCAACTTAAATAGCATAACTTCGGTGGAAGTGGCAGTGCCTATGGCAAACAATAAATTGTGACAGGCAGTGCTACAGAAGAATTCTATGTGGTTTTAGACAGTGTGTCTCATCTCTTCCCTTTGGATACCCATTATGTTGCAGAATATTCATGATAGAGATGACTCCACTGAGGCCAAGACACTTAATCTGCAGTTTGCTGCAGGGTTTCAAGGCTTGCTAACAAGGTGAGGCACAGGGAGCATCTTTCCAGCCTGTTTCAGTCCCAAGTGTGGTAGATCTGCTGTAGGAATATTTCACTTTCATGTCTCTCCCTACTAAATGACATTGTAATTAGATTTTTTTTTATATGATGTCAAAATGATTCTGTAAATAGCTACGTCAAGGTCTTATTCTAAGCTATCAAAATGCAATGTGATTGAAGTGAATGATAGGCAAATCCACCTGATAGTCTACAAGGAGAGAATTCAGAATGCAGAGCTGAATCTCAGAATGCTCCTTTATAAAAGTCAACTTCATTGACACAAGTATTCCTACTGAAAGGAAAAAGATTCCTCAATTGAACAGCAGTTGCATCAGTGATCCATTAATCTTTTCGGCAGTAAAGACTCTGTATTGAAATATAATAAAATTAAGAATTATTCTTGATAGAAAGACCTATTTTTCTTCTATGACATTAGAGTCTCTGTGTCTAGAAAAAACAACAGCAAAACATTTTCTCTCAAAATCTGTTTTTGGAAGAAAATATGATTGCGGAAAGTTAAATTTTATCAACAGTTAATTCTTCCTAGTAAGCATTTAATATTGACTGAAACCATAATATTTGAAACAGTTTGAAAAGATCATTTTAAAGACAGAGGCAATAACACATATAACAATTTTCTCTTTTACCTCCAACCTTTTGATTACTTCTTACTTTATTCAGGCGTCTGCATCAGTTTTGAAACAGTGTCTTTTCAAGTTATGCCTTGTACTGATTACTGTATGAACTTTCTCTCACTGACACTAAGGTGTGTTTATGTGGTACTCAAGATGTACTTCTGCAAGCCTATTAACCTCTGTGTTTCTGTGGACATTTATAACTGTGCTCCTCTGCTTTTATGGGAGGAAAGGACAAAAGACAAAAGTACCAGCAGTGAGATGGTTAACTGGCTCCAAGATAAACGTTCATGTGGCTCTAATTTTGGCAAAAGTACATTGGCTTCCTGTGAAGCAAAGGATTGATTTTTAAACATAGTATTTGCAGACCAAGCACTGTGTGGCTCAAGTCCAGCTTTCTTGAAAGACTGATTAACAGTCCCTCATATTCTCTTTGTTCTCTTGAAAATCATCAGCCATTTCAGACACCTACTGTAGCTTCCTGTGGTTCATATTCTGCTGTTATTTAATGGTCACTTCTCTTATCTTTTGAACATTTATGCTTTGATTTTAGACCATGTTCCTCATTAGTTAATTTCAGAAATGCAACGTAATTTTTCTGTAAACAAGAATTTCTTACAAATTCTTAGATTATGTTTTTTTTTATTATATCATCATTATATTTTGTCCTATTGACTTTGGTCATTTTAAAAAAGCTTGTGAATATTATTATTAATTTCATTTTGTATCAGTGTTATTTTCTAGTACTAGTTTATTTATGAGCAGATTTATGTAACTATGAGACATTTTAAGTATCAATATTTCTTCCCAACTTGTTTTGATACATACCATAATATGTAGGTGTTGTCCATGAAATGATTTAAATTATTTTATTAATGTTTACTTTGCTGGGAAGGCTGATAAGCAGTAAGAGAGTTATAGAAGGCTGGCACAGAAAAGCAGGGCTGCTTTTCTCTCGCACCCTTATAGGAAACCCATCTGGCTATGCAGTAAGAAATTCTCAGAGATGAAAATGAACAAGCTAAGGGTGAAGACATTCTCACAGAAATATAGTTTAGACATAGCTCCCATTAACTTTTATATTTGGTCTATCAACAATAACGGAAAAAAAAAGTTAAAAAAAAAAACCCAAAAAAACAAAGATAGATTTTTATGGGCTAATTGCAGGCTAAAGCAAAGCAAGATGTTGTGCTAACCTTACAGTTCAGAGAGCTGCTGGCACTTGCTCCTGGTTGACTCTGACCCAGGAGCCAGTAAGCTCAGGCCTAGTAACAAGCTATTCTAGTGGTAATACTTAATACAATTTTGTTTCTAGTAGGATTTTAAATGACATATATGTATGTGTCTCTACATATATGTGTATGATATGCACCCCATATACGTGGGTGCAAATGCGAAAGGACCTTAAACTCTGTATTTTCACTATGAACAGTACCGCTGTTCTCTAGTTTGAGTTTTGAGAGCAAACTTTATGCTAATTATGATGTCATTGGTCTTAATCACCTACTAGTGGAAAATGACATGAGAGAACAAGTTTGAGTGTATTTATTTATTGATGTATTTATTTTTTAAATTTATTCTTATTCACTTAAGTATCTGTAAGTTTATTTATACATTTATTTATTTATTTTAATATTGTATCTGTAAAAGTGATTTTCATGTTCTCTTAACATGGGTGAATGTCAAAAGAGATTGTTATCGATCACAACAGACTAAGTACAGAATAAGTGCATTGGTTTTTATATTTCTCTTTCTAAATACACATATCCTTTGAGTAAATATTTTATTGAATATTCTCTACAATTATTTTAAGGATTTATTTTAAAGAATTTCAGATAAAATGTAAGGTAAAATGAATAGAAAAACTTCATTCAGCTTTCTAACACTTAAAAGATGAATTGATTGTCTTTCTTTTCTGGCATAAAAATACTAAAATTCTAAAAAGAAGCCAGCATTCCAATTGAATTCTCTGCTTATTCTCTCCTATTAACAAGGTTCCTTATGTTATCACTTGTAACATGTGTTTGAAATAAATTGATTGTGGTTTACAGCCACTGATGATCAGTCCTGAGGAAGAGCTCATGTAAAGAAAAACAGAAGGAGCCTTATGTTCCGTTTGCTTTCAAATCCAGTGTTAATAGCTGTCTTATTAAAAATATCCTGCAAAACACAATAAATAAATATTCTTTTTTAATAAATATATGTACTTTGATTTCCATACAGAGCATTGTAGAATATGAAGCAAGAAACAAAAGTGTCCATGACACCAAAACTGCCCTGGATTACCCTGTAGATAGAGTTGCTAGTCCTTATTCAAAACTCTAATGCTGATTTCTGAATTCAAAAGAAACTATTTTCTTCTCCCTCTCTCTCTTTTTGATGTTGTTGCAAAAATTAACTTTTCTTCTTAATAACCAAGGTAAACGATCCCATCTGTAACATGGTTTAGATCTTGTAATTCTATTTAGCAGACTCAATCTGTGGTGTGTTATCTTTGACATACTTGAATTAGGCTTAAATTCAAATTTTTTTCTCTACTTAAGAAGGGAGAAAAACATGCTAGCATAAATTAAATGAATCTTACTGCCTAGATAACAATGTCACTCCTTTAAAACTCAATAAAATCAATGCATAAAACACAGCCTTGATGGACTGTAAGAGGGCTGCAGCTGGAAAAAAATATTGTTATTTTCTTTTTTCTTTTTTTATTATTCTTTATCTATAGCTGAGCTGTAAAACATGGCTTGTGATTCAGATGATGTATTCAGGATGCTGTGCGAATGGTTTTTCAAAGCATGGTTTTCTGTATTTAATTCCATTATTTTACATTAAGTGTAATGTAAAGGGCTTGAAAATAAACATTAGAAGAGGCATGGACAACCATCACAACTGTCTTACAAATCAAAACTATTATGTTTACCCTTACATTGAAATGGGAATACAGAAGGAAAAAGATTGGTTACAATTCAGATTACGAACTTATGTTTTGTTTTTTTTTTTTTTCTTTTTATGGTAACTACTAAGATAAACAGGCATAATTCTGACACAAATGCTATTAACCACTTTTCTCTCAGTGGAAATTATAGTGGAAATGTAGGTATCCTTTGCAGTATAATGGGATGTATAGCACTCATTTTTCTATCAGTAGATGAGGATAACTTCAGAAGCACAATGCTGGAGAAATTTGGAGGTACAAATGTTTGAACATATAACTAGAGTTAAGGAAATAGAAGACAAAATAGATTTTCATTTTCATAGTAAAAAGTATGAGTATTGGCTAGGGAATTATTTCCAAAGGGAAATATGCAGTGGATGCAGTTCTGCCAAAAATTATGCAATTATCATCCACAGAATATCACACTTTGCAGTTTCTCGTAAAACAGAACATTTGTTTGCCCTCCTTTTTTTTTTTCATCTTCTTTTATGAGGAAAAGGATTTTTCATGAAGCATAGACATTCTATTTTTGTATGTGAAGACTCACTAAGAGTAAAATATACCCCATCATTTGCAGCTTACCTAGAGACAATTAAAGATTCAGACTTCTGCAAGTTGCAAGATCTTTCAGGTACTTAGCTTTTTCAGGACCAGGAGCGGAAGAATCAAGTGCTTAAGCAGTGTAGTGAAGGATCATGGATGGACAGATGAATGGCAAATAAGCTGATCACCAGTCTGGCACACCTTAAACAGATGTCCCCTTAAGGAATATCTGCTGCTCAGTGCTGGACATGGGACCCAGAGAAAGTAGATCCTTGGTTTTGTCCATATCCCAGCCATGCCCATGAGGTGAAAAAGGCAAAAAAAAAAAAAAAAAAAAGGTTAAGTATACTTATTCATCTCTCATGCACATCTGAGCCAAGACCGATTCCTAGTTTTTCCCGTTTGATATCTGCAACCAGCAGATACTAATATTTTTTTTATGAATCCTATAGGCAGTTGAAAATATATCCTTTCGATATATCACGAGAATAATTTCAGCTCACAAAACAGAAGCCTTTCTCTAAGTGATAATAGTGTGAGGAAATAGCAAATCTAGAAGCTTGTGAACTAAATTAGAGAGTCATATATAAAGACTTGGAATAAATGTATGCACAGGTAGACGCATGCATTTATATTCATATATATGGAGGAGAATATGGATTATTTTGCTCCAGGATTTTCAGAACATTTCCAAGTTTGTTTTAACTTCATTTAATTATAAATTTATGACTTATGGTAGAACCAATCATACTTTATATTACCTCATGTGAATGACTGTGGACAAGTTTACTAACCTCAGAATTCTTCAGTAGCACTTAGTCTGTGTGGCAGCAGAAGCATTTGAAAAAACACTTTTACATGTGATTGACAGAGTTCTTGTGTGTAGCTTTGTTTCTCTCATGTAAAAGAATACAGCTTAAAAGATGAAGAGGTGTTCCAAAAGTGACTCCAAACCAGAGGATGGTAAAATGCACACCCATGAAATGTCCCATCAAATTTGTCGGCTTTGAACTAAATTCAGAATACTTAGTGTAGCATGAGAAGAAAAGAAAAGAAAAGAAAAGAAAAGAAAAGAAAAGAAAAGAAAAGAAAAGAAAAGAAAAGAAAAGAAAAGAAAAGAAAAGAAAAGAAAAGAAGAAAAACAATAATGTAAATAATGTGACTCATAGCTAACATTAGAAAATCTCATTTTAATTTTAATATCTTGAAACCTGAATGCATATTAAGACTCTTACTATGAGAAATATAGAATGAAAGAAGCACAGAATTGGCAGCCAGATATTTTCCAAGAGTAAGGAAGCTCTGCCAGCAGTAGAGTAGTGGGTTGTGGGAGTAAAATCCTGTATGTGGAAGAATGAGATTTAAGCTTAATGGGGCAATTTCAAGATAGAATCGATGCCAGTAGGAGGAAGACACTCTTGTTTAGAGTGCAGGATTCAGGGGCTGGTACCAAAAGCCTCTGAGAGCAGTGGGATTGTTTTGAGACCTTCAGAAGAGATCCCTATCTCTGAATTGAAGCCGCTGGCAGCAAGAGGAGGTTGTTTTCCTCTGATAGGATTGACATTGAGGAAGACACAGTGAGTGAGCTATTTTCAGCACAAATACGACATTCCCACTCTTTCATTCAGGAGACAGATGAGATATCACTGATGCAGCACTGTGTGAAATTCTTGTTGCCTGTGTTCAGGAAGATTAAGGGAAAGTGGGACAGAATGAGGAAGCTTTGCTTATAAAGGCAATGAAAGGAACTAGCAAAATAAAAGTTATATTTAAATGTATAAAAGGTAAGCAGGGGAAGGGAGAAATTCTGCTTCGCTAAAGGGTAACACTTGTCTAGGGACACATAGAGATAACCCACATAAAGAATGCAGGATTGCAGGAACTTAACTGGCTCAGACATGAATCCTATTTTAGGACTGCAGAAGAGACTCTTTGATGTAGCTGCCCAGAGCAGCAGAAGGTCTCTTCTTCATTCTCCTGTCCTGGAATGTCTGAATTTGCAGCAGAATACTGGATTCTATGGAAATCAATGTTTCATCTTTCAGCAAGAACATCATTTTACTTAACTTTCCCAGGAGTCAAATGCAGGAATTTGGGGCTACCTGTGCTGGCTTTGGCTAATTTCATGTAAATAAAACAATAAATTAGACATAGTTTATATAGCAGTAACTAGCATATTTTATTTTCACACATTAAAAGTGTGTTTTGTAAACTGACTTTTTATAGGATTGGTATATAAAACTTTGAACACTACTTTCAGTACAATATGCATGTTTATCTTTAAAATAACTTATTTTTCAAATGTACATTTTGAGTAAATTTTATTCTTGCGGGTGGTTAACAGTAAAACTTAAGATCATTAGAATTTTTTTTAATAATTGCACATAGAGTAAATATAACATTTTGTTCCACTGACATTTTAATTGAATAATAAGATTGCAAACATAATGACTGGATGTTCTAAAGTTGTTAATTCTACACAGTATATCTGTGATTTCATTGGAATGTTGTTGATTAAGATAGCTACAAATAAATTTATTTATTGCACTGAATTTTATTCATGAGGAACTGCAGTAATTGTATTACAATTGTATTACTTGTGCATTGCCTTTTATATAAGGCTCTTCATTAACCATTTAATTATGCAGGCACATCCTTAACAAATATATTTTGATTATGAACATTAAAATAATAGATATGAGAAAAATGATATTGCTACCTATTTGGTTATACAAATAAAAGTCAAACCTGCACCACCAGTATATCCTCCAGATGAAACAGAGAGACTATATTACTGGTAAGATAATTAATGTAACAAAAAAAAATTATGTATTAGCAGGCTGATTTTTTTTTTTATGACATGTTTTATTTTCATACTTGACACTATGGAAAATTCCTTGCCACTTATGCTTAATGTTTTGTCACCTTTTTATTATATATGTTTTTAATAGCAAGGCTATAACAAGATGAAAATTGAACATAAGTCAATTCACACTTTTGAGTCTTAAGACCGGACTGCAAATGAATGTCGTTTTCTGTGAATGTATATTTATGTAATATTTTTTAAAAAGTCATAGTTGAAAGTCTTTTATGGAATTCATAGGGACACAGTGGAAACAGAAAATTAATTTCTTCCTACAGCAATCTTCATTCTGTAGACTAATCGAATTCACCAGGTGTTGTTTTTCTTTCATAGCCCTTATTCTTTTTTGCTCTGCATTTTTATTCTGTATTTACATGGCCTTTGTTGTTTAACTGCTTGAGTTACAAACACTTGATAGCTGTACAGTAGGTATCTGAACCCCTTTCAGTGCCCAGAGCATATTGTCTAGTACGCATCCATCAAACTGGCACTTGGAGAACCCTAGGAAGAGGTGCTGTGTCTTAATGAAACTTTGACAACAGTGGAAATGCCTTCAGAGATTTGATCCTGAATAGAACATGGGAAAAATTAACAGATTGGTTCTCTGTTTAATTTATCATTTGTCAGGCCTTTAGGTATATATATATATCTATATATAAATCCTGCATTTTTCACTGTCTGATGTTCTAGACTGATTCCATACTGTGTTATACCAAAACAACAATAAATCATGATAAGGCAGCAGAAACATCTTATTGTCAAAATAGTATAAAGTAGTGAGGAGTCACCAATACTTCTTTTTTTTTTTTTTTTTTTTTGAACTTGTGCAGGTAATTAATTTCAGACTTTTTTCCTAAGTAAACAGAATAGTTGAGTAAAGTAACAGAAATTGCTACTTTCTAATTTCATTCCTTCAACTATTTTAAAAACATTTTAAAATGTATGCAACCTACAAATTCTGATTACTTCCACCATTTAAAAACTTGTTCTTATGATACTGTGCATTCCTCATGACTCATATTTAATGGGTAAAAAAGACATGAAAAAAAAAAGAAAAAATCTTCAATGTAAAAGAAAACAAACTCCCCAAACCTCAGAATATCATCAAATGTAAACTATCTCTTTTTTCCATAGAACTATGTGCAATATATAAAAGATTTTTTTTTCTCTTGTTCATATATTATTTTCTAGATGTAAAAGAAATTGTTTAAGATATACATTATAGAAAGGCTAATATTTGGTAACAAAGTATAAAAAACTATGTTTGTTTGCTTGATTATTTATTTATTTAATAATTTTTGTGTTTTATTATCCTCACACAGAACTATCCATGTTAGTTTTAGGGCTGAACATTAGGAAGAATGCAAGTGAGAGATGCCGCATTTCCCATATTTAGTCACGTAAACGAAAAATCAGAAAACTAAATGTGTTGCTGTTATTGTTGATTTGTCTTTAGAGTATCTAGGAAGCTGATCATGAGCCCAGTACCTCAATGTGGATTTAGAACTTTAATTTCAAGTCTCTCTCTCTCTCTCTCTCTCTCTCATTTTCCAGTCATAAAATGGTTAACTAACTTCCAAAAACTCAGGCTATTCTTGTTTTAACATGAGTGAACTTTGAAAAATGATACAGTCAGCAACCTCATTTGTTAGCAACATCAAGAAATGATAAATAAGCCTATATTTTATGACTTCAAAGAAGAGGATATACAATTTATTTTATAAGTCACTGCTATGAGTCTTTTAAATCTTGGCATTTCCTCCTTATTTTTCCCAGTACCTCATTTTCTTCTAAGGATTTTCTATTTATTGTTCTGAACTCTGCTTTTCCTCTTCATTTTTCTTAACTCTGGCTCACTCACTGTTTCCCACTCTGCTCTATTTTATCTACCTTTTCCATTGTCCAAGATTTTATCGTACTCTACAAACTCTTGTTTGTATTCTCTTTCATTTCTCTACTCTTACAAGTCCTTCAATTCTTCATTCATTTATTTTTTTTTTCCTATTTTTCTTCCTCTTTGGTCACTTTTTTTTATTTAAACACACTGTTTTTTTCCTGTTTTCCTGCCTTACACATTCTTCGCATGGAACCTCATTAAAGGTTTCCTTATGGTTCCGTTTTGCACTCTTCTTTGGCAGAAGTCACTATAATCACAAATGATGTCATGAATATTATCAATAGGTGATATCATAATTTTACTAAGTAATACCAGTATGCCAGTTTGTCATGCATAGTTACATCATTAATCACAATACACACGTACACAATACACGTACACAACGTACACAAACGTACACACGTACACAACATACACACGTACACAAAACACGTACACAACACACGTACACGTACACAATACACATATGGCTCTTTCTGTAGTGTTGTTCCATTTCTATGGTAACATTGCATGTATGCCATTTGCATGCAATGAAGATTTAGGCAAGTGTCTTCTTTATGTAATCAAAGTACCTGCAATATACAGAGTACTTTGAAGAAAACTTAGCAGCAGAGAGTCCTCCATTTAGTCCATACACTACAGGAACACTACTATGTTAGCAGAACTAGTACTGGTGTTATATTTTATAGCCTAACTAGACACAAAACTGTAGAAAAAAGAACCAACATTGTTTTTTGTCTTCATTTTACTATTATTGCTACCATCATATTTCCTACTGTCATTTTTCTTAACTTTTAAAAAATATTTTGTTAAAATAAAAAGGTTTTTAGAAAAGCTTTCTACCTTACAAAACAGTACTAATATTAAATACTTACTAGCAACTAACATTTATATTCCTTCTTTTATTAACATACTGTTTCCAATATTATCTTCTTTCCCTCCCTTTCTCCATCTCTCTTCTAAAATTCTGTTCAGAAATTCATTGTAATTTGAACCAAACTGTTTTATAGAAGCTCTATATAGCTCTTATCTCTTCTCCCTTTTTTGAACTGCTTTTCTTTCTTGAACTCCCTCTCCCTCTTACACTTTCTTTGTAAGTTTATTTTATCTTTACATATTACAATCTTCCCAATCTGTAATATTTATATCTTTAAAGTCAAGCTTAACTTCCTGACGTGACAGGAAAATTATTTTTGTTTTGGTATGTGTTTTTCCCCACTAGGTGAAATATTTTTGCCTAATCCTGCTTCAATTCATGAATGACATGTACATGTCCATAATGGAAGAAGAATATAGGTGGCCACTCTTTCAGATAAAGGAAATAGATATAATAAACATTATATCTTTCCAGATATCCTACTTGTGGGGTAATTCCAATGATTAAGAAGCTCCTCCAAGTCAAAGCTAAGTGAAGGAATGTCTTTCACATATACCCAAACTAACCTCCAGGTAATAGATATTGAATTGTGTCAGACACTAGTCTCTTAAGAAATACGGGTGAAAAGTCAAGCAATTCAGTGGAGTGTACCAGAATACTCATGAGAGTCTATTCAATATCCACAGAGATATCAAATCAAGCAATGGTAATGAAAATGGAGATAGGTATGGCATCTTTGACAATGGAATTAATGCATAACTGAGATTTACTGGCTTCTGTTGTATTGCATTCAGCTTAATATAGAAGAACTACTGAAAGAGTATTGATTTTTGAAAAAAATGTTTACCACGAGAATTAATGTATTTGTGACCACATCCAAAACCCCTGTATATTACTTGAACTGATATTGTGCAGAAAGCAAAATAATTGTAAAGAGCAATGGAGCATATTTCAGCTCAAACAGCCTTGAGCTTGGGTGGCAGGACTACAACTGTATTTCCACTTAAAGTGAGTCAAAACAGTAAAGAACAGACATCCTCAAGTCCTGGGCCATCCTTACACCAGCTCAGTTTGGATCTCTTTGGACCAACTGACCATCCTGTCTTCCAGTAGGCATGAGTATTCGGGGTTGCCATCCTTGAATGAAAATAGTAATGAACACAAGACAAGCTTGACTTAAACTCTACGGTAAGCATGGCAAATGGCTCTTTTTGAACATGAAAGCATCCATCTCCACAAAAGCCTGATGAATCTATGCATACCTACTGGTCAAAGGTAAGAAATTAATCTTAACTCATATTATGACTTTAATCACAGTAAGCTCTGGTTAGGCATATGCCACACAACTGAAATTTGAACAATTATAGATGCCTTGTATCATCCATCAGATCTGCTGGGAAGGCTTTCATAAATTTTCTTTTGCTGCTTGTCCATTGGTGTGATAAATTGGCATTTTTCTCAGTAGTACTATTTCACTGCCTATACACTTTGATATGCTCCAGCAAGCGGGTATATCCTGTTTCCCTCTTGCTGAGGCAAGCACAGTGCACGAAGTTTCATTTTAATCTACTAGATTTTATGGTGTAATAATGACATTAGAGAAACATGGGAGAGGTAAAAGTCCAGGACTCAACAGTATGAAGCTACATGGTATCTACAGTGTCCTAATCCAGTTTTAATATAATGATGGTACATTTATGGCATAGATTTGAACGGATCAAATAATGCAGAAGATAAGTGAAATTCTGGCCCTCTAGAAATGAAGAGAGACTTTGGCATGAATTCTGAGAGGTCCACAATGTCATGCAGTATGAGAAAAAGTATGACAACTTTTTCTAAACATTAATCTTTGATGTTAGCCTCCCAGAAAATAAAAATATTCCCTCTATCCCACCCTCCCCACTCCTCAACCCCCATTTTATGCCCTAAAGTGAATTGCATTGTGCTTTATCTTCAAGTGTAAATTAGGACTTCCTTCACAAGACCAATAATTATTACCAATCAAATAATAACAAAGCCCATCCTAATATTCAGAACAAGTTCTTTTTTTTTTTTTTTTTCATTTAAACTCTTTCTACCTTAGTTGTCTATCTAGTTTGTACACAATTCTACCACTACAATACCAGCAATACTGGAGAGAAATTATTTTTATGTGCATTAGAAAATATTTTCTCATCTCTTATTGTCTGTAGAGTATTCTGTATCAACGAATAAAAAGAAATGCTTAATCAATTAATCATATAGTAAATACATAGGAAAGTGATTCTGGCTGTTAAGCCACAGGCATTGTTGCACACAAAGAGAAGGAATATAGAATTATACAAACTCATCTCTATTCAGCCCCAGGCATCCGCACACCCTGCTGGCAGCTGAGTATTTAATTTCTTGGTACATTTCTATTATTAATTTGTCTAACAGAAACAATTATCATCAAATTATTAGCCTTACTCCCATGAAAAAATTGTATTATTGAAATCTATAAAATCAATCAGATCTGCATGGATTTGTACCAGATTAGCATCTTGCCTTGCCAGTGCATAGAATAAAGGGTATATGCTTTTTTCAAGGCAGGCATATGATGCCTATCTCTACTTAGAGATACACATTTTAATCTAATGACAGTCTTCAATATAGCTTGCTATATTTGTGTACTACAACCTTTGCTGTGAGCTTTGCAGGAACATGCTGTAGAAAAGACATATTCTGTTACGTGAGGCTGAAAAACTTGTTGCTGCAATCAGCTATAAAATGAGAAGGGATTTTTTTTTTAATGGTGAGAAAACATGGATTAAAATCTCTGGGGATACACAGCAGAATCTACAACAGCAGTCCTTCCTAAGCCAGATAAGAAAGCCTATTAGGCAGATGGTATCACACATGAAAAAAAGTGATCAAGCTGTGAGCAAGAGAGCCAGATCTACTTAGTGCGATAATTAGAAAAGAAAGAGTCCCAAAGGAAGTGCAGGAGAGTAAACTGCAACACTGCAGCTGGAAGAAAAATAGTGGAGATTGTCATTTGGATCCAGGAATAGTTAAGATTAAGAAGAAGAAAGACCTGTGAATTTAGTGGGCCAAATTTGTGGAGAGTTGACACATCAGATTATGAGGTTGCAGTTTGCTATCGTAGTGAGAATAAGATTGAACTGATTCCTGTCTTTTTCCAAGAGTAGTTTCCAGATTTGAAATGCAAAATCCTAGTTGTTGTTGTTGCTGCTGCTGCTGTTATTGTTGATGTTGTTATTTTTGTTGTGTGCTCCCCAGCAAACCAAATTCTGTATTTGCTTGTCCAATGCATTTACATTAACAGCTGCAGAACAGAAGTTTTGGAATATGATCTCCCTAAAATTGACAAGAAGACAGTCATTTAGCTCAATGAGTTTAGCTCAGTTTAAAACTAGAGTGCAGAGTAATACATGCTGTTATACCATAAAATATGTATATTCCAGAGTAGCAAATCTTAAAAAAATAGATTTCCCATGTTTAAAAGTTACTTAGTAATAAATAGTTTAAAATTATGAGGCATGCAGGTCTTTCCTCTCTTTACAATGTCTCAAAATCTCTTTTCAAGTGTTAAGATGGAATTTCAATGTGATAAAACATTCTCTTTTTCTTCCTCTTCTGTACAGGATTTTTTAAAGACTGACTATTTAAACACACATTTCAGTGCTTAACAGGTATGAAAAGCAAGTGCTCTACTGCAGTGTACAAGACAACTTTCGCAAAATGTATGCTATGTTCAGTTCACTTTTAGAACCTGAGGTACAATGACCCATACAGGTATTTTGTTCCTTTGAACTTTTCTGTAGACATTAGATTTAAAGAACAAGCAAACTGCCACTAGCACATTTTATTAAGAAGTTAGTAATTTCTATTGTTAAAAATATTATTTCAAGTCTGTAAGCACAGACATCAATTTCAAAAATTTTCACAATACGTGACTTTCAGCAAGATGGATATTAAGGTTAATCTTATCACAACGTCACACTTTAAAATAATCCTGATTACAAAATTTAAAACAATAAATTATCCTGCTTTCTTGACTTCACAACATTCTGCTTATGAAAAGCATGTAGCTCAAGGAGTAAATATTCATGGTCATGAAGAAAAACCTTATTTAAGCAAGCAAAGTTAATGACAATATTTCCATTTATTTGGGGAAGGAAGAGCTAGAAGTCTTTAAATTTTTCCTTATGACAGCATTTTGAATGGAGGTTGCTTTGTACCAGTTTATACCTGTATTTGCCTGGGTGGTGAGCAGCTTCACTAGTTTCCAAGGTTACTACAGAAAAAATCTCATGTTGGACAATGAAGATGCTTCCCCACAGAAGCTTCTTTCAGTTAGCTTTTTTACAGATCAGGGGAGAATTATGTTCATTCATAAAAGATGTAGTACTGTCCCAGTCATGTATTGTGTGATTTGACCTTATCTACTGTTTTTACGGAAGAAGATGGAAGTAGGTAGAATAAATGAGGGCTAATTATACATTGTAGAATGCTCTATTGCTATCAGTTTTACATTTTGCTGTTCAATTTAATTTTCCTTTATGCAGTTATTAGCGGAAAAGGTAAATAGAGTCTTGATAGCATATACTTGCAGGAGTACGTCTGGCATCAATTCTAACTCATTTCCTTCTATCCTAAACTTTATAAATTATTATTTTACAAGACTTCTTAAAATCTACTCTTGTTTACTTCACATTTAAATATCCTGTGTTTCTGCTGCATCTCACTTTTTGTCTCCTTACTACTAATAAGAACTAATAATTATGCCTTATTTGTGTTTTTTTAATTTCTACCTGCTCCAGACAGAATGTCGTGCAGACTCATATTCCATACCAGAATGGAGATCTTTGAAGAGCCAAGTGTCCTTTCCAGGTGTTATGTTAGAAATTTGAAAAATAAATAAACAAACAAAAAAATGCTCTAAATTTGTTTCCATATCTCATCTAAAAATAAATAGTACTTACCACAAACATATTGAAATGTTTGTAATTTCAATGTTAAGCTGGCAGAATAATATTTATTCATACTTGTGATATCCTTTGAGACCGAGAGGAGTGGAAAAAAAAAAGAGGAGGTTTCTCAGTACTTCTAGATATATCTTCCAGGCATTGCTATTAATCCACAAACTCATTTTTACCCAATAATTTTATATTTATTTAGGCATTTTGCTTAATCTGTTGGATTTCTGGAGGCCCAGAACTCTGATTTATTTCAGTAGAAATTAGACATGAATGTAAGCCTTAAAAAAAATCTGGATTCACACAAGATAATTAAAATCCTTTTTGCTTTTAATATTGAGTCCAGACCGCAGATTCTCAAATAACATGCTCGGTGCAGCATCATCTGAAAGATGTTCAAATTCACAGACACAGCAAAAGCACTGGGTCACCCAAAGCTTGACAGAGCCCAGTTGCTCCTCTCTGCAGTGCGCCGAGGTTCAGAGCTGGACCTCTCCTCTGTCTCTTTTGCCCTTAGCAATCTGTCAGCCATCCTTCCACCCTTGGCCACAGTGAAGTACAACAGAGAGAGGAGCTTATGATAGCATGCCCTTGTTGAATGATAGATATCTTTGATTCCTTGTATTATTTTTTTGTGTGTGTCTACATCTAGTAGTAATGAAACAACTAGACCTAGTGGTGGTTAATGCTGTTTCCTCTATTTGTTTCAGAGGAGGTGAATCTTATTTGGTGGTCTTCTTGTCTTTACAGAATTTAGGGATAGTATGCATTGTACTCACAGAAGGCAGTCATTTGAAATATAGCTTAGAAAGAATATGATGAAATACCAAAAGTTGTAGTAAAAAAAAAAAATAATGAGCAGGTAAACCACATAATTTTGAATAATTGTAAAAGCACTAGAATATACTTACTAGGATACTCAGATACTCAGATATTTCTGAGGTTAAATGGGTAGTTTCACTGAACCCTGGGGCATGAGAATTGAATATTATTCTCTATGCATATGCAGTGCGCTGCTTCATAGAGCAATTAACTTTCAAACAATAATAAAAGATTAAGAATAATTTAGAAGTAAAAGTAGCAGGAAAAAAAAAAAGAGAAGACTATGTCTCATTTGTTATGAATGAAATTGATAAATTATTCAGGCCTGGAAGGCAGTCTTTATTGCAGGCTTTGGTCATACTTCGTACACTAACACTATTGTAAAAATAAATAGCTCAACTGATATTAATTACTTTAAATGAGATTTTTATTTGATTTTTGAATGTTGACAAAAGAGAGTTTTAAATCCCACAGAAAATCCAGAGAAAATTATCCATTTATATGCGTTGAAACCATGCCATTGTTTACTCATTGTGGTAGATGAAGGGCACTGCATGCAAAGGGAGGACCAAACCCAAGGTATTTCAGCAGCAGCTGCAGGAGGTGAGGGTACCTTTAAAGGGGGACTTAGATGTATCTGTTCTTGCTTCTAAGATGTGCTGACTCTAAGCGTAGAAAGGTTTTTATATTCCAAGTAAATTCCTTTAATGTAACCTACAATATGTAATATAATTCTTTGCTTTTCAGACTCTTCCTATAGTAGAAAAAAACAGATATATCTTAATTTTCTGAGAGCTACATACTATATTGAGCTACAGCAAGGCTTTGTGATGTCAACTTTAGTCAAAATATCATTTACACTTTTTTAACAGAAACAATATGGAGCTGAT
>NW_020456065.1:272541-356144 GCF_003342845.1 Nothoprocta perdicaria | reverse complement strand
GAATTCTGTGCACTTTTCACGGTTCACCTACTTCATTGGTCATTTATCTTGGAAATTCTGATTTTCTCAATTTATGTTATTTTTGTTATTTTGAAATTGTCTTACCCCTTTTTATTTGGTCTCTATATATTATATATATTTGTTACAGTCTTGTCTATTAAAGGCTTGTCAAAGCCTTGTCAAAGCTGTCTTTCCAAGCTGAGAAATGTGCTTTTCGCCATTCTATTAGGAATCAGCCACTGCTGAGACTTAGATCCTCATGTTCATGATGACAGGCTCACACATATGTGCCTTTGCTTCAATTTGCTCTTTTTCTTCTCATTTTTCTTACTGCATGATTTGATAAACGCTCATCAAAATCCCCAAAATTCTTCATTTATCTGAAGTAACCATATCTGTCTATAATGATATGAATGCTTTTGTCATTAATTAGTCCCCAAGAGGTTCATTTTTCAAAATATTGCACAAAATTATTTGTTAATGTCATAGATATGCCTGCCAAACACAAGTGTTAGTGCTGCTTTGAACATATAAGCTAACATGTTTTATCTATTGGTAGGTGTATCACTGAATCTCAATGATTAAAGTTGATTATAGTTCTTTTTTATTTTATTTTATTTTCCTATGATTTACTGACCTTATTCTATTACTGACAGTATTTCAGTACAGTTCCTCTGGGTCAGTATTTCAGACAGTTCCTCTGGGTCACTGTTGCCTCTAAGGGAAAGCATTACTAAGCCCTTAATAGGCAGAATTAATTCAAATTTGCTTTTCTTTATTTGCTTTAAGGACAAAAAATTAAAGTAATCTTCCCACTCCTTCATTGGAAACTTTTTTTCACATCAGTCAAATTTAGCCTCTGGCACTCTCTACTAATAGGAAACACAAGCGTTTATGCTCCTCATCACTGCTCAGTTTCAGACCTTATGCCATGCTTGCCAATTGTTTTTAATGCTTTTAACCTTCAGCAGATTCCATATTTAGCAATATCTACTTCCCCAATAGAATGTGAACTCTATATTTTGCTGCTGATTTTTCATGATCAGTGCTGATCAAGCCATCTTTGTCATGCTCCAATTTGCTTTGTCAAGTGACTAAATGTTTATTGATGTCCTACTTGGATGTTCTCCCTGGTGGTTTGCTTCTACAACACACTGGTCTCCACCTTGCCAGCAGTGTAGGTCTAAAAAGTTCAGAGCACCCGCAACTTTATACAAATATATAGCACCTTGCAGTATTGATTTCCAGATTAAACCACAGTAAGTATGGTTCTTTTCTATCACAATTTTCTGGTTAAAATGAATTCCCTCTTTTTATTGAATTTGTAGTTAGGTAGGCTTTTCTTCAGTTTATTTTTCTCTACTCCACAAGTCCTAGTAAATTTGAATGTACAGTAGTGTCAAGATATCAATGGAGGTAATTTATCTACATTAGAACATTTAAACTGAGTGATACTAAAATCTATTAACTCCTCCCTTGTTTACCTTTCTATATATATCTATGTCTGTCTGTCCTTTCTATCATCCTTTCTGCCCATAAGGGGTCAGAACAAACTAAGCACTTTATGTGCCTACAATGCATAAATGTTTTGTGATTGATGTGCTTTGGGATTGGTGACCCCAGTGGTAAGATCTATAAGTTATTTGGACTCATATCAGTTTATATCTGCAATAGGAAAAGTACAGACCAACTCTCAGCCAGTTAAGGATATGTCACTCCTGCAGTGGTGCTCTGAAATCAAATTCAATATTCCTTTCATTCTCCAGATCCTTTCTCTACTCAGTAACCATATGCAGGATTAAACACTCACGTTATTACACATCTGGTAGAAAATGAGACTTTAGAATAATTAAAAAACAAAAGAGTACCTGTCATATTATGGACTGCTCCTGTAAGAGACAGTTTTAAGAGACAGTTTTGGACTGTTTGTCTCAACATTGTTGCCTTGTTGCTGCATCATTTAGCTTGGAAGACCGGGAGATCAGCTCAAAACCCAAACAATGGCATTTTTGGTTGATGTGCTTGTCTAGGGCTGTTGCCCCACCATTCACACTTCTTGACTGCTATACTTCTTGACTGTGGCATCTTGTCTCCAGGAAGACTGTGAAATCATCTCGAGGATCTACGACTTTTTGGGCTAACAATGCCCAGCAGTGCCTGCCAATCTGCATGGGCACTCAAGCTAGGGGAAAAGGAGCTGCAGAGCATATGGCACGTACAACACATACAACACGTACCAGAAATCTTCAGGTGGGTGGACTCTTCCAAGAACTGGGACAATAAAAGGAATACAATTTTCTCCATGGAGAGAGGCCTCCTTCCTCCTCACCTGCACTGAGCGACTTCTTCACCTACGCACCAAATGACCGGCTTCTTCTTCAGCTTCTTCTGAACCCTCTCTTGATATCATCACCTGCACCGAGAGCGGCCTCTTCTTCTTCAAGAGACCATCATCTGCACCGAGGTGGAACCGACAAAACATAGCTGGACTGGTGGTGGTGGTAACTATAATCTTGCTGCATTTCTCTCTCTCTCTCTCTCTCCCCCACTTGCTTGCTTATCTTTCTTTTTCCCTTTTCTTCTCTTTCTTTTATCATGATTATGAGAATAGATCTTAGAAGTTTGCACAGCATTTGACCTTGTTTGTGTCTTAATCTCGCTCTTGGGATCGTATCGAAACCTCCCTCAACAGTGGGTCAGGACAGCATCCAGCCCAACTGTGTGAAGTGGTTACTGCTTTTCTCTCTGCTTTTAGTTGTCTTGCTGCACAGAAATGGACAACCGTGGATGTAAAGATTACCAGTGCTGATTTACACAAAGAACTTGCCACCCTTGAGAAATTCCCTGAGAATCCTCCTAGCATTCCTGAGAGTTTCCTTTATCTTTAATCTCATTCTATTATGTATTTCAGTAGGCAACCTCCAATGGCTTTTGAATTCAGACCTCAGAGCTCTCCATATTCAAAGGGAAAAGAGAAGCCATATGTTCACTTACACTCCTTCATCTACTGTGAATGCATGAAGCTTTATGTCTTGATCTTGCTTGCTGTTGTATTTAATTAAAATTTTTCATTTTTTTTTGTTTTCTGGTCTGATCAACTTCATTTTATTTGGTGCAGGCTGTTATGGAAAACAAAAGAAAAGTATGTAAAATTATTCAGAAGTACATTTGGACAATAATTCCACTCAGACAGGGTGCTTTTGTGGATTTGGTGCAGTAATGCAACTATTTTCTTTGTTCTCTGCTGTTTCTGATTTGGCAGTGATGCAAAACCATACAGCCCAAATCTTAATGCCTTTTTCTGATTGCAGAATCTAATGCCATGACTAACGTCATTGAAGATCGTAAATACATAACATTTCTTTCCATGTAATAGTTGAAGTGCAATTTTTTTGTTTCATTAAATATAGCCATTATAAGTAAGCAAGGTTTATTCTGATACAAAACAACCCATTACAAGCCTTTCTTTCTTTTTTTTTTTTTTTTTTTAAATTTGCAACCCCTGCAAACTGCCCTGCATTAACATTGTTGTGTTAAAACCGTTGAATCATAGAGTCTAAAATTTCAGTGAATGTCAATATTATATGAAATAATGATGTGTGGATATTATAACACTCTCCATCTGTTCCAACTTTCTTTCATTATGAAAAAATGATTCATTCAAGTAGGTAACAACCCCCGGTATAACTAAAATGACATTTGCATCAGGCACTTGATCAGCAAATTAATTTCAGAAAATGTTCATAGTATAGAGAAAGGAGGAAGGAGAAAAAAGAAAAAAATACAAGGTCTGCTCCTACGCTTCCACTCTCTCTAAAACATTGCATTTCACTTCTGAAAGTGTTCTGATGTGCACACACTGCCCGCATGCAATGGGCTAAAATTCCCCTGTACATTACTCTAGGTTTACGATGATACAACATTGGAGAGTATTACACTGGTTATAACTCCTTGAAAATTCATGAATATAATCCTGGAGTGATGAACTGAGGAATTAGGCTCTTTATTTTTAATAAAACTGGTAATACTATCGGAGTACTTTTCTCTCTTAAAAACTAATATAAAGCTCAATTCTGAAAACCTGTACAAACACATAGCCACT
Source organism: Nothoprocta perdicaria (assembly GCF_003342845.1). NCBI lineage: Eukaryota > Metazoa > Chordata > Aves > Tinamiformes > Tinamidae > Nothoprocta > Nothoprocta perdicaria. The sequence goes on along the minus strand of NW_020456065.1, from coordinate 352,042 downwards.
GCCAGGGCTAGTTCTTCTGAAGTTATTGATTTTATTTAGGATAGATGGAACTATCCATTTTATCTGTCGAGCCAGTAAGCACTGGAGAAATCATGTTTTGCCTTCTTTGCTGGGGGAAAGGCAAGACAGCAAAGGGGCAGGGATGGTTGTTGGTGCAAGTAGCACCTCTGAATCCATTTGCCAGTTACTGTGATCCCAGACAGAATCAAATCTGTTTAGGTCTGACGGCTTCACTGACTGCTGTAGTGGAACATTTACATCTTGCCCTTCTGCTGCTGTTCAGAGATAAATATGATTTTTTGTCAACCCACTAATAGGAACCCACTGACGCCAAACTCAGGCAGCTTCAAGGTCATGTGATCTGCTCGTAATTCCGGGGTGCAAAATTGCTTCTTCGGTGTGTGAATTTTAGCATGTTTCAAGGAGAAATTCATTCTCCCTTTCTACTCCTACAGCTAATTGTCTGGCCACAGTGAAACAGAAAAGAAAGCAGGCCCTTCAGATTTCCATACTGCTGCCCTTGAAAATGTGAATTATATTACTGATAAATAAATATGGCATTATATTTTGTTATAGAATCTACAGTAACAAAAGCATAATACACACAGTCTGAGATATAGCATCCTTTGTTATCAGTTATCTGAGTTGTTTTAGACAAATATTTTTCTTTACTATATGTGTTTTACATTTTTCTTCTAATACTATTAAAGAAGACAACTTTGGATCAATTTACTTGGAAGCTATTTACTGAACCAAGGTGAAATATATGAAGCACTCGGTATTTCAGACCCATTTGGCTTATTTCCATCCACTTGTTCATTTTGCCCTTCAGACTATTTTTTTCAGACTATTTTTATGAGTTTGCTATGTGTATGTTTTCAGTGTGTCTTTTTCCTGTAAAAAATAAGTAGTTAGTAAGTGAGAAAAAGGCAAAAAAATATAAATAATGAAAAGAGCAGAATGTTTGAAGAGCCAGGAATATCACCTCAAGAGGTTGATTTACCCTTTTTTTTCATGACTGTGTCATGAAAACACGATGAAGGACTTATTTGATCCTTCAATCCTTTGCCTATTAAATTCTTATTTATTGCTTAGAGGAAGACTCAGATTAGCCTCTGCAATTATTTAATGTTTTTGCGAGAAATGCAAACGAATGATGACCTGCAAAGATTGATTTTTATTACTTCTTTGCTAAGTCTAGTTCATTTTCTGTTGCGGTTGAAGATCTTATATTCAGGGATGGCCTGTAAGTCAGAAGAGCCATTAACTGTTACTGGCTTTCAGGCAGAAAAACTCACAAGACATTAAACACCTTCCTCATGCTGTAAATTATTGGGAAAAAAGTAGCCTTTAAATCGGCAGCACTTGCATACAGTCCTGCTTATTTTTGACTATGTTTTATGAAGTATAAGAAAGTAATTTTAGAGCTAATACATCTGCAATTTTATGTAATACACAGCTTTTCAGAACACTTCCCTGAACATTTCATAGCACTGCAGGTTACCTTCATAATTCACGTTTGCTTGAACAAGATATTACATGGTGCAACACATTACACAGTGGTATATGTGAAACTATAAAATGTGTATTTTTTTGTCTTGAAATATTACGTGAACACAGAGGTGAATAAGAAATTCATAAGAAAGGCAACACTTTCCTCTGTATTGGCTCAAATCTTATGCAAGCTTTACCTAAGAAAATATCTCTATCCAAGAAAACCCCATCTCCTGTCCCAGTTTCTCACAGGTAGAATCAGGAACACAATACTGCTAAAAATCAAATATACTTCACAGGAAGTGAAGTATACAAAGTGGAGCATGAAAACAAAAAACTTTGGTCATCTAGAAATATAACAATAGATACTTTGGAAACCTCAATATCCTACTTGGTTACATAGATCCATTATGTTGGAACACTGTACATGAGCAATTTTTTTTAATCTCTGAATACAGAAAGTGTTTGCAAATTGAAGGACTAAACAACAGATATCAGCTTTGGACAATCCTATTAGTTACAGCATTTAAATGTAAAGTTTACCTAAGAGGAACAGTTTTTGGACAATGGGAAACCCAACATTAATCACCTGTTTTTTTTCAACAACAAAGATGTATGTTTTTGAAAGAAAAAATACAACTTTTCTGTTAAAGAAAATAACAATTTACTCTGATCTGATAATTTGACTTTGTTTTTTTACTGTGAGGTTGACACAAAGCCGAACTGAAGCACAAGGCCGGTTTTTAAAATGTAACTTCAGATAACCCAAAATGTCCATGAAAATTCATATTTTCTTCCCTCTTCTGCAGAAGTATGTGAAATGTTTATAATATTTTGATCTTTCATTGTGACAGCCTTCCAATGCTAGTGATTAAAACCTGATTCTTGCTGATTGTGCAGTGTTTCTCACTGCTGTAATCAACATCTCCAGGTTTGTTTCTGGATGAAGAGAAAATTGGAAAATATATTACACATGGCCACATGAAAAAGAAAAGCTAAAAAGCTAAAAAGATACAATTTGTATTAGATTGCTTTTCTTGCAGTGGGAAAAGGCTTTTCATTCCTTTCACTTTTTTTGCAAACTCATCATGGGCTTTGCTCAGTGCAAAGTAAAAAAGACTACATGAGAAAAAGGTGACAAGTTTCCCATCTGTTTAATATCATTGTTTCTATGGATTAACTGAGGTTGGTGAGCTGTACTGTCTATGAATGAATGTGATTGTAAGATTGCAATGTGAATCAATATACATTAGAATATTTCACTTGGTTCAAAGCAACCATAAACATCTTCATTAGTATCTCACCGGAGTGTATGATTATTTGAAATAGCACAAAACTACAGAGAGATTGCTACAGGGCAAGATGAGTAGTGGGAATAGAGTTTTCACACATCCACCAATCAAAGTCTCACTTTAAATTTGGTAAAAAAATAAAGATGAGAAAGCTTACACCTAATGACATTCATATTCATTCATTTGTTATAGAATTACTTTTATTTATGGTATTTTGTGCAACAATATGGAAAAGTTCTCTTTCGTACCTTTATGTACAAGTACCTTTTTCTTTATAACCGGAAGTGATTTAATCAAATTTTCATTTTGAGCACACAAACAAAAATATGTAAGACAATTTAACTTTATAACAAATTATTAACACAAATATCTCACAATTCCCAGATGCTGTCACCATGACTATTGTTTTAAATGTTGTGTTCTGAATTTCAAATTAACAGACACAGTTATTTCAGGGATTGTATCCTGACACCTATATTTTATTGGAGTGATCTCTCTGTTTGGAGAATGAGCCAATCCCTGAACAAAGTACTTAAATGATTAAAAACTGAAATATTGCAAAGGGTGTTTTAAGGTTGGTCACCTGGAATGGCTGAATGAGGAACAGTGGGGATAGTTGCCAAATTATTTTGGCATGACAGTTGCCAAACTATTTGGACAATGAACAGAAAAGCTTTTGATATAGGCTTTAAATTAGACTGAAGAGCCACTTAGAAAAACCAGGTGGATTTTGTTGGCTGTAAGCAAAGAAGAATCAAAATGAATTAAAAAAAAAAAAAGGACTAGTGAAGGGCTGGAGGAGGAAAGGGCAACTCCCAGCGTACTGACAATAGGGGTACTTCTACTGGAATAGAAGCTCCAGTTCAACAAAGTGGGGGTGATTTATGTCAATGATGTTAGCATAGAGTGGCAGGAGTTTGGATCAAAACTAGAGGCTGAGAATCAGTGGTAAAGATAATTGTCCCAACTGGGACACTAATCTGTCTACTTTGAACCTGAATGACTCACTTAGAGAGCTAAGTGTATGTTGTGTAAGAGCCATAATACTGAGACATTGGTGTGAAGATTTAAGCATATAAAACTATAAGCAATATTAAAAATGACAAATTAAAGTGAAAATTAAGTGATTAAAGTGAAAATAATTGAAGTGAAATGAATGAAAGGGAAGCCAGAGCTGAGAAAGACATGGGGCTTAAGGATGGACTTCAAGGCAATTTTCTTTCCAAACAGATGTATGCAGTAGTCAAAAAGATGATGTTATATTTGAGATTTTTGCACATTTGTTACAGTGATAGAAACACATCTTGAGAGTATTAATTGAAATATAGAAAACAGAGATTGTGATTAATACGTATACATTAATCTAGTGCTTTAGGATATTAATTGTAAAACTATATGCCATTGAACTTTCCTCCCTTCAGCTGCTCTGAAAAAGTAGCCAGAGAAATCCCCTTATTTCTGAAGATCATCACCACTCCCATACTTACAGGTGAGAGCTGTATGTAGAGGCAAATTCTAGTAGCTTTAAAGTCCGATAAAGAAAATTCTTCAGTAAAATGTAAAATGACTTGATGTCTAGAAGGACAGAGCTGCTCCATGCAGTCTTCTCTCCAAGTTTACATTCTTTTGAGGAAGTAAAGGTAGGGCTCTGATCATGCTCTGATGTATTCCAGCCACCAGTAAAGAGAGAAAAATTGAGCCTTTTCATGACTGCAGGAAAAAAGAAAAAAAATCACTTTTACAGCAAGATACAACTTCACCAGAGAAACTTCAGAGTAGATTTTAAAACTGCCTGAAGGGTTTCATTGTTTGCTGTAGCCGAGTTCCTCAAGGCTTCTGTTTCTGTATGTGCAGGAAGAAAGGAAACAGATCTGCAGTCCAAAGCAGTTGTGTCTATGTAACTTGCTTTCTGACTACTTTGTGCTCATACTTCCCTAGCTCAGATTTTCTGCTTCCATATTCACTGATGGTATTAGAAATTATTTCTTTTTCTAAGATCCACCATTAATCCTTTCATGATTAAAATTTGGGAATTAAGTTTATATTGATACATTACTGTCTTTTATGCTTTCTTAAGTTACTTGGGATTGATTCTGTATTTCAGAATAGTTAGAGATGTACAATAAGTTTTAAGAGTTTAACTGAACAGAAACAGTAATTCTAGAAAACTCTCCAAACAACAAATGTAACCTGGAAGGGTAATAGGATTACAGAACTTCAAAGTATATTAGTTATCTGAGTAGGGAAAAGGTCGCTCATGTTTTCAGGGAGAGTAGCAAACAACTTGGAAAGATTTAATTAATTAGCAGAAATAAAAGTGAAAATCCAACCTATTAACTGTAGAAGCTATTAAAAGGAGACAGATGGATAAACAAAGCTGTTTTTTCCTTTGGGTTCTGTTATTAAGGGTAGAAAAATCAGCATGCAGAGAGTCCTTTCATTTGCTCCACATCCTAGGTCAACATTCAAAGTTGTGTGTGAGCAGGGCAGGAGTTTTTAAAATTTATCTTCTGCTTTGGATATTCATGCCGTCTGGATATCTAATTATAGATACCTCGTTATAGCTGTGCACACAGGTGACCAGGACTGATGCTAAAATTGGTAATAGATTGTGCTTATTTCCTCTTCCTCTCTTGTCTGTCCTTCCAGCCCTTCCACAACCCACATCCACTGCTCTAGTACAAGAGCTGGAAAAACATCTAAGCACTAGTGTATCAGTGGGATACTGCCTGTCTGAATAGGGAAAATTTGTATTGGAACAGTGGTATGGAGAAATAACAAGAAGTTGTGGTACCCAATGGCCTGGTGCACTGTATGAGCCCTTGTATGGGGGCTAAACCCTAATCCTCACAGGTTATCATTCATTTATACAGCCTCTTTGGAAGGAAGGATGTCTGCTATGCAATTTTGCAATCACCTTAGTATCTTTTCACCCCGTTTATCTCAGCATGTTCTGGGTTGCAATCAAGTCTTATGCTATTTTTCTGTTGTTACTTATGTCACCATTCAGAAATGCATCTCTGTTCCTTACACTCTTCTAAGACTCTCCTTCCTTGGAAATCCTTTGGTTTTCCAAGGACACATTAATATCCAGATAGATAACAAATATATTTGGTGTCTCTTTAGAAAATATACATGTGTGATATTTTGAATGAGTGGCTGGAAAAAAATATTTCAGCTTATCTGAATATAATAACCTACTCCCTACCCTGCAATGTTTCTTAATATTATTTGCAAAGCTGAAAAGGTTGGAAGAAATAATTGTCCTTTTGCTTCAGCAGTACTGTGGAAAAGCTCTCTACACATTTCAAATTAAATTAATCCCAAGGCAGTAACTGAATGCATTACATGGTAAAAATGTCAAAAATGTTCTCTGTGCCTCATGCAGACTTTTAGATTGATTTACCTATACATAAAATACTTAGCTTTAGTATTACTACAAGATTTTATGTACTGCTCAATGTTTTCTTAAATTCCTTGAAAATTAATATGAAATATTAATAGGTACATTGGGAGAGTTTAGTTCATTAACTATAAATTTAAAGTTGGCATTTATTATTTAGTGGTTAAATTCAGTCTGCCAGTTACAGTAGTTTTTGCTGTTCTAATTATTATTATTTTCTTAATGGAAATAATAATGCTATGGTACAACTCCAGGTCAAAAAATATGTTAGAATAATTGAAAAAGGAGCTGAAGGATCTGTACTTATAAATCATAAGGTGTGCCCTCAGTGTACAGCGATTGCTTAGCCCTAGGGAATAAAAAAAAAACAATAAATGTATTAAATTGTATGTCTTTACTTGTCTAACTTTTAATAAAGGCAGATTTGCATGGTGACAATGACTAATAAAATTAATGATGATCAAGGGAATGGAACATCTCTCGTACGAGGAGAGGCTGAGTGAGCTGGGCCTGTTTTCTCTAGAGAAGAGAAGGCTGAGAGGGGACCTGATTAATGTGTATAAGTTCAGGAAGGGAGAATGCAGGGAGGAAGGGGACTCTGGTGGCCAGCGATAAGATGAGGGGTAATGGCCATAAGCTGGAGCACAGGAAGTTCCGTCTCCAGGTGAAGAGGAAGTTCTTTACTGTTACGGTGACAGAGCAGTGGAACAGGCTGCCCAGCGAGGTTGTGGAGTCTCCTTCTCTGGAGGTCTTCAAAACCTGCCTGGATACCACCCTGTGCCATATGCTCTAGGTGTGTCCTCTTGAGCAAGAAGGTTGGACTAGATGATCTCTAGAGGTCCCTCCAACCTTGAATATTCTGTGATTCTGTAATATATACTTCTACTTTTAATTCATCTGATTTTAATTTAATTTAATTTAATTTTAAAGTCATATATTTCTAGAGGAATTCTTCGGAAGCTTGTATTAGTATTTCTGGATGAGGTTGGTTCATAAAGGCTGCATAAATTATTACAGTTCAAGTAAAGTCAGAAGAATTTGGTTCAGCTAACAAAAAATATCTTTTCAAAACAAAGCAAACATTTTCTGGATGAAGGAATGAAGGACCAAACATAACAGAAATGTTGCATTTTCTTTAAAAAGAAAGATTATATATTTACAATAAATCGTCCATATCTAAGTTAGTCATGTCAGATTTTCATTAAACTGAAGGGAGGAATAAGAAATTTTAGAGTATCTTTCTTATGCTATGCTCAACATCTACTTAAAATTGAACCTTAAAAGCAACTTTTTTGTTATTATTATTTTTGGTCTGCTAAGGGAAATTGAAATTACTAGCTTAGATATATATATCCACATTAGAGAATCCTAACCCCCTTAGTTTGATGAATCCACCCCAGTACCTCAAATTTCCCTCTTCAAAATACAGCATTAATGAAAATAACAAACAAACAAACAAATAAAAGACAAACAAAGCATGAAAGTTTGAGTACATCCAGCTGTATTTCCTAGCTATTATTACCAATGCAATACTGTTAGTAGGTAATGCTTGTCAAAGTAGCTGATACAAAAGTGAAATAGCCACCTGAACATTTGTTCAAAGAGATATCTCAAAAAAAAAATCTTTGTAATTATAAGCCTGCTGTGGGAACCTAGACTGAGTGAGAGATGATCAAAACTTATATTATCACCTTTGTCCACACTGCTACTCATTACATTGGTATAGCTTTCCTGAAGTGAGTAGATTTCCAGTAGCTCCCATTCTTTGGAGCCTGGCTCACAATTTAGTTATAAGACCAGGCAGGTGTAGAATGAGTTTTTTGACTCCTAACTCTTCTCACTACCTAGCCAGTGAGGCTTTCCTGTCTACAATAACTCATTTTTCAGATATAGGCTTTTGCTCCAGGAGGAGTTTTCTTTGGGTGCAATTTTCCATTCAAAATATTGCTCCTCATCCTTTATTCTGTGAACATATCGATAAAATTCTAGAGAATGTACTGATAGTCAGAAACACAAAAGGTGAGATTTAGCATTCATACTCCTTGTTAGCATCTTCAGTAACACAGTATTCTTCACAAGCTCCCAAAGAGGGAAAAAGGGAATGAACTTCATTAAAGCAGGAATTCTTTGAACTTCATTGAGCAGGAAGGTTGGACTAGATGATCTCTAGGGGTCCCTTCCAACCTTGAATATTCTGTGATTCTGTGTGATTCTGTGTAAAGGAAATGAAGCTCATTAAAGAGGAGAAGGAAGGAAAATAAGGAAGGTTGATGGCAACTGTTCTTCCAGAAATTGAAAAGACAGCCCAGAGGACAAGAGCAGGCAAGGAAGAACGTTCTCAGGGAAGAATCACGCTGCTTCAGATCACGTAAATGTCTCCTTTATTCGATACTAATAACACTCTACTCTGGTCAATTGCATAGTAAAAATCCCATCAGTAGAAGGAGAGTTACTCATGCGTGACTAGCTAATTCCTCCAGTGTCAACAGAAAGAGTTTGTAACGCCCTGTGGCACAAAGGTTAGTTCTGTTGTCACTTTATCAGTGGAAAGAGGCTTATCTTGTCTTCCATGGGTCACTATGATCCTGCGCCTGATTACTTGTATAAATCATAAACTACAGATGTGTTATTATGTCAGTGATAGATAGTACAAAGATCTGTTAGTTTCCAACAGGGTACTTGCTAGCTCTGACCTCTCACAAAAAAGAATAGGAATATTAAACTCAGTCTTATGTGTTTACTGAAGTCATATGCTATCACTTGAATTAAACCATTATTGAATTAGTTGCTATTTCACAAAACTCATCATGCAACATACTATTTAACTACTATTTACACCAGCTGTGTCACTGCATGAGAATCACCATCAGGATTTTGGTGCATGACAAAGCAGAAAAACACTTCAGTTAAAATATTTTAATGCTTTTTACAACTCACATGTCTCAATTAAAATGATTTTTTTTTTTTTTATGATTTGAAAGAGGTTGATGTTAGCAATATACTTTTCAATCATGCCTTTATGACCATGCCAAGTGGACTATGTGATTCACATCTAAAGCTATTATGGTGTTTTTGTTATAACCTCAGGACTTTATCTTACCCTGGATGGACTTCATAAAATGATGGTTCCCACCTTTGGGATTTATTAAGCAGATATGTTGTCCTTCACAGTGCCGACAAAGGTCAACTTCAGAATGTTCCTTTTTCTTACAAGCAATTATCAGAAAATACTAGTATTGGAAATGCTTGGTATCTTGAACCTCAAAATAACAGTGTGGGGGTTTTCAGCCTCAGAATGGGCTGAATCTAAATTCTATAGAGTTGGCTGTAGAAACATGTCAAGCAGGTACAATCTCTTTTAATAAAGCCAAAGTGTTCTATTTTTAACAGTAGGTTTAATTTAATCAGCACGGTTGAAATTTTGACTATGGTGAGGGGAAGGACTATGATCATCTCATTTATTTAAGTTGCTACCTTTTTCCAATATGAATAGAGTTGCTGAGCAGAAAAAAAAATCAAATCTGCTACTATTTTGGATATAGGGAAAAATTTGCTTCATGGCACAGCATTTGAAATATAAACAATAAAGAGCAATGTGCAAGTGATATAACAATAGCAACTTCAGAATAATTGAATCTCTGCATACAAAAGGCCACTCTGTGACCTTGGGATTTGTGAAGAGCTGCATAAGGATGTGTGGGAGCGAAGAGGAAAAACGGCACTGTTTAGAAAGATGAGGAAAGGAAGATATTTAAGTTGTTAATAAATTCTGATGAATATTATCTGCCAATGGAACATATCAGAGATGCTAAAGCCTGCATCATTTAAGTAACTGCAACTGGTACTTAAGAATACGCATGCAGAGAAGGGAAAGTATCCTCCCATCTTTTTCCCTTCTCTGCATGCGTATCCTCCCGTCTTTCTCTATTAGCCTCTGCAAAGCCAGGTCATTCAGATACTTGTTCCAAGGAGAAGCAGATGTTGCTATTGAAGTAAGGATAGCGCTAATATCATTGAAGATCTATGTTCCTGTTTAACAGAATTTTGCCAGTGTCAGTAATACTTTATTTTTGAACTAATAAACCATTCCTCAAAGTTTATGATTTTCTATTCCATTTTTCAATTATTTCTAGCTAGAGTTGTCTTGCCTAAATCAAAGGAGCAGTTACCAAGTCCATATATGAACTAACCAAAGGATATCTGATCCTCTTGCTTGTCTCACAGATCAGTCTCCTTCTATATCCTTTTCTCTTTCATGCTAGATACAATAGCTTTAGCAAGCTCATGTATGGGTGAAAAATCTTACTGTCAAGAACTGAATGCCCAAAAAGGAGATAGAGGAGACCTAACACCTAGTGTCCACCCAGCATATCCCTGTGCGGTCTCTTAAGTTCCTGGAGGTTGCAAGCTCCTTTTATCCTAATTTCTCGACCAAGGAGGCCCTCTCCTTTTCCTCATTGGCCAAGACACTCAGAAGTTACAGCCTTCCCGGCCGCCTACACTCAACTAGTTGCCTCCCTTCATATGTTCTCACCAAGGTCACTTGACTCCTTTGTCTCTCTCACATATAGCTCCACTAGTCTCCCCTCAACTCATGGCTCTGCTCAGTCTTCCACGTGCATATGTTCCTTTTCCTACTCATCAGCCAAAAAAAGGGGAGCAACTTCCTCCCTCCTTTGTAAAGATACAAATTTACAAACTTGTGTGTGTGTTTTCTGCTCAATCCCAAGCTTGTATGTGTGTTTTCTGCTCATGTGGAACAAACCTGAATGCTGATCAAAAGGATGAAGAAAGAACGACAAATATTGACATTTTATTTCTCACTCTACTATATTCTCCAACAGAAGTGTGAGACCTGTAGTTTACACAAGGCAGTCATTGACCAAAGTACTAAATTTAGGCCTTTGGATATACTGTCTATATATACAGTATATATGCGTACATATACTTTGAAGGTACTAACCTGAAACTGAAAGCAGAAATTAAGCTTGATTATCTTATTTGAAGCTGCCACTGAAGTAATGACAGTGAGGTCATTGCAAAACTGATATGCCAGTTGTAGGAAACTTAGAGGCATAACTAGAAAATATTAGAGCACTATGTGCTTTATGGAAAAGCTGGAGCTTGGTTAAGCATGAGGCAGAATCAATATTATCTTTGTATTTCCTATAGAATTTTCTATGTGCGTATATCGCATGATTTCCCTTACTCTATTAATGCCAGTTTGAAAGTGTAGTACTTTAGAAATCTGATGAGCATCGGTTCCAAATTGCTTCTGGAGTGTGGTGTGAGTCAATTAATATCTTCTGTTCTGTCAAAAATTCAAAGGCTACAGTTGTTAGAGGCATACATTGACATAACTGCAGAATGTGCAGTATGTGTTGATAGGTATTCTATAGAGATTATTACACTCAACTTTATAATGAAAAAAAATCAATGTTATTTTCTACTGATCTACACAGAAGCATAAAATTAGCTTCAGTGCTAATAGTTTTGCTAATTGCACATGTCCTTTTGCATACTTATGAATGTAAAATAGCCAGACTACCTCAGAATAAAGCAATCATAGCTCTTCTTAGTAGGATGTTTAGGGGCTAAAGACATTAGGCAGATAAAAGTTAGTTTATAAAGAAACCAAGAGAAGATCACTACAGAAATCTGCAGGTGAAAAGCTATGGCCTGAATTTTAAAAACAGGTTCTTTTGATGATTGAAACGCTTTTTTTAAGCAGACCTAAAATACATATTGCTCTGATTTGTTTTGAATGATTTTAAAATAAATAAGTATATTAAACTGTTTTTTATTTTTTATCTTCAACTGCATCAGTTGCTTGTTTCAGGTAGCAGCAGCTCGTTATAAAATGGATAAGCTCCACAGCATCCATACATGGTTTGAAATATGTAAGAAATAATGAAAATGTTCTGAGTTCCAAAACTGACTAAAACTGTATTTTTCATTAGAAAATAATTATTTTAGCTTAATTTTTAATTATTTTTTCCACTACTATTTCCCACACTCATCATAAACTTTCATGTACGGCGCGGAAGATCTCCCTAACTGCAGTGTTTCCTCTAGTATTTGTTCTGGATTCCGCAGCTCTAACACCTCTGCTGAACAAAAGTAACAGCTCATGCTGTGCTTTTATTATTGTGGGGCAGAAATGGAAGGTTGACTGGGATTCTGTTCTTGTTTCCCCAATGGGATGGATATGGACTAGGGTAGTCCAGTGCTGGGATGAGATGGTACCTCAGCCCTAGTTGCTCTGATATTTGTATCAGCAACAGCAGTCACTAAACCTACAGTCCAAGATCTCCAAATTCATGACATATGCAAAGTAGTATTGGGACCATCCATTACAGAGATTGACAAATCATATAGGTTTGTTGTCATCCATATATCTAGTTTCTACTTATGCTTGAAGTCAACCCATGGGCAAGCAGATCTCCCAAGTTAGAACTATTTCATAGTTTAATCAAATACTGGTGCCAGATAATAGTCCTCACTTTATCACCTTGGGATTGCCATTGTCAAAGTTCTGAGTTTATGTAAAGACCCTAGCATCACCCCAGACAAAAGATTTCATCATGTCACTCATGCGTAGCATTTGTACCAGTAACAAGTTTCATCTCCCTTTAATATTAGCGATAACAAAATATTAGTCATCAATGTTTCAAAAACAAAGCAGTTTTTTTAATATTATTTTGTGCCACATTATAAAGTGGAAGATAATGTCTCCTGGGTGAATGCTATGTAGCCAAATTGGAAAATGCATGTCAATGCATGACTGTAAGCTGGTCTGCCAGGAGTGCTCTGCTTCTAGCTGTCTAAGCAGAAAGACAATAATGGCATCCCTTTTTTTTAAGAGAAAGCAAATTTAACATGAGCAAGTCAGTGAAATAACTAGAGTTAGAAGGTAGTTATGATGAAAAAGAAATGTTATAAATAGTTACTGGTAAAGACTCAAGGCTGTTTATAGTGCCAGCTGAGACTCTGAGCAGAAAGAGGAGACAATAATGATGGATAACATGTTTTAAGAGTTAATCTCCACTCCAGTGTCCTCCTATCTGGGGAGGAACTCATTCACAAATAGGTCTGAGTACTTTGAAGGAGTCAACCAGCAAGAAGCTGTAAATATCTGCAGTAAATTATCAGCAGTAAATATAGTGCCTCTGAATTTTCAAAAAGCATTTGATGATGCCTTTTATATTTTAGAAAAACATTCTGTCATGGAGTAGGAGTTTTTCTTGTCTCTGATTAAACATAGTCAAAAGAAAAATAGGAACCTCATTACAAATACTGAGAATATTGAGAGAAAACCAAGCAGAGTATGTGTGTCTGTAGAAATCACTGAGTAAAAGCTAAAAATTGCCATAGCTACTTTGGGAATTCTTTTACTCATGACTGCCTCAATGCTTATTGAAAATGGATAGCAGTTGGCAGAGTGGCCAAAGAGAAAACTCAAAGCAATATGAAAAAGAAAAGCGGCTTATCTTTGGCAGTGGAGAATGCACTTAGCCAATTATATCATTATATCATATAGCTACAAACTGCCAATGTTTATGGATAGTCTGAGTAGCCAAGTTTTGGGTCACTTGGAAAGTATTCTCAAAGTAAGATTTTACTTTTTGAGTCTATTGTATTATGCAAGTCTTTGTTTAACAATTTCTCTCTTGAACTCCGTTAGTGATATAAACATCACTGATTTCCTTATAATTCAGAAATTTCTACATATTAGCTCTGATGCACTGTACATCTTTAGGATTCCTCTTGATTTTTTTTGTATGTTTTGTCATATAGTCTCTGCTTTTGAGTCCTAAATCCTTGGGGAAGTAAAAAAAAAAAAAAAAAGAGCGTCAAAGATGAAAGGAAACATGAGTGAACATTTGAGTGGAAATATTCTAGTCAGAACTATTTCAAAATTTACCTGGAAAAAATACAGTAGTGAATTCTTCTTGTTGAGAGCTCAGTGTACGTACTTAATGAAAGCTGCTGCAGATTGTATTTGGAGCTTCAAGGAGTTCTGAGGCCTCAAAACCTGATATTTGATATATATTCTGATACTGATTTTATACCTTGCTTTTCTGACTCCAGCAACCTAGTGCTGTGAGACATTTCCTTTATTACTTCCTTAATGTACACTGTTGAGAATAACCTGCACCTTTAAAATATATGGCTGATGTTGTCAGGCTTCATTCTGACTACATGAAGAAAAATTTATATCCCATCCAATTTAGTATTCCCACAGATTGGAGTACATGATCCTGATCTCTCAGGGTACTGGTAATTTTCAATATGATATTTCAGCAGATTTCTAGCACTAATGATTTATGTAGCTAACTTTATAAACTGCTGTTTCATAGAAGAAGTGTTAAATTAAGTCATCATCACATAAATTGGTGGCTTTCCTTCTACCTTTATAGATGAAAAATTCAAATCCAATACTGCAACTAAACAAAATAACTATTTTATCTAGTTTATTATTCAATAATTCTGTCCAACTTCTTGTTCAGATATCAGTCTTCTGGATGTCTTTTAAGAACTGTCCTAGACAAAAAAAAAAAAAAAAAAAGGAAAGAAAGAAAGAAGGTTTATAAACCTCCAACTTGCATACAGCCATGACAATGATTCAATCTTATGAAAGTTATAATGAAAGCATGCAGAAATAGCCATCTCCCATCTTAGAAATTAGGCATGTAGCTAAAGCTAGCCCACAAGACCATATATTGACTATAGTATACACTACTTGAGGATAATAGTGGATTCTCCTAGCTGAAAAGCTGAAAAGAAAATGGAAAAAAAAAAAAAAAAAAAGAGGAAAAAGGAAAACTTATCAGATCCATCCAAAAGAGAATGAATTTATCTTTTGAATGTTGGTATTGTCTTCTTTTTCTAATATTTAGCACTAAAGTTTTTATTTACTAAAAAATGATGTTCTAATGATTGGAGGTGACATATTCACTGCCTGATTCTTCCCTGATTGATTGCTTTTTCTTGTATCATCTAAGCTTGTGCAAAGTCTTCTAAACTACTTACACCCTGGATATTGTAGCTGTATCTGTGCAGTGTTGAATTGTATTGCTTGACTCTTACCGTGAACCCCTGTTCACACAATCTGACAGGGCAGAGCTATAAACCCCCTTTGAAGGACCACATCTGTATGTAAAAAATACAGCACAAAAGTAGGAAAATATCTAACATGCAAAGGAAATATGTTACCAAGATTTCTCTCAGCTGCATACAATGTGTATTTCCCTATTACAGAAGCTGAGGAAGACTACATAGCAACACTTGAAAAATAACAAATTTCATCTGCTTTCCTATTCTTCTGTAGTTGCTGAAGAACTGTGAACAGAGGAATAAATTCCACAATTATACACATTTGCAGGTCCAATTGTATTCAGTAGAACTCTACGATTGCAGAGTTAATAGTCATAAGAAAAAGTAATATGTGTTATTAGAAGAATTGATACATTTGGAAAAAAAATAGACATAGTTCATGGACTGATGCTCTTTTTCACATCACTGATATTGTCAACTAACATTTTACCTTAGAGACTGGAGAAGTTTTCAGTTTCTTAGAAATAACTAAGTCTAACTCTTCCATACCCTTATTTTCCTCTTTATGCTGCTCTGGTATATGAGATATCTCTTTGGATTTGTGCTGGGGAAAGTCTTTTCCTGATGCTATGATTAATTTTTGTTCAGGTGAGTCTGATGACAATTTTCAGTGGCATTCCTCTTCTGTTCATTTTCTCTCATATCCATGGATATTTTGCAAGTGTATTTTTTTCTAGGAGATAGACAAGGGAATAAACTCTTCAGGTGGATGCCTAAGTAACAGCCTTTACAAATTTGGATCTCCATAATGAGCTTTTTCACTATTACTACTCAATATTATTCTCAAAAAAAAAGAACAATAACAGACTGTGATTAAAAGCTTCCTAAAAATTAAGTGTTGGAAAAAGAAAAACAGGAGATAAGAGGGGAAAAAAAAGTCAATTTTTTTTAAGAATGAATACCTTTCTAATAATATCTGTGAGAGGAATGCTGCTCCCCATCTATGTGATAAAATGCCTGGAAGAAATGTAATGGCAAAACTGTCATTGAATGATATCGCACTCATCTCCTCTTAATCCAGTGGGCAGGCTAATAAATATACACTACATATGCATAAAGATACCTAAATCAACCCTACAAACCTTATTTCCTGAAGATACAATAGCTAAAATGAGACTTTGTTTGCTTGCGTAAGACTGGAAGTCAAGGAAAGTAAAAGATACATAATATCCTATAGATAATCCAGCATTGAAATAGCTTTATTCTTCAAAGGTAAATAAATATTTGCATGATAGAGGGAAAAAAAGGGCCTAATTCTACAGCTTGTATGAAAGTGAACTTTCTATTGCAGTAAATTTAATTGACTACCTGCATTGTGTGCATTTTACAAGACCACTGAAAATCTTCATTAATAGTTTTCAGACATTGTAACAAGTTGGCAAAACTAATTCAAAAGGAAAAATGTTACTATCCTAGAAAGCAAAAATGTGTTTAATTTAGGTGAAATTTTGACTTAAATAGCAATTGTTTTGACTTGAAATTTTGACTTTCAGCAATTGTTCCTTTGTTTGTAATAAAAGCTTGCAATCTATATCACTTAAATAAATTAAAAGAAGTAAGGAGTTAACCAGGCTAACTAAATTGGATTCCAAAAGCAATTGTATCAGTGAATCAAGCTAATTTCATGCAATTTTAGTGGAGTTAGTGACCACAGATAGTTTTTGAAACTGAGGAATAACGCAGATTATTAGAAATACTGCTTCAAAAAAGAAAAAAACATAATTGAGAATATTATTTTGTCTTTCTGAGGTATGTAGTTAATAGCTAAAGTCCTCATGTATTTTTAATATTTATTTTTTAATTTCAATTTCCACTTGAAAATTATTTTTATTTTCTCGTGAATTTTTTAAGTAGCTTTAATATTTAATTCAAGTGTCTCAGCTAATATCCTGTTACTACCCACTTAAATGCTCCATGTCATTTTGATTGAGGAAGATAATTTTATCATTTCCTCTGCTATAATTTTTTTGGAGTTGTGCTGTCCGGAGTTAGAGTTGCTGTGCTGCTTTCTAGAAATGACTGCTTTCACATACAATTGAAGTGATTCCTGTATATGAAACACTAATTATGTAAAGTGTTTTAAGGATATCTACTCCAATACTCTATCAGTAGCTGAATGTGGTATTGCTTTCTTTACAGAATTTGAACATTCTTATGGCCCATGTAGTTTGGGCTATTTCAGGATTTTGGGTCAGTTTTATCAGTATGTCTCTTAAAAATGAATCTAGCACTCCTAGGCTGGGGAGTGGAGCTTGAGGACCTACAGTGTCCATGTTATTGCATACCCTACTCAGTTCAGAGTGATCCTCATTAGCAACTGGCTAAAATATGCACATCTCCATCTCTTTCATATCTTCCCTCAAAGTCTTGAATCTTTGCTTCTAATGTATCTATTATATACCAGTTTTCAGCTGGTGCTTGTCTACACGGTTCCATCGGGTCTATCTATTTTTGCTGTGCCAGTTAATTTGGAATTTTGCCTTTTAAAAGGTGTGAGTGAAAAGGCGCTACTAAGTACTTATTTATTACATTTTTACAACTTGCTTTTCTTCTTTTAAAGCATCAACCTCCATTTTAATTCAGCATATGCTGGACTTGTTATAGGAACTCTATGAAAGAAGGAAGAGCTGTGTTTTTGAGTGCAAATCTTATGAACAGCAGAATCTGAGCTGTTGCTAAAATGATTATGCTTAGGTGATTTTGTAGATACTTACTGCTGATGTTTTTGCACAAAATTACTTATGTTGGGAAATTTGAAAATCATGCTGTTACCCTGATAATACATAGAGAATTAGACAACAGAGGAAGAGAAGTGCATCATGACAGCCTGTTAAGCTGTAGGGTATAGGATAAAAAGGGGAATTGAGAATCGGTAAAAAGTAAAGAAAAGCACAGACAGGTGGGTGGAAAACTGCTAGAGGGAACAGAAACTGCTGCAAGCAAGATTTGCCATAATCATTCACGGAAGGTTTACAAAAGGATATTACAGCTACCTGGGAGACCAGAGCCTAAGGCCATTTTGGCACGCAAACTAGAGAGAAACTATAAGGCGGTAATACTGTGCTCCAGATCTAATCATAACAGAAGTGGGTTTGGAAGGCAGAAGGTTGCAAAAGTGGTTAGAATTTGAAAGTCTACTAATTTTCTTTCTTAAGCAAATGATATCAAAGCTCCCATGCAGAGTGTGGGGACTGTTATGTGCACACAAAAAAGCAAATATCCCACAGACAGAGAATGAGAATTCTTTTTGTTAGTTTAATCCTGGAGATTTACAGTGACTGAAAAAAAAAAAAGAAAAAGAAAAAAAGCAAGTACTGACCTTAGGGACAATTCCTTTCACAGTAAATTGATCACAGTCTATTGGCTGTGATAATAAAAGCTCTCTGCGTAGATAGATCTTTTGGGTTAAATATCTTTTCAAACTCCAGAGTAGCAATTCATTGAATAACCTTAATTTTGATATATTCAAAACAATACATTTATCTCATATTTTAATGGCAACTCCTACATATGTGGCTACCAGTATATTTTGTGTATATTCACTCATGACATTTGTAGTCATGTCTCCTTTCCTTTTCAATTCTATTTTTCATTGAGATGAACTGCCAAAATATTCTATAGGAGTAGCATTTTTTTATGACAATATTCTTTTAAACTAGCTTTAGTGAAAAGAAGCTGTATAGTAACAAGAAAGAGTGCAGAAGTGTTTGCCAATATGTAACCTGCAATGAAATTATTTAAAATGCCTTTAAACAGCTGTTGTGGCAGAGCTGTAATTGCAAGCAACATAGAGTTGCAGCACTCAAAAGTACAAGATTTCCTCGTTATTATACAGCTTTGTGATCTTCCTATGACAGTGGCAAACCACTATAAAAAGGGCTGTACCTGCACGCCTGCTCCTTCCCTCCCTCTGAGGTATTCCAACCATGTCTCTGTTTTTGTTAATTGTGCAATGGATCACATCACTG
This sequence comes from Nothoprocta perdicaria, assembly GCF_003342845.1. Taxonomy (NCBI): domain Eukaryota; kingdom Metazoa; phylum Chordata; class Aves; order Tinamiformes; family Tinamidae; genus Nothoprocta; species Nothoprocta perdicaria. The sequence goes on along the minus strand of NW_020456065.1, from coordinate 332,768 downwards.
TGTCAGCTTGACATTATTTGCTTTCTTTTAGTGGGTCGCTGTCTACCAGATCAGTTCCTTGATCTGGTATATGCAGAGTTTACTGTGCAGCTTAGTGTTTGCAAAGGAGGGGAATGAAATAAGTCAGAGCAAAGGAGGGAGAGGCAGCTTGGCCTAAAATCATTTTACAGAGTCCTGGAGCTACAGCTCCAGGCAAGGTGGACAAGGGCGGTCACCTGTATTAACTCAAATACAGTCCAACTGAGAAATGAGTTATAAGTTGTCTTGTAATAATGTGGACAGAAATGATGAAGTTTTCCTAGGCAACCTGTGAAATCTGTGCCTGAAAATATCTAACTCCTGATCCTTCAGTCTCTTGGCCTCAGTTTTCTCCTCCTCTACGCTTCTTTCTCATACTTTCTGTCAGATTTTCAGGCTATACATCATCCTTTCACATATCTGTTTGCTGCGCCCAGTGCAATGGCACCTGATCACAGTAGAGAGGGCAGAGGAAGGACCTGAGAGTGAGACTTAATCTCACTATTACGGTGATATCAGCAAGAAACAGCAATGTATTTATTGACATAGACATGAGTAACTCTGAGTCAGCTGTAGCTATATTTCATTTTGATTTCTAGTGGACATCTCTAAATCAAGTTAGGATCTTGATGTTTGCAGTCAATTAGAATATTTATTTGACAGTTTTTTTATACAAATTTTATATGACCAGTATGTAAATTATCAGAAGTGTGTTATAATTGCCTCAACAATTATTTTATATCTCTATGAGTAGGCTACAATTGAAAATGAAACCTGTTCCTAGAGCATCTCTGGTTGCTAAGATACAGTTATTTCAATCATAGAAATTGTCTCTTGCACTAGATACATTATTCTGACAAATTGGACTTTCAGATTGAGTATGAGAAGAAGAGGGAACAATCATAAATAGAGACAATTGCTATTACATAGCAGCATGAGGCCTGCTATACGTGTGTCAAAGATTCTGTTTCTCTATTTGCCTGTGTTTCTATTTTCATGATCTCCTTTTTTTTAAAGATTTTTTTCCTCTCTCCAGAAATCTTTCAGTGAGGCAGCATGCCACTGAATGTGTTTTATTACTAACAAAGGTGGGTGTAAAGATGAAAGGCATCAGTTACTATTTCTCCCCTTTTTCTTAAAAATACAGAACTTATAGTACTGGATTTAAGACTGAGCATTCAGTGAAAACATGTGGTGCATGGGGCTCTGCCATGTGCAAAATGTGAAGCAAATAGGAAAGGTAATGAGGTGTTTGCTCTGCTGTGTCATGTAGCCTTGTGGGCACCAAAATGGTGTGGGACTCCTTGCCTAAGATGTGTCAGAGTAGCAGAATTTCCAACACAAGTATGAGTTGGAGCTTCTGTGGCAGCTAGAATCTGAGCCCAGATTTTCATGAATTTGTTAAACAGAGAGGAATGATACCCATGACATGAGAATGAAAGTGCAGAGGAGTTTCTCCGAAGAGGCAGAATAGCAAAAAATATTAATGGATTCATTCATTATATCTGGATGGGAGTAAAGTATGTGTGCTGTGTGTGTTTATAGCCTTTTTGATTTTTACGTTAATTATAAATTGGCCTCAGTCCTCTTCAGCTTGTTCTACTTTTAATTATCCTGTGTTACATCTTCGTATTTTGTTGGCTTTACAGTTTTCAAATTTTGCAATTATATCTTGTTCCGATTGAATAAAATACACCAGCAACAAAAATCTAGCTATCTTTCTGTCAAAAGCAATGAAAGCAAAAGATCAATCTTTGCTGATCTCTATGTTTTAAGTTTGAAGCTGCTACAAGTTCTGAACCATGTTACTATATGCTATACTGAAATGTCTTGGCTAATTAAGTTTCTGGCTGAGTTTCTTCTGTAGCTTGCTCAAAGATTTATAACACTAAAGATCAGAAGATTGAATCAAGGATTTAATAAATTGTGTTGTACAAAGGAAGAAGTTGTGTAGTTTTGTAGAATTCTAAGTGTTCATTTTAACACTCCTGATGTGGATATAATGATAATTACTATGTATCTTTTGAAATTTATTTAAATTTCAACCTTACTTGGATATTTAAGCATGTCATTACTTATTTACTTTACGTAAGCAGATCTCAGGTATTGCTGAACTCTTGTAGAGAAATGTGTCACTCTTTTCCTCTTTAGCTTTTCCCCTTACATTTCCACGTTTGTATATCAGCAAGCCCATGTCTGCGTATAAACAAATGTAGTAATGTGTTGCACTCATTCATAGATCCTACCAGAAAACTAGCACTACATCCTACTGTGTGCTACTCAAATCACAATATAGCTAATATTTTTATATTTTCTGTCTTTGAGACAGCAGAACTTCAAGAAATGTTTCCTAGGCTTTATTTTTCTGAGTGATAGGATGACACTTGTAAGAGCTATTTGTCTGCTTTTATAACATAGAAATAAGACAACGTAGAAAACAGACAAAAGTGTGTAACTGTTAGTTCTCTAAATCATATCTAGTGTGACAAAATGTTCAAAAGTTGTATCTGCCCAAAACTAAACAAAGGTTTTTAAATTATGTTTTTATGGAGTGCATTTTGAGATACTGTGCTGCCCCAGACTGCACAGGTTGAAAATTGAAATGGAAAACAAGCTGGTATATACTGATCTTTCAGGGAAACTAGAATTTGACTATTTTGTGATTCAAGATAGAGAAGGTATAAACTGGTGTTTAAAACTGAACAGAAATTTCAAAGAGTAAGATATCTAATGGTAAAATTAGCTTTCTGAACTCTTGATTTCCTTGCATCAGAAAAATGATGGAAATATTGCCTCATCATCTTTAAATAATTCGCTTTGAGCAGGGATCTTTCTCAAGGGATGAATCAACTCTCATTTTCCTAAGTCCATACATAAAACTGTTAACAGTCACACTGTTTAAATAAGGGACAGTTACAATATTTCTTCTTTTACTTATTTATTTGTATTTTCTTAAACTATACATTTTATACTATACATTTTAAGAAAATAATTTTAAGAAAATGCTTACATTCAGATTGTGAGACTCAGACTTTTACATAGTCTAGCAAGTTTACTTACAGTTGTATGCAGGTGAGCCTCTTAAGTAAACTTTAAAGATTTCTCCAAGATACTTGATTTATGCCCACTTTCTTTATAGAATAGTGATCTTCCTCTTTTGAAATGTGTAGTGGGCCTGATTCTAAAAAGGACCCAAGGCTCCTTTTGAAGATGGTAGGATGGTAAAAGAGCCACTCTACATCTAAGTCATGCTGTGTGGATGAGTTAATTGGAAACTTCCTAGTATCTGCTGCAAGAATGTCGAGGCTTCAGATCTGAGCCTTGAATTCAAAAAGAGGTTAGCAGGGGTGACTTTCTGGAGCTCTGTCTTGCAGCTGGTGCCTCAAACCAGGGAGCACTCACATTTCAACACAAATCTCTTCGTGATGTGGGACCCCCACTTAAGATCCTCTGCTGCCCTTATTGCCACAGGGATGGTGCTGGGTTGGGATGGTGCCGCTGATCAGGTCCATAATATGAAGTTTAGATGTTCAGCAACATACATCGTGGATGTGGAATTGCACTGCCCTGTTTAGTTTCTAATGCAAAAACAGGTGCTGAATCATGACAAAACTTTAAAACTGCAGGTGCCAGCGCTGCACAAGCAATGGCACATATTCATTAAAATCTCTTAAGTGAGGGAAACGACAGTTCTAAAATTGTGATTTTCAGTAGAGTAAATACAGCTTAAGCCTGTACAAGAAAGAAAGGCAAAATTTATCTGAAAGAGAAATGGGTATATGGGGTTATCTATTTAGTAGGATGGATAACACAAAATCATTTCCCTTCTCCCGCCACAATTTGAAATAAACTTTACTAATTCATGTTAAATTTAGAAATGCAAAACAGTAAAACTTGGTTCCATAGAGCAGGTTTTTGGGTGGTTCGAAGAGGAACAGTTTTGTCTATTTCTTTAAGTACCTTGTGTGTTTTATAGAGGTTGAATTAATATATAAATAATTAAATGGTAAAAAGGCAAATACATATGTAAGATTATATCTTTCCTTTAGGTAGCTGCATTATTTTTGAAATAATCACCCAAATATGATTGTGTATTCCTTTAAATTAATATTTTTTCTTTTTTTTTCTTTTGCAATACTATCTTTCTTCATTAAAAAAAAGATTATTTTCATAAAAAAATCATAAAATGTAATAATACTTGCAGTGGGATGATAAATTACCTGTCTATTATCAGAAGTAAACCTTTCCTTATTCAGAGAAGGCTTATAGAGCAGAAGACAATGTGCTATACTGCAAACTATAACAGAAATCAATATCATCATGCTAATATGAAGGCAAACAGTACTCTTGTTCTATTTAGATTCCATTTAGATATCAAAAAATAAGAATTAATATCCTTTGCATATAGTAAAATGTTTCGATAACAAAAAATTCTATCCTTCCCATAAAGGACTGTAGCAGTATACATAGAAGGTAGAAGATAGTGTATATCCTTTCCATAGCCATACAAGGCTATGTTTGTTTATTAGGTCTTGAACTTCCAGCAGCTTAGTAAGGCACTACACAATGTAAATAAGGAAGGCTAGATCTGTCTTTCAGTTGTTTCTGTTCCTACACAAACAATTATTTTGATATAAGTACTGTCCTGTATGAGATACTCTGTGGGGTTAGAATAAAACAATGCAGCCAGTACCTCATTTTTAACATATACATAGCATATTCAGGGTATCTTTCAGTGAATTAGCTTCTAAAAATGTCTGAATTTTTCAAAGATCTATGCATTAAATATTTAGAGATACTGAAAAATCATGTTGTCATAAGAGAACTTCAAAAATAAAATAAATTCTAAAATAATTACCCAATAATAACAGCAAGCAACCTCTTAATTTGCTGTCTTCTTTCCAGTAAAATTAGAGTCTAAACCAAAAGCACAAATAAACAATCAGCATTAATCACAGTTCAGATGATGAAGGAAAGCAAAATAAATTCTAAATGAAGTGAAAAGCTGAATTTGAAAATCTGTGAGTTTTCAGCAAAATGTTAGCTCCTCATGTGCAAAACTGGAGTGGATATTAAAATCTGAGCCTGGATCCAGATTACATGTTCTATTCTGTTCCTATTGTTAAAGAAACTAAATTAAGATCTTTCATTGGAATATTACTATTTTGAAATTTTGAAGTTGATGGTTGGAGGTAGATCATCAAAAATCGAAGAATCCTCAGTAACAATGAACAATGAAATATAGTAATAATATGCAGCTAAGACTAAAACTACCAATGCTAATTACAAAGAAATGAAGAAATGTTCAGATCTGAAATTATTTTATGAAATGAAATTTCAATTAAAGTTTATTCTAGTCAATGGAGTCAGATACCCTCCCTATCACAGAATGACACGTTCTTTCCAAGGCAATTTTCATGTTTCGCTTCTGATAAACCAGGACTATTGCGATTTATATACGAGAGACTTATTTTACTTTCATTACAGAATTATACCTGATATGCTTTTTCTTTTAGATTTATGAACTATGTTAATCATTCCAGTTCAACTGAATGAATAATAGGAAAGTTAGAATAGGGAAATGATCCAGCATAGCAAAACAAATGTGAAAAAAAAAAAAAAGGTCTCTAGAGCTTCTTAATTTAAGGCTTCATTCTCAGGAGATTTGGCAGGCCATGAAAGAGAGAAAAGAAAAGATTTTATACAGAAGAAAATACACCAATTTTCACCACTTGGTGGTGAAAAGAAACATATCGGATGTTCTAGATTGCAACCTCAGAAATAGAAATGATCTTTTTGGCTGTGCTGTGGTTTTTTTTATGGTTTTTTTTTTTCCTATGGATGCACAAATAACTAAGATTTACTTTAGTATTAGTTTTTAGGTATTGGTAAAGATAATATTCCCAAAGAAAATATTATATTTTGTAGGAAGAATAGGATGCTGTTTCTCAAAGAGAAGGATTAAAGTAAGAGGAAATAGCTTTTTCTTCTGGTGTTTGATAATAATTAAGTTCTTTCCAGAAAAGACAAATAATAAATACACGACTTGTCACCTATGTGACACAAAATATCACATATTTTCAAAACAGGTTAGAGCACATGAACCCTATGTTTAAAAGTCAACAGCATTTAACTTCAAAGTGCCTCAGATATTGAAAATTGGACTTTAGATTTTTTTCAGTTGTTCCCATTTCATAGCTTTTATGAGGCTACATTTTGGTGTAGGTGTTTATTTTATTTTAATTTATTATTATTTTAAAGAATGCCAGGTATTATGTTTGATCAATAAAGTGCAGTCATCACTATTAAGAAGAAAAGACAAGGCTCCAGGGTGGAAAATTGGTCCATATATATGTGAATTGTCTACTGTGCCATCAGCAAGATCATTACAGTCTATCTGTAGTGCCATGGACATGCCACTGAACAAATATTGGATTACATTATGCCTATAAACCTCAGGCATTATGCACTTTTCTAAATTATTCACACATAATCACTCCAGGGGATTACACTTTAGGATGATGGGAGGATGCCTTAAAGCAGACAGCTCTGAAGTACCTTTTTTCTTCAGCGTATTCTTGGAATACATTAGTCTTACTGCTTAAAATGTACAGTGATGAGCTATTTGGAACAGATGTTGACAATTTCAGATCTGCCTGATAGCAAGCTAATTGCTATATTTAAAGTAGTTATTGGGAATGAAAGGCAAGCTTTTTTTTTTAATTATTGTCCTAAATTCTTTATCTTATGTTCATTTCATTATCATATGTACTATGGTGAGTTATTTTCAGTGGCTAGGGTTGCTATTCAAAAGTCTTGCTGTCAGAAATAACAAGTGCATTAAATTGGATCTCTCAAGCTAGTAATAGATGACTGTTATTAATAAAACTGCATTTGCCTTGTGAAAAATGTATGCCTAAAGAACCTTGAAAGTATAAAACTAGAAAAAATCAGGGGGTGTATGATTTTCCAAGTAGAGTTGTTATTTTTATTTATTTATTTGTTTTTAAATAGTGGATAGAAAATTCAAAAATATTCTATGCAGAAAGGAATTCTGGAAATTCATAGCATCCAATAAAATATCCTTACATGGTCATTCATGCCTTACATGGCCATTTAAATTTATTAACAGCTGTGAATGATGCATTGAATGGAAATAGCAATAGACTGACATTCTTCCCTTCCTATTTCTTAGGCAGACTAGAGCATCATAGTAGAAAGCTTCCAACAAGGTGAACTCTTGAGTAATAGCATCAGAGAATTTTATTTATTTTTAAAGGGGAAGCAAAGTTTGTTTTCACATAGATGACTTGAACATATGCATCTGTTGCAGAATCTCTCTTTTAAAGGCAGAAAAAAAAGACCTCACAAACTATTGCAATAGCATGCTATTTTGAGATCAAAATGGCAGTATCTTCCAGAACACATATTAATGTTTCTGGGAGATTTACATGCAACTCTTTCTCTGAGTATTCTTGCCTTCTTCTGTGAAGTGAAATAGATAAAAATAAAGAAAAGAAAGCAAAGAAGCAAAAAGCAAAGCAAAGAAAATGTATTGCTAATGGACAAGGTCAAAATTGACCTTAAAATATGTCTGTCTTTAAAATGAGGGCACTCAAAACTCAAGTGTAAGTAGGTTTCAAACTGATGCCAATTTTTTTTCATTTAAATATTTTGCTTAGATTTTTCGTATACAATATATATAATTTTCCCTATAGCAAATATTGCTTTTTCAAGGCAAAAACCTGAGAAATCTCCTGAGTTTTTCATATACAGAATTTTACAGGTGGTTAATGATTCCTAGAGCAAGCAATTTTTGTTTAACAGCGTTTATTTGCATGCAGATAACTTTCATTTATAGGAATGAAGGCAAATCTAATGTATGTACTTTTAGCTATATGTACATAGATTTTCTTCATAAAATGAGAGATAGCCCACATTGTAAGAGATGCCTGAGAAGTCTGACAACTATTGTGAAAGTTTAGATTTTGGGTATGTATTGGGGGAAGTAAATTCATATTTCAATGAACTGTTTCTTCCTTCCCAGAGAAGTAATTCTTCTTATTAGCTTCTGTGTTAGAAGACTGTGTTCCTACTTCTGTGTTATAGACTGTGTTCCTACTTAAGTTTCATTTAAAACAGACCTGTGGCATTCACCACTGTTTTACAAGTGAATAAAGAAGTTGTCGGACAGTGGAGAACGGACCTTCCAAAAAAATCCAGTAAGTAAAGTCAAAGTTTTTTCAAAATGCTTCTCCTTTATAGGAGATCATTTTGGAAGGCTGAGAGAAACTATCCAATTGTAGATTTTTTAGGAAATTTTTAGAATTTTTAGCAAGTGAATTAACTTTTGTTTGTTTGTTTGTTTGTTTTCAGGTAATCATACACAGATAAAGGCCTGAGGCCTAAAACTCACAACAGTTTTATTTTGAGGCATTTGTAGTCAGTGTTGAAATTACAGTTTTGCATACATAGTAGCAAAACTAACACTGTTAGGTCCCAGTTTCCTAGTATGTACCAAAAACTTTTAAGTGTTGTACCAATGTTATATTAGTACTTGAAAGATTTGGAAAAAGTTCCTCTGTGCTCTTCAGTTAATTGTTCAAATATGCCAATTTAGAAAGAAAATGTTATTATAAAAGACAGAGTAATGAATCTGCTCTAAGTAGCTAAAAATAACTCATGATAAAATCTCCAGTAAAAAGGAGACTTAGGATTAAAGGAAATTGTTAATCACATTATATTTCTTCATCCTGATGTGGCTCATTAGTGCATGTGTCCTCATGAGTGTAATCAATCTTTGCTCTAAGACTGATATAACAGTACATTATATCTGGAAGAACTGTGCAAATTACACAGGAAGTCACTGAGAAAGTTTATGTAGATATTTTTATTCCTGAATTCATGCTTCAGTGATGACTACGTCTGTGGATGTTAAGACTTAGAAAAGAGAAAGCAAATAAACCCTTCAAGTCTTTAACCATTAATCTTTAACGATATATCCCTAGAAATGCTTTGTTAGTGTTCCATGTAGATGCATTTTATTGTGAACTTTCACCACTTCTTTGAGAAATTGAGTATGCAAAAGAAAGAAACTGCAAAAGTCATTACAAGCTATAGATTGCTTGCAGGATGCTTCTAAAAATCTTCCACAGTTTGTGTTAAAATAGATTTTTACCACTGACCATCAGGCAGGTGGCATTCACAGTGTAGCATGAATTAAGCCTATCATGTAGATGAGGATTGCTCTTACATGGCAGATCACTAATGTGTCTTCTTACGATACCTGCTTATTATATATAATTTTCACAAATAATAATTTCTTTGATTAATTTCATCTGTCAAAGTTATTCTCCTTGCACCACTGCAGTCCAGTTTAATTTTTTGCCCTTGATTTCAAATTATAATGCCTCAATTCCTTTGACTCCTCTAACAGCTTTTGATGGAGTGCAAAAACAAAAGGAGAGTCTTATGAAAGACCATAATTTTCTATGATTTCCAAATAAGAAGAAAAGCAGCTTGAAATCTGTTTCACACAGGACCTTTCCATTAATTATCATATTGAGCTGTGGTATATTAAAAATACTACTACAAAAACAGTACCAAAATTGTGCCTCAGATGTTACTTATACTACTTAAATGAAATACTGCCATATATTTTGTCCATGAAAATTGAGAAAAAAAAATATGTTGAATACACTTGAAGGAGTCTCAGTTGCCAACTGTCAGTAAATGTTAGAAGAACACTGGATGTGTATTTGGCCCATTCTGTAACTTACTATGATATATTTATTATGAGACCTTGGTGACATTGGCATTAGATATAAACTAATATTGTGGAAAATGTAACAGTTCTCAGAGGGACTCAGCAAGATCTTTTGGCACTATTCCGCTGCCACCGGGATGCTTGTCATGTTGGTGAAGGCATATCATTATTTGAATTTATCTGCCTGTTCCTGCAGTCTCCTCTGTCCGGAATATTTCAATAAATAATGTAGCCTTACCCACATGATTGGGTAAGAACAGCTAGTAGGAATCTGAACAACAGGTAGACAATGTTTGTTCAGCTCTGTTTATAATTGTGACTTATGAAAGTCTTAGTCCTTTAACTTGTCTCATCTTTTCTCCTCAAGAAGTGAAAGATGAACAATCACATAAGGCTGTTGTTCTAGTTAAACTAGTGTTCTGGATAGTGTCAAAGGTTCAAGTCTCCAGTGGGGGACAATATCCAAGTTATAAACAACAATCAGTTCAAATTTTGGCAAAAGCATATTTTGAATTACTGAAATAGTGCAAGACATTTTTTACGAGTGCAATATATCATGTATATGAATACATTACCTCTAGCACGACATGTGAAAACCCTGCAGCAAAGTACGCTGGGAAGAGTAGATAATATACTTTATATAGAACTCACTATGTAAATATACTTTTAATGTTTGTAGTACAGGTATATAATACTACACATTTGAGAACCTCTGTGGTCGGTGAAGATAATACTGCAAACTGAAAACAAGTAGCTAAGTGATTCTAAGATCAAGCATTGTTGTCTATTCAATATCATATTTGCTGTACTGGAAAGCTATTTTTTTTTCAAAACCATTTCATAGTTTTTTTATTATTATTGTTATACATATATGCAAAACTATACTAAGAAGGGTCAGCTTTCTTTTATTAGAACAGTCACTTACATTTGATGCAAAGTATGTAGCCAATATCAGCTATTAGGTAAATAGCTGATATTACTGATAAGTATACTGATATATGTAGAGGCAGTATTAAAAGTTTATGTTTTAAGTAATGCTTCAAAAACCTTGATGTTGCTCTCATTCTCTTACTGAAGTCAATGCATTTCATTATTGAATTTCATAAAGAAAAAGAGAATGCTGGGAACACTGAAAATTTCCATATATGCACATATCTATATATTTATATCCACCTTCACTTTTATTTCTCTTTGGGATAAAATATATTCATGCAGGTCTGTGTCCTTAGGAGGTGATAGCATATTGTATCATGAAGGGTCCTTATGCATCTCATCTCATCCTCTTCTGGTCACTTATCTTGAATGTCAAAAGTATCCATTTAAAATACAAATTTTCTAATTCTTATGAAAACCAACAGTATAAAGTACAGCAGCATGTAGAATCACAAACCACCTACTTTTTGATGCTACATGGATTTATAAGAACCCTAGCCACCCCCTAAGCTTAAAGAAAACATGTAGTTATGGAGCTGATTTTGGCATTGTTCCTTTCAAGAAACAGGTCAAGATCAATGTTTTTAAAAGACTTAAGAATTCAAGTAGACTATTTTTATTGATGACATATCAGTATATACAGCACTACTCTAATTTTTACTTCCTCTTCAAAATCTTGCTCCAAACCTTGTTCACCACAAGTGAGAAGAAAAAAATAATTACTGTGATAGTTCTATCTTCTGCTTGTATTTTTGAGGAGCAATCTTCCTGTTTTCTTTGTTGAAGAACAAAGAATACAAAGGCTCTCAAGTAGCCATATGGCAAATTTTATTTTTACAGAACACATAGAATACAACATTAGAAAATAAGAAGAGACTTTGGGGTCTAAAATATTGTGATCTTTCTTTGTCTTCTAATCCTAAAGAGAGGACCTTTACAGATGGCATATGAAGGAGAGGAAGGTTCTATTTTAAGCTCACTTTATGTCCCAAATTAAACTATTTGTAACAATACCTCCTTCCCTCTTTCTACTTTACTTCTTCAAAATATTATACATTGTTCAGCTTAATCACATTTCATAAGCTTAAACATATAACTTTCTATATGATGTATTGTTGTTATTTCATTTTAAATGTTTTTTTTTTCCTTCATCCAAACTGGAAGGAACAACTGTATGTGGAAGCTAAGAGAATTAATTCATTCCAAAAACCTAAGACAGATGGTATGTTTGGGAACTGTATCCCCTAACTTTGTATCTCCAGCATTTAGATTTTTGCAGCTGGTAGTTGCCTACCCTTTCTTTCACCAGTGGAGAGAAGCAGGCACTTCTATCCACTTCTACCCACTTTCTAAAGTCTTAGGTAGATCAAATGTATTGGGTAGAAAGAGTGGAGTAGACATTGAAAGTGCCTACTCTTCTCCATTGGTATGAAAAAGGAGTCAGTTCCTGGGCTCAGATGCGCTTTTCTCCACAAAAATGCCTGAAGTTAGATAAAGTGAATCCTTGTGGGCCAAGGAATTGTACAGACTCCTGTTCAAGTCATTTTCCAACCCAGCAGTAGGTGTAAAGTCGTCTCTGACTGTAGTCAGAAATTTTATTCAGTGTTCTATCTCCCCCTTCCAGGCAGCAGAATAACCCTGAGAGACATTTCTGAATTGCAAGATATATACATACATATATATATATATATGTATGTATGTTCTTCTACAATAAGTTCCCTACTCCAGTCTAGATAGACAGAGTCCTTCACTCAGGATATACTCTCCTCAAGCAAGTAGTTTCCAATGTTGAATTTATTTAATTTAATCAATGTCCGTCTAACTGTGTGGAGAAAAAAAAAAATAATTCCTTTTCTGCCCATACATACAACTAGGCCCTCTATAAGTCCCTTCTTTTATCTACGATGTTCTTTATTCTGAATATTGCCATGCTTTGCCACAAAACTGACAGCTCTATATTAAATGGAGAACAATAGCCAAATTTATCTGGATACTTAAAGCTTATGTCTAGACATATTTAGGTAACAGGATTGCTTATATGTTTGACTGAGATGAAAGACTCCTGGCAATGCTCTGTGATGTATTTTACAGTGACGTAGAAGCACATGTGCTCCCAGTAAGTACAGTCCTTTGACCACTTGAATGATACAGTGTGTTGCAAGGATATGCCCTTCTCAATTTCCTTGTTGCATAAAATTAAACATGTGTCACAAGTGAACTTTGCACAAATCCTATAGCAAATATTTTGGGACTTAAAACTTGTTAAGAAAACAGCAAATAGCATGCTGACACCTGCTGCAGGAGTAGCATTAAGAATGCTCTCAAGCAGAAGCCATTTTTCACCTATTCAGAGACAGGAAGCAGAGTCAAAGCAAACTTAATCTACACTGCTTCTGTCTTATCGGAATAGCTGCTCAATAAGAAAAGGCTGGCACAGCAGGAGAAAGCCCTTCAGTGAAACAGCCCATTCTGATTGGAATTAATGTAATCTGAGCTGCCAAGCCTTTTCTAAATTCAGAATGTACCAAGTGCTTACTAAAGCTTATTGCTTTTCTAACTTCTAAAGTTACTGAGTGAAATACCTGACTTTCATCGGCATGAATTAAAAAAAAAAAAAAATCAAGATATATGCATCCCAATTAAAATGAGGAAGGTGTAGTATTATATTCTAAAACGATGAATATTAAGTTAATCTCAGTCCTTATTCTAATTTATGTGAGTGAGCATGAATAAGATTATGAAATAAAAATTGAATTTTTTTTTGATAAGTGGAGTTTTTTCATCTGTTGTATTCAAATTCCAAGAAAACTACTGGATCTTGACTGCACTGTCTGTTTCCCCTCTGTCCTCAATGAATTAGCCTGCAGCTGCCATTCAATTAGCTCGACCCTAACTATACATGTGTAACAGCTATAGTGAAATCTGTCAGAAAGAAAAAGATTGCTTTTAGCCTCTCCATCATTTACCTTTTATAAACTGTTCTCAAAACTCTTTTTTTGTATGTAGAAAAGGTAAAAAGACTATATAAAATCCTGTTTGTTATCCAATAGCTTTCTGATTCAGTAAATTAAAGAAAGTTTACAGTACTGCTTGATTAATACAGTACTATGTGCTGATATACTGCACTATATCACATACGGCAAGCTGCTGTGCGTTTTTGCAGGGGACGAAGGAAAAGGAGGAAAATTACTTTAATGAGCCTGAATACAATCCCTGCACTCAGATTTCATAGGTTTCTGACCTCTTCTGACTATGTTTTTTCAAACATAGTTACTATTCTCCAGTCATGATTCTATTTTCCTGAGGTGATGTCCGTATCCTGATGCAAAAGTGAAATTGAGCCTTTCTTTTGCTTCAGTCTAATTCTATCAGAGCTATGTAATAGGAACAGAAATTTTACATGTCATTTTCAAAGTCCTTCTATTTTGTTATTTTAGAAGTGCCCTAATGCAACTGAACTAATTTAAGCGTGTGTTAACATTGCTCATGAAGCACATCGAGTGTTTAATTGCAATCGAAAAAGAACAAATAATGAGAATAAGTTCCCTAAATTATTTTACTACAAAAGAATTAATGTGATGGGTAATTAAAGTATCCATTTAAGTGTAGTCATTTCATTGTTTATCATTCAGAATTACCTAAGACAAGGTTAAAGGTGTTGCTAAAAACATTAACTTAATTTGTTATATAAAAGGGAGATAATTATCATAAAATATTGCAAATGATAATGAGAAACACTTTAATGAAATCTTAGTTTAATTAGAGGAGCTATAATTACAATTTGCCTGTGGAAAAATGGCAGGGTATTAATATATTTTCTTTTCTTTTTTATAAGAGTCTTAGACAGTTAACAACTACTATAAAGAAATATAGACTTGTCTTTATATCTTTGGGAGGGGATCAATTCTGTTGCTACACACAGATTTGTGATATTATATAGATAAAAGTAATATTAAAAGGCATTGTTCTGAGAATTACTTATTTAATGTAATCTCTCAATTGCATGTAATATCTGCTGTTGAGAGCAGGTACTAAAAGTCTTATGGAACCTGGAAGAACCTGAGCTTTCTTTGATGGCTTTTGGCCTTTTAAAACATCACATGTAACACATTTGAAAAATACTTGCAGACTGTACTTGCGTTGCACTAGGCTGCATTTCTAACTTGAGCAAAGTGTTGTTCTGCAACAAAAACTAGTTGAAGATAGTTTTCTTGATGTAAAATTAAATAAGTTCATGCATGAAGGAAAAATTAAGGGGAAAAGTAGGCCCAAGCATTTCCACTGATTTTTAAAATTATTTTTAAAATGACTTTTCCTGCATCCTTGGTATGAAAAAAATACTATAAATTTCATGGTTATAGGCATTCAATTTTAGATTGTTTTGATAGGAAAAGTATTACCTGTATTGTGATAGTCTTCTCTCTTTCACTTCCTCCACTCACACCTTCTAAAATTTTTTGCTGTTACTTCATCCAACCCTTCAATAAAGTGGTTAAGATTACACCAGAAGCTACCATTTTGGGTTTTAGAGCAATCAGAATGATGTGGGGGGGGAAAAAGAAAAAAAAAAAAAAAAAAAAAAAAAAGATGGTCTAGGGTAGTTCTAGGTTCTTCTCAGCTTTTCAAGTTGTAGCAATTGCTATGAGTTCTTGTTTTAACAAGGTCTTTGTTTCAAAGGTAACACCTCACTATGATGATCTGGCTTTATCTTAACTTCCTATTTTATTCAATAATATACACATAGTAGGGAAGATCAAAATATATTCTCTCATTTAACATAGTCTATTTTCCATCTCTTTATTCTATTTCTTTTCCTCTCAATTTCTAAATTTCATATTTGAATCATGGTTCACATGGTAACAAGATAATGAATTTGGTTCTTGCTATTGACTCACACATGCTTATAGTGCAGTAAACACATTTTCTTTGACATAGTCTTTTATATGCATTATTATGCATATGAACTCAGGTTTGGATAGATATGGATAAAGACTAGAGCCTCTGTTTATCAAAATAAAATATATTCTTGGTAAAGAGAAAGACCACATAGCTTTTCAGAAAGTCGGATTATTTGCTTAGAAATGAAACTAACATTAGTCCTTCTGATTTTTGAATAGGTACACTTTTCTACTGAGAACTGCCCAACAGCATGTTTTAATTGCAATCTCCTAAATAAGATAATATTGAAATTAAGCTCTTGCCAAGTGTTCCATTATTTGATTTCAGTGGACAGCAGTTTACATAAATTAACTGTATCTTAAATGATAATAATTTGATTTCTAAGATGGGGAGGAAATGATTTCATAGATTTCCTAGGTTAAAGAAGGAAGAGGTCCCCATAGCAGTCTGACTACTTTGCCGTACTCTACTCCATAAGTTACAGACACTTTACAAATTATGAAGTAATAACTTTAGATGATCTTGCCCCAGCTGCAAATGTGATTACAAAAACCTAGCAAAAATAATTTAAATAATATGTTTTATCTCACAACTGGGTGGAATAAGGTCATGCCATAGCAAACATCCAGATCTGTCTAATAGGAAAGCTGGACTTCAGTATGCACAATATTGGATGTATCTGGTTAGATTAAAAAAAAAGCTAGGGATACTTACACAGTATCATTGCCACAATTATTTACTGTAACAGTGATTTACTATAATTCTAACAAGTAAAATAGACATGCTTAGCAGATACTTTCCTGTGGATTGCAGATTTTTGACATATATTTGATGAAAATACATATTTTACAAAGGAATCACTTTTTTACCAAAGTTGAATTGATAAATGTATATACATCAAAAGTAATTCTTTGTAGTGCTTATAGTAAATTTGCATAATTAATTCAAAAGCATTGCATGATTTCTGTAGTCAGATATTCTCTCTTGGCAATGTAAAGCAAACAGTTCCCACTGTACTCTGAAATCAGTTTATTCAGATGTAGTAAGGTTTTTGGAAAAGGGTAAATGAAATGAGCATTTTTTGTATGAAACTGTTTGTTCATCATGAGTTTTGTTAAAATGTTGAATATGAATAGGTAGAAAATACATTTGCTCTGTTTGAATTTCTCTGTGAGTCAATGTGACTGTTGACAATTCTTGCAGAGCATGGAAGAGAGCTATAATATTTTGTCATCTTTTTCCTATTCACAAAAGAAAAAAAATTGCTGTACTACATGAGCTCTTACAAAGGTTTCTGCTAGTGGCTTTTAACTTGACTGCATATTTGTTACACTCTTTTGTCTCCAGACTTTCCCATGTTTTAAATAGGATTCGAAAATAAAAATACCCATGAAGGATCACTTTTGGATGTAGGGCTCAGAGTGAGTCATACATCTGAAGAACATCACAAGTTTAACATTTAATGGAGTATATCCTGTAAATCACTGTCCTATTAAAGGAGCAGTTGTGTGTCATTTAAGAGGATTTGTGGGAAGGTGACTGAATACTTTTAACATTTGATGGATCA
Organism: Nothoprocta perdicaria; assembly: GCF_003342845.1. Taxonomy (NCBI): domain Eukaryota; kingdom Metazoa; phylum Chordata; class Aves; order Tinamiformes; family Tinamidae; genus Nothoprocta; species Nothoprocta perdicaria. The sequence continues at coordinate 315,585 of NW_020456065.1, read as the reverse complement.
TAGGATGCTGATGACTCAATGATACAGTAGCTGAATGGGTGTTAGCTATCTTAAGCACTTTGGCTAATAATACAAGATTCATCCCTCATTTTTGTGATCTATAAGTACTGAGATGTATCTGTAAGTTTATTAGATTATAATGTATTTCGGTGGCATTTTTGTTTGCATTAGAAGTACATTTTTGAAAAATATCTCTTCTTCCAATTAAAAGACGGGCTTTAATTTATATCTCCAGTATTTCAGTGAGTGCGAACTGCCTCCCTTTTGGACAAATGTAGTCTGAGATATGCACTACAAGTCCTGACACACCTTACCACAGAAACAAACCAGAATCAGTCTAAAGAAAACTGCCTCGAAGCAGGCATAGTATGGATATCAGATCCTCAGCACAGAGTTTTTCATTTTACACATCTACATTTATTGCTCCACACAATGTGCTCATCTGGACACAAGCTGTGCTTCAATAGTACATGTAATTCACATTCCCATTTGGGCAGAGACCACTATGCCAGTAGATGTAAACAGTGCAGATGTACTGTCTTCTTGCCTGGGTACGTTCTAGCTTGAATTAAAGATCACCATAAAGTCTGATGTCATGTCTTAGATAAGTAAACTAAATCATGTTGCAAATGTCTTAGGGTAGCAAAAAGTTAAGGAAAAACAAAAAAGAAGAAGCAGAATTAGGTCTGGAGCAGTAGGAATTTTCTGTTTCTGATACAACAAGCATTTCACCTGACATTCATGCATCATTAATGAGAGACTCTGCTAGTAATATAGTTATCTTAGGGCAGCAGCTTTTCATATTGGTTAGATGTCAGTACAAAAATTTTTCTAGACTTCTAAAAATTGTTTCATGTCAGAGATCAGAACTAGATAAACTGTGTGACCTGTTGCATGAGATATAATTAATTTAGGAGCAGCTTGGCCATATCTGAAGCAATAGAAAGCAATTTTCTTGAGAAAGGTTGAAAAAATCCATATTGATCAGTACTAAGTAGTAAAAATTTATTGCAATGTTGTCACTTGCCTTATTCCAAATCAATACAAATCTCACCAAAAGCTTCTTAAATGCAATAAGACTCTGACAAGGCCTTTTTGTCACAGATTAGTGTTAAAGCAATGAAAAGGCCCCCAAGGAAAATTGTTTCTGAGAAGAATACCAGTTGTATGCCATTTCAAAGGTATTCCTTGTGGTACAGGACATTTTTATTGGTATTTTGGAACCCTGAAGAAAAGCTATATATTTTATCATTTAACTAATGCAAATATTAAGAAGTGTCTGAAGATGTAACATTTTTGATTGTTTTCATGAAATTCAAAAAAGTGCTAGTTTTTAGAGGAAGAATTAAATTATCCACCTGAATAAAAAGAAAGATTGGATATAGATGTATTCCTTTCTGATTGCAATTAACAAAGCAAAATAGTCAGAGAACTAAGATCCTGACAGAAATTAGGAATGCCTTCTTAGGAAGGCATTTTTGTAAGTAAGACTCATGTTCAAAATAATTACATCTAGTTATAATATGAGTGTGAGTAAATTACCTGCCTAAACCAGCAATATCCAATTTCAGGTAGCGAGGAACTAAAACAATATCCACCATACCTTTAGGACAAAGTGTTTTTTGTTTGTTTGTTTGTTTGGTTGGTTGGTTGTTTTTTTTTTTTTTTTTTCCCCCAGGAATTCTGGTTTTACTAACATTTGCATGAAAAGTGCTATTTTAGTTATTAGGTCCTCAAGTCCTTCCTTATTTATGCAAAATGGCACATACAGTTTCATTAAAAAAATAATGAATTTACAATCAGCGAAAGTACCTACCTAATATTTGAATCATATTTTTTCAAAGCTTGAAATAGTCTCTTAACTCATAGGGGGCTGTCTGCATAAATCTGGTCACAAGTAATGCAAATTCTGTGGAAAGATATTGGCATTTATGATTCTGAATTGCTTAGGAGCTGTTAAAAAATACTGTTTTTTTTTTCCTTCATGTAAGATGGTTTCTGTAGTTATGTGATTTACCTCTTTATCCCTAGATTCTTCAAAGACACTTACCAACATCCTTGAATATGCACCACACTAGCATATTTGGTTCTGGTAAGTCAGTCCCCACTTTTAGAGACAGGCAATTATCTCAATTAAAATGTAACAAATAGGAGGATATTGCTTCCAAAACCTTCTCTTGGATGGTTCTCTCTCTCAGTGCTGCTTCCGTACTCTATTCCACCTGAAACAGGTTGAGTTATCTTAAATACTTGCTCTCAACCAGGAGAGCAGAACAGCAGAATTTGTTAGATAGAATCTTACAGGAGAGTATGGAAGGAAGGAAGGAAGGAAGGAAGGAAGGAAGGAAGGAAGGAAGGAAGGAAGGAAGGAAGGAAGNGGAAGGAAGGAAGGAAGGAAGGAAGGAAGGAAGGAAGGAAGGAAGGAAGGAAGGAAGGAAGGAAGGAAGGAAGGAAGGAAGGAAGGAAGGAAGGATAACTGGCTATTCGGGTTAGCTTCTGATCTGAATTAAGGTTGAATTTAACTGTGATTCTAGTTGAATTAAGATTCTCTTCTTTATTGTCACATTATTTTCTCAAATATTTGATAGCTTTTTCCATGTGTAGAGGGTTTCTTATGAGTTACTACTTAGAAATACTACTTAGACAATTGGAATTGTCTTTCCCAAATATCCAAGTTTGGAATCTTTCTGGGCTATTCCTAACTGAAGTTAGGAATAATGCCAAGCCAAGAATCAGGCTTCCAGTGTGGACTTTAACATGGTAAAAAAAAAAAAAAAAAAAAAAAACAGCTTTAGCTTAGTTAGGTAGACGAAATGTATAACTAAAAGTTTTAGCTAAAATCAGTTTTGGAAGCTCTTCCTTAACCATCTCTCAGATACTCAGGAATTGACTGCACCCAGACACAATTTGGGGTCTGGTTTACAGAACATTATATTTACATGTGAATGTGATGCTGCAGGTAGTTTGTAATGTTCTCTTCTGTTTCTCTGCTATCCTTAAAGCACCTTTGTATGTAAAAAAGGGATGTAAAGAGTAAACATAAGGATGAAAGAAAGACAGTTGTTTTAACTTTAACATGACACAACATGAGATAAGAATGGGATATGCTGATATGCAGTTTAGGAGATTGCTTCCTCTTACCTGTCAAAAGGTAGTTACCAGACCTTTGATAAGGCCCAGAAAGTGATCACAATAGGACTTTTTTCATTTGTTTGCTTTTAACAGTTTACTCTGAGAGTAAAAGATAAATCTTTTTCCATCTTAATCTGTGTGGAAACCTGGGTACGTAATTAACAGATCATATACCTCTGTTTTTTTTTTTTTTTTTGGCAAAAGCAGCATACAATGGCAGAAGTCTATTGAAGACAGTATCAGCTTCTCACTTCATCATCTGTTGAAAATATAAATGATGACAACCAGAACAAATACTCTTTTTACATAGCTGTTCCAGACAAAAATTGCATTCAAAGCCTTAATTCAACCCATTTCATTACAGTTCATAGTGGATATGCAGAAAAGTCTTGAGAGAGTTATTTAGAGGGAAAACTACAGAGACAGCTCTTTTATGGACTGCTGTTCTCATGGAACAACAGCAACAACAAAAGTAGGAAAGAGGATTTTTGTAAGGTATTTATAAGTCACAACTGTCTTTTTAGATGGTTTATTTGTGTTAAAGATCAGATTATGGAAGTATCCTTATGTTCTGTGTTGAATTAAAAAAGGATTTGCTGCCTTGGACAACAGGAAGTCATGTGGTCTGCTACTAAGTAACATCTGCTATGTACTTTTATGCCACTTGCAGATTGTCAAAACAGGTAGTAGGGAATCTATTGAAAAGGAGGCAAATTTCAAAGTCCCTGATATAACCACAGGTAACAGATGTTTTGGTCAGATGGTTAAATTAAAATATATATTTTAGTACTGGTGTCTGAAAGCAGCAAATAAAAACAGGATTTATGACTAAATGAACCTCTAATTCAGTAATTTGCTTGGAAACCTCCTCAGTTCACACATCAACATTGCCAATATATTGCATTTTCCTATCATCAAGTACTTTTCATTTTATGTGTTTCTGGATAGACCTATAATTCTGTATTGATGCACTCTGCCATGTGTACTTCACTTCAGTATGCACTTTATATGTGCCGCACATACTGCACTTCAGTTTGAGACCATCATCTGACCATACGAATGAGTTGCTTGTCTTTAATTGACAGTGAAATGTTTTTAATTGACAGAGAAGTGTTGAGAGGCCATGAATGTATTTTCCTGAGTTGTCTGAAATTGAAGAGCTGTGGTCAAAGTGTTCAATGGTCAAAGTGTTACGGAAAGCCCGTGGTTCTGAGGGCAGTGCCACCTCTTGTGAAAGCTCTCAAGAGGACCCTCACTGAGGGAGGGTGAAAGGCCACAAGGCAGCCCATGAAGGCCTCTCCATAGCCTGACTGATGTCGAACATCAGGATGGGAGAGTCCTATCCCACATCCATGGAAAGCTGTAGGAACAACTGCTTCCTGCCACATGATTTGCCAAGTGGCTCTTCTGGCAATTTGTAATAGGTGACAGATCAGGAAAGAAGCCATAGAATTTCATATAGTTGCCCCTAGTTTATCCTGCCATGACTTATGAAAAGTAATGCAGATACTGAGGTCCTGTAACATCCTTAAAACATGATATCCCTGCCAGATGCTACCCACGTTTTTACCTCTGTGTCTACCGCATTGCTCAATTTTCCCATCTCTGGGAGCAGGGAATCTAGATTCCCTCCAGCTTTGGTATGGTGCAGCCCAGTACTCCTCAGCTTAACACATACCTCAGGGTCATCCCTTCTTTTTTAACTGCTAAACACTGAATTAGGCAGAGATTTCTTTTAAGATCTGCTATTTATTAATCTGAAGCAGTTGAGACAAAAATCTTGTTTTATTTTTTTCTTCCTTCCATTTAGTTTGATTCATGTATTTTCGTGCATCAGATTTCTAAACTGACAGGATGCATAGAATTTTCAAAAATACACATAAAGAATCGCTTATCAGAGCCCTGCAGGTTGATCTCTATCCTTCCCCATGGTAACACTTTTTCAGCACTGTAGCAGCCAGCAGAGTAGATAATGGGGCACTTCTGAACCTGAAAATTAGATACTGCCTGCCATGACCAGAAAGAAAAATCTCACAGTAGAGAGACCTGAAGAAAAGGGATGACGTTAATTTTATTTGTTTGGGTTAAAAAAAAAAAAAAAAAAAAAAAAAAAAAAAAAAGCCCATGGAAGATAGAAAAGTCAGGTATTAAGAGAAAAAAAATTCTTTTTGAAGTTGGGGAGATGATCACACAAACCAGCCTGTGGAATTTTCTGGAAAGGGTAACATAAACTTTTAAAACTCACTTAATAGTTAAAAAAGTTTATATGTTTTATTTGATGAGAATTATTGATTGTCTAAAAGAGAAAGAATTTGTTGTTTCCTTTTGTAATTATCTTATAATTATCTTAGCTAGCTTGAATGAGTATTTAAGAAAGTATCTTGAAAAAAAACATATTGATGATAGCACTGCAATGTCTGTATTGCTATTTGCTTTTTATAATAGCAATTCACAAATAATATTGTGAAATGAATGGGTGAATTTCTTTAAGTTGCATAAATAAAAAGCTAAAGGACTATTATGAGACATAACAGAATTATTTTCTAAAAATGAAAATAATTTAAAAAGTATTTGTTTAATTTTATTACTTCTTTTAATTTGTCACACCTGTATACTGTGTACCTATTAATGAACTAGCTGTTGCAGGGGAGACAAGAGAGGAAAACAAGATGAAAGCTTATATTTTGTTATATAAACTCTGCTTTGAATTTTCCATCAATTCGGAGTTCTTTTATACTTAAGACAAAAAAAGAAAAAGAATGAATTTCCTTTAAAATTTCTCTGTAATGATTCAGTAATGAATTTTGAAATGGATGAAAATTTCTCAGTAATGAATCTGGGCAACAATGGCCCTTTTCTGATTGACAGCTATAGCAGTCTAACTCTGTCTCTTATTATACAAACATCACACTGATTCATTCACAAATAGATATAGTCTTCTTCCCTTTATTAGCTTTCTCATCCCATAGACAAAGCACAGTCTGTATAGGCATCATTCCTTTTCTTTAGAAAGAAGTAGATTAGTCCATTTCCTCATGGGGGTTTGCAAAGTCCTTCAGTAGACGTGACTGGAAGAGGAAGAGGCTGAAGATGGTGGCCTAAGGGAATAAACTGCTGACTTGATAAATCTTTGGGTCTTAAGAGGTCATCTCTTGATGTCTAAAAGAAAGATTGACTTACCAGCAAATATGAGCACTAGTCTTTATGGCTTATGCCTTTTTTTTTTTTTTTTAAGTAATATAGAAAATATATTTGTATATGAGTTGCTTATAATTTGTCAACAACTACAAAAGCAATGTTCGCCTTTCTGAAGCCTTATGAAATTCTCACAGATTTATTTCTTCCTTTTTATATAGCATCTATGTTGTTTGTGTGATGTGCAGGGAATTTTAATGAGCTTTTCCACTAACAAATGCAGCTGTGAAATACAACACAGGAAAATGTGAAACTCAGAAATTTAGCTTCAACTCATAGACTCTAAAGACCTTGAAAGTAGTAATCAACCTATTGTTAATGAATCTAGATTGCTGTCAGAAGAAGAATCAATTACAGATAGGAGTAGATTAATTCATTTGATTTTTCCTGGAGTATTTCATAAGAAAGAAGATTTACTCAGTCATGGGGTAACATAGAGATTTTGGTTTTTTGTCCACAAGCATGTAACTTTTATTATTCTTTATTACTAGGACTTAAAATATCATATCAGAGTAATCCTTAGTAATGGAAGCAGAAGGAATACTCCAGAAATCAGTAGAATGATCCCTGTTTGCAATTTTGCAGTTTATAATTTTATCTTTTGAGGGATAAATATATCATTCACATATGGTAAGACAAGGAGCATAAACTGCACATCTTCAGATTGTGATATTAAAAGTGTTCTCTTCTAAGACATACAGACCACACTGCTGTGATACAGTCTCTGGAGGGTTTAGGATATGGACTGAGACCTGAACTTGGAGTTTCAAATAGGTTATACCTTAGGGGATAATAGGGAATACCTGTGTGAATTCCTGGTTGGCTGTAAATCTGTATGTAGACTGCACTTCTTAGACATTTTTGTTACTGCAACTTGCTGTGAGTAAATTTGCTGCTGCTGCTTAGTGCCAGCAGTTCACAAAATGATTGGGTGCTTTTCTGGCTGCAAAAGGCTATCCTGTCTCTAGTAACTTTGTTGTATGTGGGAAATAAAGAAATGTTAATCTTTTATGTGATGTTCTCAGAGTAACACTCATTATGAGCAGGAATTCAAATTCAGGTATTCTATGTTCCAGACAATTTTTGGATCTAACCTAACCTTGCTTTAAATTTGACACTTGGATGAAAATACAGACATTGAGTGTGTGGTTGTAGAACCACTGCAAATTTGTGTACAGATTCTCTGATCTAGTTCCATTATGAGATTTTTCTTAATTCCTTTTCATTGGAGTATTGTATCGTAAGTAAAGGCACGCAGTTTCTACACAGCTTGTTCTGTTAATTTTACTTTTTCTTTTTTCTTTAAATACTACTCTAATGAGGGATGTAGAGTCCAAGTCCAGATTGTGGCTGTGCTCCTTTGACTGCAGAATTAGTGATCCATCATGGGAGGATCTAATGAAGTGACAGCAACAGGGACTTTTATTTGCTCATCTGAGAAAAAAAATGTACCAGACAGGTAATTTCATGTGCTACTCAGGGATGAGAAAGTTGGGTAAAAAATAAGGTGAAGAATGCATGTGCTTGGTGATTCCATTACAATTCAGGCAAAGGTACAATGGAATAAAGGTTCTTTGCTGACTGTAAGAACTTTATAATTTATTTTTGTGTTACTTTTATGTTTTAATGATCACAGTAAAGCGCTGAAGGAACCACTTGAGGCCCACCCTTAAAGTCAAAACCAACCAACTGTGTGGGAGTTGTTTTGCTCAAGGCACCCAAAGAACATTTGCTCCATCACCTGACGCCACAAAGACTTGTAAACATTTAGGACAAACCTTACCTGCAAAAGAAGAACAACAGTCTTAATGTTATAGAGTATTAGCTAGGGTAACAGCTCAAGTCACTGTTGAAAGATACTTGTTTCTACAAAACTTTGATGGAGCAGAGATTTATACAATTTTCAAAAAAAAAAGGAAAAACAATTTGTAGTATACATGTATATAATTTGCAAAGGCATTCTGCATTTGTAGCAGTTCATTAAATTCCGCATGCTCTGCCAAGAAGGTCAAAGAAGGACGATATCCTCAGAAAACTGACAGGTTCAGTTAGGGCTAGTAGGGAGATCACATGGAAAGAAAACTGTTAGAATTCTGCAGGATACCTGGCTTCTAGGACGCTCACATGAAAAGCAATTGTCCTGGTGCCTAGGCATTGAGTTTTATATTTTTAAATATATATAATAAAAATATATTATTTTTATATTTTTTATATTTTTTAAGTTTTATATTTTAAAAGATATATAATAAAATATATTATATATTTTTTATTACACCCTGGTATGCTGCAATGTATTATGTCCCAGTTCTGCAGTGTGTTGTGTGTGTCTGTGTTGCTTCATTCAGGCAGCCCACAGGGAAACACACCATCACACAGCAAATTCCAAAATATGGGTAAAAGTGAGGAATTAAATAGGAGAATCAAAGTATGATGATTCTTATTTTTGAAAAAAAAAAAGGCACAAAATTTTGATAGCTTGGGTAGCAAAAGGTAGAAAAGATTTAAATACAGAAGTGCATTATAGAAAAAGAGCATTGCTTAAATTGCTCTGGTTTCTAGATTTTTTTCCCTATAAATATTGTAGAATTGCTTTCTTTGCAGAACCAGTTTTGACTATAAAGTATTTTTCTGCCTCTCTCCTGGGGAGCTTTGCTGAAAGTCAATGAGAGATACTTATCACAGCTTGATATTATTTTGTATACAGAGGTAAAAAAATCCATTTTATTAGGCAGTATAAAGCATCTAAAAGAAACAAACAGTCCTCACCAAATAACAACATAGGATCTTTAGCACATTTAATACCTTGTGAAAATGAGAGAAATTTTGTAGATATAAATATACCACATAATCCCAATTATGCCTCATGTCTACTAATAAAAAAAAAAAAAAAAAAAGTGTAGGATAATTGACACCAGTGCTAATTATCATGACCGTAGTACTTAGTACTTCAGTTGCCAGAAAGTAGTTTGCAGTGAGCCTTCTGTGACTTTTAAGGAAATGGAGCTAAGCTATGGAGCTATGGAGCAAGAAATGGAGCTATTCATACATACATACATACATACATACATACATACATACGTTTGGTTTGCAAATAAAAAGGAAAAAGAAAAGCAAGTCCTCCTCCAGAAAAACTTCAACTAGTCATCTCACCTTATATGTTTGAAAAGAATCCTCTATATCTAACTTTTCTCAAATAGATAGACATTCTCTTAGACATCTTAGAAGCTTGCCAGCTCTGTTATAATTTTCTGGTAACATTGTAACTGTGACATAAGAATGGATCAGAAAGATTGCACTAGGTGCCTATGTAATACAAAATACTAATGGTGGTATATAGTTGGAATAGTTTCACACCAAAGATCTTTTGAAATAATTGTCTGAACTAAACAAAGCATGATTCGTGCCCTTATACACTGTGCTGATATCTACTAGGGTTGAGAAGGGCTCTGTCTTGCTTGCAGTCACCAATTTTAACAAGAAAATATTTTTCTTATTGACAACATGGTTACTTTTTATTGGTATAAGAATAAAGGAAAAGAGAATGTAAATAGGGCAGCAGCAATGAAGCAAAAAACAGATCTTTAATTGGAGACACTATTAAAAATGGTGTCTAATAATTCTCTTTGCTAATTTCCTAACCTAGATTCATACTGAAGAGTAACCAACATATTAAAGCATATCTTACAAAGATTTTTATGCCACTTCCAGAACTGGGGAAAAAAAAAGGCCTGCTTTTTTGCTTTGTTTGGAGATAACCTGTTTCATCAATTGGCTCCTTATCAATGTGCTCAATAAGTAGAGCTAGAAGGCATGAGGAGTTTCATTTTGCTACTGTTCTGTTCACTTCAAAACTGTATTGGCAAGTCTACAAAGTTTTACGTAAGCAAGACTAAAATTATGAAATCAAAAATCAGAAAAATACTATATTGAGTACTAGATATCAACGTGGTATTTTATACCTAATACTGTAGTAATAGTAGTAAATGAAATATATTTGATTGGCTTAGCAAATCTGTATTTCTTGTCTCAGACACAAAGCCAGCTACTATATATTACTATATATCAGGTAACTCAACATAGGTAAATAATTATATTTGCATGAGAGTTTGGAAGGTGTGAGCTAGCACCTGGACTTGTAGCTAATGTAGTGGCCACAGACAGTACAAAATGGCCTTAGCACAGATCACTTGCTCAAAGAACTCAAAATACTGGGTGCACTTTAATATTACCTTGTCTCGTGATGATCCCAAGTTATAGTATTCAAGGTAGTCAGATTAAAGTTACTGCAGTTCTTAAGGTAGGTTACTTATTTTTAAGATAAATACAATCCATGTATGAGTAGTAAATAGATGTGTTTCTATAGCCAGAGCAAAAAACTCCTCCATATGACTCAAACTATTAAAGTGGCTGGATCTTCAATGTGTTGTGAATAAAGAATAAGCAAAAGAATATAGCAGTTTCTATAAAGAAAATATAGGTATATAAAGAGAAGGGAAAAAAATTAGTTAATATTCTGTTTCATTTGTGTACATAACATTACATACATGAGGAAAAAGACTACCTAGTGAATATGCTTTTATTATGCCATGTATGCATGTATGTATGTATTCCATAATAGACAGAAATGGGTTAAAATCTGCCCATAGTCTAAGGTGAAGAGGGGAGCAAATGATATTCTGACATGTGGAATCAAGTTTTGCGAATTTCCTTCATATCTTTGCTTACACCTCTGGATAGTGGGAAAACATAATATCAATATGAAAAGCCTTGAAATGACAAGTGGGAGAGGGATGAAAAACAGTTCTGGTATTCAGCTTTCTCAATTGGAGAACAGTTTTGTATATGACTACTTTACATGCTCTGTTTGAAATGAGAAGAGAATTCAATTCTGTTCCTTCTGTGAAGAGGAGATAAAAATACATTTTAAAAGAAACCATTTGGAAGGCCTATTTAAATATTTTAATGCTTATAAAACTTTAACTCTGCATGAAACTGCCTGAAATGTTTATCTTGCAATTTGCTTTAGGACAGTATAGCAATTTCTGCAAAATCTAGCCTTAAAGTACAGAGAAATTGATTCTGTAATGATGTCCTTTTACTATTACTTTGTTTCTCTTATACTAAATGGTTGATGTAGATATAATCACTCAATCTGATGCTGTAGGAGAACAAAAATTGATCAATATATCATTATTGATCAGTTTCTTTCTGACTGGCTTAGCAAATCTGTGTGTTATTTCTTGCCTCATGCAACTGACTGTCTAGCCAATTCAGAATTAATAAAAATAAATATTTGCCTCTACAAAAATACAAGGTTACAAAACAAGCAGATTTATATAAAAATGTACAGAACAATTACATAATTACAGATATATATGTATTAAAGCATTTAAATATGCACTTAAAATTAGGCTTGAAATTGAAATTTCACTTAAATTGAGACAAAACCCAAATTACTTTGTTTAGTCATGGTCATGGTTATCAAACGACCATCTCTGCTCAGCTCAGTTTAAGCAAAGACTTTGAAAATTACTTTTTCTAAAAACCATGCAGTATAACATTGATATTTTCTAATTGAAATTATTTAAATGTTTTATTAATAAAGCTCTTAAAGTGTGTTGAAATATTTTATAGCACTAAAAAGGGATATTGCAACCTGCACATTTAGCACAATCCAATGAAATAACACCTGAATCATGCTCAATTTACTCTTAATGTATTCTTTACATACGTTGTGAATCACATTCAAGAAATACTCATGATTCTGTCACTGTATTCTCAGTGTCACCTGATGATCTCATTTGACTTCTTCACATGAATCAATTTGATTTTTTTTCTTTTTTTTTTTTCCTCAATTAGCCATATGAGTTTTAATATCTTCTTCATCAGGATGCTAGCTAGCAAAGCACAATATGTTCATCATCTTAGAGTGCTTTTAATATCCAATTTCAAGTCTCTACTGAGTAACACACTGAAAATCTAGTTACTTTACCAATTACACATCCTTCCCTGCCTGCTTTCTGTGTAGAATGACATCTGATTAAGAAACTCCGGCATAGAATGGTTTCAGTGCTTATTACCATATATCCAGTAGTAGAGAAATGTGTAAGAGGAAGGGTCAAAAAACAGTCATGTAGTTCAAGTTGAAAGGTCAGATTAGGTTTACAATATGTCAGGTATCATACTTTTGAACTAACTGAATTACTGAGTTATCCTATTATGTGGGTAAAAAAAAAGGGGAACCTGTCTGGAACAGGTTATCTTAAGTATACCATTTTTTTACTTGCTTAGACCTTGCTTTTCAGACAGTATATACAGCTGCATAGCTTACTTTTTAGCAGTGTGTGCTTATATCATTTTAGAAATAATTTTGGAATAGAAATGGCAAGTTAAAGGCAAAATTTGAAGGACCAGTTCTTTTGGCATCAGGCAAAGATGAAAACTGTGCAAAGAAGGTTATATTAAAATAGGTTTTTGGGGGCCAATTTGAGGAAGAAATTTATAGCTGCTTTGATATTACTTGGTCTTCTACTGAGACATTTGGATCATCCAGCTTTTAGAAAGACATGAAAGACATGCCTCCATATATGTCCCAGGAATTTGCTATGCCCTAGGTTTCCTCAGTCAAACAAATTCCTGGTGAGAAGAAGGCCAGATCCACAATGATTTAAAAAAAAAAAAAAAAAAAAAAAAAAAAAAAAGAGATGAAATCACAGATTTAATCAGTATTCAAAAAATGTACACTACAAGAAGCATTTCAGAGGAGCACAGAAAGAATAGTTTCTCAGAGCTAATTACTCTTCCAGGGACATCTTTGTCTCCAAACAATTCCACCATTTCCTGTTAATCACAGAATCACAGAATATTTATTCTCTAGGTGAATTTATAAATTGATGTTTAGCTAATAATAACCCACCATTTACATCTACAAGCTATAATATTTCAGCTCATGAATGGTGCTTCATGGTAAACAAGCAATTTTTTCCAATATTATAACAGTGATCTGTGCACTCAGATAGCCATTCCCTCAGTAGCATTTGGCAGAAATGGAATATGTTCTTTAATGCACTTTTTTTGTAGTCTTTATTCCTGATGGCAAAGGCTGACTTATAGTAGAAACTCACCCTCTTCAGGATTATTGTCAATAAATGTGAAGATGTAATTTGAGTGATAATGAAAGAACATTTTATTGAAAATCTCCAGAGAGTCTGTTTCACAAGATATAATTGGAAGGGGGCTAAGTGTCTCCTGTACCAATTTCCAATGTAAGTATCTCAGCCACCATGATGTCTATGTTTTAAGCCTGTCTAGGGGGAAAAAGAAAAAGTAATAAAAAAAAGAAATATAATCAATAACAATATGAGATTAGAATGGTATCAAATGGTATGTTTGGACTGACTGTCATGACTTGTCAGTGTTTTTTTAAGAGTTTATGCTACCAGAGCTGCAAGGTCTGCTTTGGTTGTATGTTTATATCCCAGTAATGTTTAATTCCTTAAGGCTTCAGACCTAAGTGACTCGAGACTTGTTTGCTTCAGAAGTGGCCTCACTTCCTTCATGATTAGTGTTGCAGTCACAAAAGCTGAAGCTCATCATTTAAAAAGGCAGCAGATTACTGGTTATTCATTGCAAGAGAATTTGGTAGCTGGAGTCTGTTTTTCTACATAGTCCAAAATAATTCAAACCAATTGACCCCTAGAAGCATTACATTGTTTTTTTTCTGAAACCTCGTAAAAGAGCATAAAGATTGGTATGTGAGAGCATAGAGTCAATTGAATTTCATTTGATAGCTGATTTGTTATTTTATTTGTGCTGATGAAAAGCTCTTGGTTATTTTTCAAAAAATCATGTCAGAAGGCATCAAGGAATGTTTTTTCTTTGTATGTTTATTTAATACAATAATATTAAATTTTTCTATTTTATTCTTAACCTCTCAATGTACCTTAAAAATCATCCTCTAACACAGACTGAAAATAAATCAATATTGTTTTTGCAAGTATAGTGCAGCTTATACAATATCACCATCTTCTGAAGTGCCAAGAAGGATGTTGCATTGTTTATCTCTAAAATGGAAACCAGTATCTTTGTAGAAAAGAGTAAGTTCCACTCCAATATGAATTAAGTATGATTTCCTTTCGGGTCCATTAGAATCACTAGTGAAGCCAGTGGCCCCATGAGAGTCCATAGTTTTAAGACGTTTGACCAGTCAATGAGGAATAGTTTGCTTTTGTCCGTAAAAAAATAATTGTTGTACTCATGTAATATTCTGTCTTATGGTCTTCCCTTTTCAGTCTACCAGTCTTTATTTAATATATTCTTTTTGTTCTTGTTTCTGATTTAAAATAGATTGATTTTTATGCTTCTAGGTTTAAAATAAATATTATGCTTGGAAGAACAAACTTTAATATAAGCAATATATATAATTTTCTTAGCTATTGTCATTTATAACAAAGAAAAGATTTTTTTTTGTGTGTTATTACAAGACAGGCTTAAAGTCTCCTCTACTTCAAAGACTGAAAATATAGGAAAAAGAAATTAATAAGATTTGATTTTAACAGCAATCAGTTTATTTTGTTTTAAAATTTGTTTCTCTTTTATTCACTCTGCTTACCTGTAGAAGGAAGGGAATAGTTAAAACAGACATTCCTATTCATTCATATTAGGACAACCTGAACACTAAAACTGTCTGTAAATATGGTGATATTTCTGAATACCCTTTTAAATTGCAGGATATAATTTAGAGCATTGGTGCTTGACATTTAATAGCTTGAGAACCACTCAAGGTTTTCTAAGCAAAATTGCATAAAATACACATAGTCCTATTGACCTGACTTTGTGCATTTTTTGTCTATTTTTTATGTAGCACTTCAAGTTGAACTTTTGAATTTGCATAACCAGCTATCAGGCTTATTATTCGTTGCCTTAGGAGTTACTTATTCCTGGGTAGCATAGAAGAGTTACTCTTCTCTTTCATCTATACTCTTTACTCATGATCCACATGCCTTGTATTAATCATATTAAAACCAGTTTGGTTTTAACTATTTTATTTTAACTAATATATGCTGTTAGTTATGTAATGTCATTCATTGTTAAAAATATGCATGTCATGGAAATGCTTTAGCTAAGTGGCAGCACAGTTAAAGAAAGCTAAAATGCTTAAGTCCAGGACAGTTTTCCAGTTCTGATAGAAACCGCAAAATATCTATGGAGAAAGAATATGAATGATCCAGACCGACCAAATCTCTTTATTTGCATATACACATCTGTACACCTGCATGCACACATACATGCTTGTGCACTTGTATGCATATATATTTACATATATACATATATGTGTATAAATAGTTTGGGCATGGGGCTGTTGTTTGCATAGCCATCATCTCAGAGGAAGATTGCTCAGAATTTTAGTTAATTTCATTTTTTGATGGTCAATCTCTTTATGGGGTGGTTAGATTTCATTACAAATACTATTGTGAATGAGATGATAGGGAGAGAATGACAAGATTTGATACTGCTTTGCACTTCCATTTTAATGTCGGTGATCAATGGTATGCTTCAAAAGACATTAAATGTTTGTTTGTTTTTCGCACAAGAAATGATTAAATAGGTTGATGGCATGTTCTTAGAATAAAGATTTTGTCACTCTATTATTTATTACAAATTGATATCATTGTGCAATAAATTGTGCAATGTGTTTCCATATTTTACATTGGGTATTTCTTCTCTTAAAACTCCCTCTTTAGAGATATGGCAAGTAGGGTCAGACACCTCTTATTGGAATAAAAATGGAAATCTCTACCTCATTGATTTCTTCCCCACTTCCAAAAATTAGATCTTTTTTATCTCTCTGCCTCATCATGATGATTCCAGATAAGTACCTCAATAATAACTGTCTAGCACAGAGGGTTTTAATGCTTCATTGCCACGATATCCCAAAGTAAGTTTATCATAGATTCAACTCACTGCTGTGAGACTGGCTACAGTTACTAAGAGGAGCTGTCAATGAAAGAATTCATCTGTGCATGGCAGATAGTGAACCAGATTCATCCGTATTGCAAGTCGTTTGACTTTATTGGACTTACCACAGAAGAAAAAACTGGTCCGCTCCATTTATCTGCCACACTGTGGGAAGACACCTTTCATAACAGCTATTTTTCTCTTTGCTGTTTTGCCATTTACATATTTCATTCTTTGAGTAGCAAAAGGTGATAATGATGAATATTTGGAGCTGTACTTCTTTTACAATGAAATTCTTATGCAAAGAAATATAATAGCTCTGAACATTTCACTCTATACGGCTCATGAGAGAAATTATAAGCATTCCTGTAAAGAAACTGTAAGCTACGGGACTAGAAGAAAACTATATAAAAATATTATTTTATAAAAGTGTTTCCATTGGTTTAATAGAAAATATGCAATTGCATAGCAATTCCTGTATTCATGTTATTGAACAGTTCATAACATCTTCACATTACTGTCAGTTCCCACATCGTTAAGATCAAGTGCACTTCTTGAATTATGTTTCCGAGCAATTAACTCATTATCTTAGAAAGGCAAAGCCAGTTAAGGATTTTGCATTCCTTTTATGAATGCATTTAGTAAGGAGTTAAATTTGCAAAGCAATATTTGGGGTTTAGTGTGAGAAAGGTGATTTGTTCTTGTTTTACTTCTTTATAATAACACTACAAATTAGAATGGGCAGAGAGGCCAAGTGTTTACTGAAGTCTGCCTTAGTGCTAAAAATCAGATAACTTCCTTATAAGCCTTCTTATGCAGCTATATCATATTTAAAGTATTTTGGCATGAACATTCATCTGTTTTGAATGCAATAAAAATGCTTATTTTTCATGAGTCTAGAAATTCAGTTCCAGCTTTATTTTGCTTATTCCCTAAACTAATGTAAGTGAAGATTTTATTTACTTTTTAATTTTACCTTTACATGCTAATTCCTTCTGATATATAACTTTGTACATACAGAAAATTGTCAGTCATTATGCATTTTAAAACTGTCAGAATAATAGCAATAAAAAAAAAAGAAACCAAGTGGCATTTAAAATTCAGTTATTGCTTACATGCTACAAAGGGAGAAAGTTAATATCATTAATGACATTTCAATTTGACATCTTATGTTTCAATATATTCAGCCTATTCTATTGATTAATAAAGATATCATTGAAAATTAATGGTCTAAATCAGCAAGTAGATTTTCAGCTGCAGGTAATCTCTTAAATATCCAGACAGCTTCTTTTTCCTTTTCCTTCCTTCCTTCCTTCCTTCCTTCCTTCCTTCCTTCCTTCCTTCCTTCCTTCCTTCCTTCCTTCCTTCCTTCCTTCCTTCCTTCCTTCNTCCTTCCTTCCTTCCTTCCTTCCTTCCTTCCTTCCTTCCTTCCTTCCTTCCTTCCTTCCTTCCTTCCTTCCTTCCTTCCTTCCTTCCTTCCTTCCCTTCTCTCTTTCTCTCTCTCCCTCTTTCTTGCTTTTTTTTTCTGTCTCTCTTCAGAGGGTACAAATCACAAGATTTATATATTCAAATGTGGCTGATGGAAAAATGACCTTTCTTATGTATGGTTCTGCTGTTGAATATATTTGTTCTTTTTGTGAATCTGAATTCAGATAAAGCTGTTAAAAAGCCTCTTGAAAAATTGATTATACAGAAGATGAAAGAGACCTGAGAAGACCAAAGCGCTCACCTTTTGAAAATGGTTCCATCTATATTAAATAGAATTATTTGCCTATTTTAAGTAAAATTTGTATTTAAATACCTTGTTATGTCAGAATTTACTTTGCTTGTTTCTTGTGAAGGCATGGCATTACTGCAGACATCAAAATCTGATTTGATGCCACATGGCTCCTATGTTCTTGTGTGATTTGCAGTATTTCTCTAGGGTTCTACTTACTTTTCCTCCAAACACCAAAAACGTAAGATGTCATAAAAGTTCAGTTTGCCTCCATCCTACAAACTTAAATGAATGGATGAATTCTTTCCATCTCTAGAAAGATCCAAATCATTTTATGCTCCCAGCTGGATAGTTATAGAAATATATTAAAGTTTGCTGAGGTGAACTGAGAGGAAATGTATTTCACATGAAAAGTCCAGCTGAATGACAATATGTATTTTAGCAAAAGAAATAATTTCATCCAAAACCCTCTGAGGTCAATTGAAAGTCTTATTATGACTAAAGTAGATCAGATTAAAATTCTTTAGGAAAAAATATAAACAATCTTACTGAAAATTTCATCTTGTAGTAGTGAGATAAAGTGACAAATAAGACAAGTGATTAAAAAATAGCAATAAAATATTTAGTGGAGTACTTAGTACTGCTTGAATGCTGTAACAAAAGCCAAATATACCAGATCAGCTCATCCAATGTGTATTTGAATGAATGGGGTGGAACATATTGGGATGTTGATCATGTAGCACATTAGCAAGCTGTATATTGACAGGTAGCTTCCATAGTCATGCTGTTGATTTTGATTTCTTGTTAAGCTCTCTCAGTGATTTGTGACTAATCTATATTTAATTTAAAGTATTCAATAGAATCTCCCACATCTCCATTTTGAAGTTCCTCTTTTTGACAGAAATTTTTCTGCACTTTATTACCCCCTGATTACAGTTAAACATGTTATGCACAAGCCTTGAGAGAGCCTGTCTAATGACTCATAATTAGTTTGATAGTCAGCACTGCTAGATGATCCACAAAATTTTCCTCCCCACCTGTTAGTTTGGTGATCTGTGACTGCTTCATGAGAACTACAACACAAGATATTGCAAAATATGCATTAAAATGGAACTGAATAATGCTATTTTCTTATGACTGAAACTCTGTTTAAGTATCAGCATCATGCAACTGGCAGAAGCTTAAATCTCAGCTGCACATACTATTCAATATAGCACTTGCTTCCCCTCTGGCTGTTATCAATTTTAGCTGTTCTATTTTCTTTATTATTGAATGTGACTTTGATTAATGTAAATGGAACTGACTAGGAAACAGGACTACTCAGTTTTTCCTTTGAGAAGCTGAAAATTTACCCCTGAATTCAAATCAAGCTTGTTTTTCTTAAAAAAAAAAATCTTTCTTTTAAAGATGTTTTCTTTGCAGAGGACCGAAAGTTGTATAAATCATCATTAAATCAGCATTAAATGAAAAAGTAATGCCTACAGGAATTTAAAAAAAAATGAGGCAGTTGACATTTTTTCCATAATTTTCAGCAGAATGACGAAAAAAAAGAGAATTGAAAGAGTTTTTTTGCCTCTCATTAGAATAAAGACATACATATCAGAAATAAAGATAAATGAGGGGTTGAAATAACTGTAGCTGCAAATGTTTAATTATATGAAGCTTTGACCCGTATAGGAAGATCTGGGAGACCCCTGAGTAAGCACCTGCATTTGTATTTGGACAATTAATCGGTCCATTCAGAGCTGTGTCATGAAAGCAAGAGCTCAGATCCCTCACTCGCCTGTTTCTCGCTGCTAAGAATGGCCAGCTCACAAAGACTTGCTCTCTTTCTTTTCCATGATGAATAATTATTTTACACAAAGTGAAACAGTTTATGGGGAATATTTGATTCTGCTTGTTGACATGCACTCAGCAAGCAAGGACCCAGCTCCTAATACGAAACGGAGGGGAGGACTGAGGTTCTTCATGCTTTAAGACTGATGCCGACTTTCTGGTTTATATTTATTATTTTATTATTTTTTACTGCAGTGTCTAGTAGAAAATAGGTTTTTAGGCAAACTCTGAAGGTTTACTGGAGCTTAGGAACAAAGTCTCACAAAAGAACAAGTTATGTAACAAAACACATTAGGTGCTTAAATAACCGGTGCTTAAATGGCTTCACTCTGATTTCTCCAAGGTAGGACTGCAGGTGGATTGCTATTTGAGCACCTAAATTTGCTATTTGGGCAATTGTTGGTAGCAATACAAAGAAATCTCTGCAAACCTTTCTGAGCAAATTAAGGTATATTAGACTCTAAAGGTAGATTGATGATTAGGAGGCTGTGAAAATACAGAATCACACATTCACAGAATGGTTAAGGTTGGAAGGGGCCTCTAGAGATCATCTAGTCCAACCTTCTTACTTCCAAATCCAAGTCAAAAACAATTATGTTGAAACATTATGTATTCTGTTTCTGAGCAGTAAAACAATGAAAAATAAATCACTGACTATTGCATTGCATTTTCTCCATTTAAAAATAACTAATTTTTTCATATAAAATGATGATTTTACTAAGGTACAAGAATCCTTACTACAATAATTCAAAATACTTAAAATAGTAATTAATTCCTCTGGAAAAAGAAAAGAAGAAAAAAGATGAGCAATAAATATTTCTTAGGAAATCCATGTTTCTATACATATGCCAGCAGATAAGAATGGGAAGTAAGAGGAAGCTTTGTTCCAGATGCCATCCACACAGAGGACTCCGTGAGCCGCTAGTAGATAAGAGAGTCTCTATACGAGAATCTGCTGTAAAATACTTTCACTAGCTGTCTTAACATAACTGCCATGTTATTTTTGCATACTGTAACTGGCATGTTATATTTTGCATGCTGTTAACAAAAGTAAGTAGAAGTTTCTTCTTTTGCTTTTGAGTTTAACTGTACTGCTCCAATTACAGACTTTAATAAAGTAATTGCTGTTATACCACTTCTCATACGCTTTCATTATTAAATGTCTTCAAGGAAAAAAAGCTTTCATAGAGAAAGTAAATACCATTTATACACAGAGAGGAAGCAGAGAGTTTCCAGATAGACAGAAAGCTGAAAGCTGAAGCTGAAACCAGAAGGTGACAGGAAAAAAAAGGTTATATATTCTTTTCTGGATCTAAACATATTGGCTGAAGATTGCCTGTCCATAGTGGCTTGTGAATTTTTAGCAAGTGCTACTATTTACCACATCTCTGACGTTTAAAGTACAGGATCATTTCAAAGCAGGGTAGATTACATCACTTCTATTTTTGCTAATGTTTTAACCTAACCCCATTGCTTTGTTTAAAATGGACTTTATAACACTTGGTCCTCTCAGTGGAGGTAAAGAGTACTTGAGGAAGAGACACCAGAACTAAAACACTGAGTTTAGTGTCACCTGCAGAGAGGAAGCTGTTGGTGAAAAACATATACCATATGAAAAACATAATTTAGTAGATAACATTATATGGATAGTCTAAGAGTGGAACAGGATTTAGATTGTGGAGTGTGCAGGCATAGTATTGTCATTTGCTGGATTTTCTTTGTACATGCCAACATGCCATCCTTTTTCACCTGGATTTTTTATTTGCCTAGGCAATAAAAAGAAAAAAAAAAAAAGTCTCAATTTATTCAGTGCTTCAAGACACCAAGTGGCCCTGCTCCAGCTGTGCTGCCTGACATATGGAAGCATTCCTCAGCTAAGCTCTAGAGGTTCTGGACACAGGCCCCTGCCTTCTGGATGTGTCACACGTGCTACTCACATTACAGCTCAGCTATCCTATGTGTCCCTCCGTGCTTATATCTATCTGAAATTTCTCAGCAGGGAGTACAAGAACCTAAACTGACTCTAGATATATTTCAGGAAGGTGCAGTTTTGCAGAGTTGCTTTAATATATTTCTGATATCTACAGGAAGAAGGAGTACAGTAATATATATTCTTCTCACAAGATTTTGTATTAGCAAAGACTGAGACTGTTGTTATCTCCTTTGGTATTTCTCCAGTTTTGAAACACACTGTGATGAGCATAGGTTTTGAGGGTGAGCTGGAGAACTGCAAGAGACTGTCAGTGGTTGAGATATTTGAGAACAAGTGAATTTGAAATGTTAACAAGAATGGATTATGTAGTAATTGCAGAGATATATCTATTTCACTTCTTTTCCCCTAGCTCTCATCTTCCTTCCTCTCTCCTCCCCATAAACAAATGCTTATAAAATCTGAAGTGTATATTATAATGCTTTGAATGGCTTTGCTTGAATTTTACTGACAGATAGCATTGTGCTTTGGTCTGGCTCTCTGCCAGCGCAATAGTTAAATCCAATGCCAAATTGCAGCACAAGACTATTTTGAATGACAGACTAAAGTGTGTGTAAGGATGTGAAAACAGGTGGTCTGGGATGTCTGATATCAACAGAGCATCTGGTCACTGGAGTGTGACTGCATTACACTTCATACTCCTAATCTAGAGAGGCATTTGCAATGAGGAAAGTAGTTGGCATCTTTTACAGTGCTATCATTTTGTAACCTCTTTTGAGTACCAAAATACTGACAAACCTGTATTTTAGGCTAAAAGTATTTCAGCCAATCCATGTTTTTTTTACATAATCTATATTTCATAAAAGACTGGAAATCAGATTATCTTCCCATATGACAATATTTGCACAATATGGCTTCATTTTCTTTTGTGAAAGACACACATCTGTTGCAAAACACATGAATGATTTGACCTCTTTGGTTATAATCGACTAGCTAAAGCTAGCATATTTTCATTCCTGCTTAATGTATTGGTATTAGGCCTGTTGAGTCTTTCTATCGGCTATCAAAGTGGACATCCTTGCTCTCTTTGCAATGATATACCTGTCAATTTATCAGCAGTCTTACAGATGCAATACTTGTAGTTACCAAAGGCCTGAAATATTTTCTGTTAGAGGACAGGACCATTTGCTTAAGACACTTTTGCATTTGTCAGGGATAGATTCTGAAGGGGGTGTGCTTTTTACTACTGAGGCAAGTTGTGAATTCTTTGATTTAAGGAACATTTTTTTTTTTCTTAGCACACAAATAAACTTTTAGATGCAGAGGTCTAATAGCAACTAGAGAACACACGGTCACATTAAACACATAAAATGTTCAACTTTACAACATGTCAGAATTTTCACGGCAATGACTTGTGTGCACATAATCACCTCAAGTAAATAGTACTGACATGTTCATGACAGTTTATCATGCAATGAGATAAAACATAGGTCATGAGTTCATATGGCAAAAATTTTCAACTATCTAATGACTGA
Organism: Nothoprocta perdicaria; assembly: GCF_003342845.1. Lineage (NCBI taxonomy): Eukaryota > Metazoa > Chordata > Aves > Tinamiformes > Tinamidae > Nothoprocta > Nothoprocta perdicaria. The sequence continues at coordinate 292,283 of NW_020456065.1, read as the reverse complement.
GTTTTATGAATATGGCTGCTTTATTGAAATACATTGAGGTAGGTTTCTGTTTTGTTATAAATGATGTAGGTCTGACGAGGAAGTTGATAGTTTTCTCAAATGTCCTCTTTGTGTAGGATACCCCCAAAAAAAGTTTCTTCTGTCTAGGAATTACCTGGAATATCCCTATCCATTTTTAAGCTCAAACTTAAAAGTACAAGATTTTAAAAAGTCTCCCAAGATATTGCTGAAGTAATTCCTTTCTTTCATTATTACAACTCCTCTGTTACTCTGATGTGTTAGCTTTATTGTTTCTGAATCAGGATCTGCACAGGAATACAGCACCACTGAGGATTGTCCCAAAAAGCCAGCATTATTCGTTTGCTCTTGCGAACAAGTAGAAGAGAAATACCATGGTGATATGTGATGAATATGTATTATGTAAAAAAAAAAAAAAAAAGAAAGAAGAAAGACAGTAACATCAGGAATAGCTATTCCTCTTTCTGTCTTCACAAAAAGGGAAATTATTCTGTAGAATATAGCCATAGATGATAACTATGATTGGATAACCTCTGATTGTGAGGATAATAGCTTATGATTACTCAAAGCTGAAAACCCTTCACTTAAATTTCAGAGGTTATTAAAGGAGATTCTGTACAGATGTTTGCATAACTGAATAACTTGTATGGCAGTGGCCTGAATTCTTTTGTTGAAATATCACTTTTTAATTCCCAGGGCACTGGTCTAACACGTATATTAATATTAATGTTAATATTAATAATAATAATAGCAACAACAGCAACAAAAATAACAACAACAATAATAAATAAACATGACATTATTTTTAATGCCTGTTCATAATATTGTAAATTTATACCTAGGAGGTGCTCTAGTTAGTCTAATTGAGAATATGGGAAATCAAATATTAAACTTCTGCTCAAGAATGAGCAGGAGAGAGATGGTAATGCAACTCAGAACAGATCATGATATTATGAATAAATGACCAATTTTTTTATTGTATTTCAAGTTCATATTGGCATTAAAGGAAAGCAGAAAGTGAGTTAAATAGCTCTGTGATAGATGAAATCTACTTCTATTTTTATTTTTGTTCCAAACTGTTTCTTTTTTCTTTTTCTTTTTTTTTCTTTTTTTTTTTTTTTTTTTTTTTTTTTTTTTTTTTTTNTTTTTTTTTTTTTTTTTTTTTTTTGGCTGTTCTTTAAACCACTGTGGTTATTTTGTGAGATTTCACCAAGGAATAGCTGTCAGCATTAAAAAAACTCAACATTTTTATATGGTACAACATCTATGTGTATGCTCAGGTTTGAAATACCAAAGGTCATTACCTGCTCTAGTACTGTAACTCTTGTAACATGCTTTGGTGTCTTAGATACATCTATGTGCTCATGTTAACTTTTTATGGTGACAGCTTCATGGAGAAGTGACTGTATGAGGAGTTTCAGATGTTTTCCATTCATCTCCATCCAACTGAAAAAGAATTTTAGGCCTGGCATTCTGAATTGTAAGGTTTTTTAAAAAATAATTTATTTATGCTCATTAATGTAGTACTATTAACATCATGGTTATAAAGAATGAGTTATAACGAATGCACCATCAAAACAGTGGGGCCATGGCTAAAATAAAAGACAAACATGAGTCAATTGATGAACAGATTCTGTGTCAGCATCACACTGAAATTCAGTGATAGTTTGAAGGTTTATATCTAAAATATATGCTACTTCTATTCCACTAAGTCTAAAAGAATACAGATTTTAAATAAGATTTTAAGATAGTTTTGCGTTTTTGGACTGTTGAAGAGACACAAAAAGGAAAAAAAAAAAGAGCAGGAAAACTGGACTCCTGATGCAGCCAGAAATATGGAGTGGTGTATTGTGGCCTAGTGGAGGGGTAGTGATCCCAAGCTCTGCGCCTGCTCTCTGCAGTGAGTCAAGATGACCTTTGGAGCTGTCAAAATGCAGGCAAACCCAGCCTGGAGGCTTTGATAAGCCATGGTGATGTGCAGGCTTATAGTGGCAGGGCTGACAAGGCTTTAGCCCATACAAGAAGAAACATGATCTGGCGTAACGTTGAGGTGGCTCAGATTGCAAATTGTGGCTGCTGCCATGTATTTTAAACTTTTAAACTTTTACTTTTTTTTTTTATTCTTTTATTTACAAATAGCAACTTTTGGAATACTGCAAGATGCTTTTTGCAAAAGGTGAAAGTAAAGTGCTCAAAACATATAGATGCCATAATAGTCTGGACTCTCTCTCTCAAACTTACTTATCTTACAGTTCATTCATGTTGGGCTATTTGGCAAAAGTCTAACTTGTCACCAAATAGTTTATGCCAGGCTTACTGCAATGATTCAGTGACTGTGCTCAGTTAGAGCACAAGCAGGTCTGAGCTCTAACAAGTTTATAAAAATCACATGCCTTTGGATGTTTCTGATCAAAATACTTTTCTTGAAGTACATGCAGGGAAAAGGCTGTTTAAAAACATTGCCTCATACTGATCCCTACCAAGACTTTCTATGTAAAAATGTTTAATAAACCAGAATTTTTGAAAGCGAAGGCACAATATTTTCAAAACAATTATAATGATAAAAATAAAACAACTTGACAGTAAATTTTCTGCAAGATTAAATTTCAGTGTAAATACCTCCAGTTCAGGATTAAAGATTAGGTTGCTACTTAATGCTCGAAGCAAAAGAAATAGACTTTCACAGAAGGAACAATGATGGACTGAGAGCTTTGCTATAATGCTTCACAGAACAAAATGTTTTGAAAGATTTTTGTAAGTACAAAATATAGGAATGATAACAGATGTGCTTTTATATACCACAGGTGCTCTGTATTCTTCCTGTATAAGTGTATTCCTTTAACATTTTAATCAAGGGTATTATCAGTAACATACTTCTGTGCTCAAGCCAAGATCTTAAATTATTTTAAAATATTCTTCATTAATTTTGCTGGAACTGTATTATGAATTAACTGGCATAGAAATGCAACAGCTAGAGTAATACGACTGGAACTACAATTCATTTTAGCTTCTAAATTAGACTTCTATAATAAATGGTAAATTGTAATGCCATCACAGAAAGGTTACCATCTTTTATTATATGAAGTTAAGAACTTAAGTTTTACTAATGGTGCAATTTTCTCTGTAATCCATCTTTTACTTAATAGCACATAATTGTTTAAATAACGTTTCAGTCCCTGTAAAAAAAAGGTATTGTTAGCAAGGAAAATCAGAATATTACATAGTTCAGGAAAACCACCGAGTGTCCTTCTTTTTTGGTATTTAGATATCTTACATTGCATTTCACTAAGCCACAGGAGCATATCATTTTCTGCACCACCAATTGATTTGTATTCTGGCTGATGACCTCAATCTCTTTCGCCTTTTTTTAATCCCTAACAAAACCCTTGGGGGTCTTTGTTTAAAATTCATTTTGTGTTGTTTTTTTACTAATCTTAATAAGGTGCTATGAATGCAATTTACTGAAATAGATTTGTAAGAGAAAAAAAAAGTGTGTTCAGAATTACAATAGTGCCTAAGAGCATATAGACAAGATTGTGCAATTTTTAAGCTCAAAACTTTCAAACCCCGAGCTCTACTCTGCTCTTGAGGGATTCAGTCTCTCAGGCTCCATAATCCTTGTAGGTGTGGATGCTTTTCAAAACTGAGGTAGGAAGTTCTCATCAAAAAGCTAATCCACTTCAATATTCACAAACTGGTTTTGGGCAGTTGCACTTCTTTATCTCCCACCCATCTCCTGCACAGCACTCCATGGCTGGAGCTTGGCAGTGGGAAGGGTGAACAGCAACATGAAGAGCTCAGCCCAGGAGTATCAAGAACCCAGCTTCTGTTAAAAATGGGGCTTGCCTTTGTAAAGGCACCCCATCGTGGGGACCTCCCGCTATGGCCAGACGGCTGCCAGACCTCCTGGGGATTGCCATGAGCAAACTAGTGCAAGACATCCTGGGGACAGGATGGAAACAATCAGGGCATAAACACCCCTGTAATGCTGTCCCTGCTCTATCTGTTGCTAGGTATTTTATCCAAAGATTTCTTAATATGAATGTTTAAGCTGTCTCTGGAGCAGGAAAAAAAAATTTTGTAATATCTCAATTGCTGCAATATCTATGTGCCAAATGCAAACATTTGCTTGATTTGACCTTTTTTTTTTTCCTCTGGCACGCTCTACATTTCATTTCTCTCATCCTGTCTCAATCTTAATTTTCCTTTGATTAAAAAGCAAAGAAAAACAAAATTGCTGTACCATGTAAAAAGCTGCATTAGATGCTGCACCATGTGAAAAAAAATAGTTCAGATGCAAAGAAATGCAGAAGATTTTCCTTCTGAAACATTGATTCTAAAGTGATGGTAACCCTATGAAGCAGTTTCAGCAAACAGTCTGCTGGTTGCGGTTGCCTTTGCAATGCCCTCCCTTTCACCAAACCCACTGTCATGCACATCCTAAACGGGGAATGTTTCAGCAGACACATGCCTTGCTGAGCAGAGTCGTGTGGCGGCATCATAATGTCACTCCAAATTGCTACACTGGAATGTAAATTAACCTCTGAAATTACCCTTCTGCTAAGTGTATATATTTTGCTTCTCCTATGCATTTCTTCACACCTGAGAGAGAGGTTCTGGAAGAAATACTGCTGGTGGTAGAGACGTGGCTAATCCCCAGTTTAATATGTAATTTGGGCTATTAATTTGGGTTCTGACACATTAAGTGGAAAATCAAAGGCTTATTAGACTTTCAGGTACCAACTAATGGTACTCAAGTTAAAAGTAGCATCCTAGATGAGCCACAAGGCCCCAATTGCCAGTTATATTAAGTTATTTGTAAATTTTACAAGCATTCATCCAGTGAGAGCAAAGCACAGTTAGCCAGAAAGTGCTGTAAGAATGTCTTAAACAACTGTGTGGAATAGAGATGCTCTTGAGCTGTAGTAAAAGGGAATTCATTCAGGTCAAAGCGAAATCTCTCCATTCATTTGGCCATGCATGTGACAGACTTTGTGTAGATCCTAGATAAAACTAGTCAAAGTAGAGATTCTGTCCATTAGCGGAGGAGAAAGCCTGAATTTGAAAGTCTACAGTGCAACTGGATTTGGCATAAATGATATTAGTTTATTTTTATCTTTTATCATGTTCATGACTCTCCTTTGGGTTATGGAAATCTAGAAAAAATATTTTGGAATCAACTTCTAATTTTTTTTTTCTTATTACCTGCTTTACAGTTTGTAGCAAGCATTTAAGAGTCCTTAATTGCAAAGGGATCAATAAATATTACTTAATTTACAAGCACTTATTTAAATGCATTATGTTTGGCTTGAGATCTAAAATTATTTTTGCAGGAGATGGCAGCATTTTTTGGCTCTTTTTCCTTTATCACATTGTAATCTGGCATTACTTTCTCCCTCTATCCTGTTTTACCTTATCACAGTGATTAGCTTAATGGTCAAACTTAAAAGGATAGAGAGAACTCACAGCTAGATATATGCAGTAATTATTTCCTTAGATCTTTTTTTTTTTTTTTTTTTTTTTTTTTTTATTTTTTTTTTTTTTTTTTTTTTTTTTTTTTTTAAGCTACTCTCTGATACTTAGCTGTATTGCTTTGTCTGGAATCTCCGCAATATAGACTATGCCAATAAAGGAACATTTTTTAACTCCTCATGTCAACAACTTAAATGGTGAAGAACGGCATTTTCAACAATTGAGACCCACACATTTTAATTTTCAATAATAGACATTAAATGAACAATAGAAAACTGTTTTAATGAATTTGTAGTTCTTTTATGCAGCTGTTCAATACTTCTTAGTCTAACTCTAATTAAGCTTCATTGTAGAATTATTTATGCAGTCCTGTTGGCTCTCTTTCTGTTCTATTGTCTGAGATCTAATTACAGTACTTGTCAATATAGCTAAATTGTTTTGAGAAAATGAAAAAAAAAATGCTCAGTGGGAGGAGTGCATTCTGAAGAATGGAAAGTAATTTACTGTGGAATCCTCATTTCTGGTATTCCCCAAATCAGAATGTCCTCTCATCTACAAGACATTGCAAAGTGATATGCAAAAAAAAAGACCACAAACAAAAGATTCTCCCACCGCACATTCCTGTGCAATTGCCAGATAGGGGGTAGTGCTTTCTGGCAAATGTACCCACAAACTGTCTGCTGTCTGTTACCGGTACCTGCAAGCAGATAATGCTTGCAAGCAGACAAAGGTTCATGAGATATAGACGAATTGTGATGAATATTTAAATTACTTTAAAATTATTTTAAATGAAAAATAATTATTATAAGAAATATATTATTTCTGTAAAACATGCAAGTATCACTTAAATTTAAAGAAATTGAATTATTACCTCAAAGACTGTATCTTGATCTGGAATTAATTTCTCCCTTTTGATATCCTTAAAATATGTAACTCAATCTCTGCACATGAAATATCATCATTATGCTGCTTCTTAAGCTATGCAAAAAGTGCAAAACACATTTTAAAAAAATGAAAAATCCCAGCAAGATATATATAGAGTGGAAATAACAAGTTGTAGGGGAAAGCAGTCCTGATATGAAAATAAAGACAGAAAATTACAGAATGATTAAGATTGGAAGGGATCGTTGGAGATCATCCAGTCCACCACTGCTGCATAAGCAGTGACACCTAGAGCACATTGCACAGTATTGTGTCCAGGTGGGTTTCAAATATCTCCAGAGAAGGACACTCCACAGCCTCTCCGGGAAGCCTATTCCTGTATTCTGTTACCCTCACAGCCAACAAGTTTTTTCCTTAAATTCAGATAGAACTTTCTGTGTTCTAATTTGTGGCTGTTGCCTCTTGTCCTACTGCTGGCCACTACTTAAAAGAATCTGGCCTCATCCTCTTGACATCATTCCTTAAGGTATTTATACACATTGATAAGTTCGCCTCTCAGCCTTCTCTTCTTTAAGCCAAAGAGACCCAGCTCTCAGCCCTTCCTCATAGGACAGATGTTCCAGTCCCCTGATCATTTTGTAGCCCTACACTGGGCTCTTTCCAGTAGCTCCATGTCCCTGCTGCACTGGGGAGCCCAGGACTGGACACCTGATGCGTCCTCAACAGAGCTGAGTAGAGGGGTAGGATCACCTCCCTTGACCTGCTGGCAACACTCCTCCTAATGCAGGCCAGGATCCCATTAGCCTTCTTGGCCACAAGGGTGCCATCCCGGCGCATGGACTACTTTCAGCTGTCCATAGAGGGTCTCATCGACTTCATGATCCTGGTAAACACAACAGTGTTTAGCCTGCTCACGAGCTCTCAGCTGGCTCTTTATCCACTCCTAGGCAGAGCTCAATACATTCCAGTTGCTCTCTCACGTAAAGAGGTGATCCCCCACCTCACCTTTCAAGCCTCACAGCCATTAGCACTCCAGTCATGCGAGCTATCCCACCATGTCTCTTCGACTGCAATGAGATGCTGGCCCTGAGACCGCACACAGATCCAATTCTTTCTGTTTATTTCCCATGCTGTCTGCATCAGTGTATAGGCATTTCAGGGAGGTAACTGAGACTGCAGATCTCATAGGAGGAGTGCAAGAGGACCCTCTACTTGCCCAGTTGCCTGCACCCACTGAAGACATCCTCACTTGAGTTGCATTATATTTACTGCCCAGAATGCAGGTACATTCTGACTCTAGCTATGTATGAAGCAAAGCTGACAGACTGCTGATGTCATAGGAAAACTGTGTGCAGTAGTACCTTTATGACAGCTGCTACAACCACATCAAGAGGAATATCTTGTGTCCCACTTGAAGAGAAATTATGGTTGTTAAAAAGCTGCTGAGAGGAAAACAAAATATTTTAGCACTGAGTTTCAACATCTATGATGTAGTGAAGTAACTGTAGTTCAAAATGAAACAGAAACTTTCATAAAATCATGTTTTATTAAATTGTCTTTTGTATGGAAAATATTAAGTTCCTGTCCTTCAGAAGATCTGACAATAAAACAAGTATAGGACAATAACCAAAAAAGGGGAATTTTCCTCTGTGCAGCCAGCCCTTGGCACCAATACTTCTGCAGCATAAGAACAGTGGCCATAGGCTCTATGGTAGTACTCTGCAAGTGACATTTCATGAAGATTGCTTCTTAGAGAGCAAATTTAACTAGATTCAAGAGTAACAATGAATCTGCCAGCATCCACCACTGCATCTGCAATGCAGTTTCCTCTCAGGAGCTGGTCTGTGGTGATGCTGTGCTGATGCTGCCCTGCAGCCCAGGTCATAAGGTACTTTATTTATGCTAGCTGGCCATGCATATATTACTTCTTAAATTGAAAAAGAGACAGAAATAACCAGAAATTCCTGAAATGGGTGTTTGGGGACAATGGTTTCCTGTCACATTTGAGAAATCTTAAGTGCTAGTAACTGATCTATTATATGTACAGACCTTTTTTTTTAATTATTTTTATTTTTATTTTATTTTTTATTGTAGAACAGTGTTTTCAATTTAAAAGAAATCAGTCCAACTCAGTAAATGGCACTGAGCTCCACATTTCTCTTTGGGAGCAGCATTATAGCATTTAGACTTGCTCAACAAGAGCTTCTGTTTATATATAGGATAATATAATACGGGATGAGGGCTTCCATTTAGAAAGGTTATTGACACTCTTGGTCCTCTATTGAAGACCAGTTCTTCATATTTTTATTGCTTCTGATTGGTAGTATTTACGTCTCTGAGTTGAAGACTTTCGTCTGTGATATTCATAATTTACGGATTGCGTGGTGCCCTGATGTTGTCTGCAGGAACAGGAAATTAAACAATTAAACTGAAGACAGATAGGAAAAATAAAACAGGCTATTACCCTCAGAATTATTCTTTTTCAATATACTATCTATTCTTCAGAGGAGGTTAAAAACCTCCATCAGGTTGCCTTACCTGATGAATTTGAGGGACGCCTGACAGTATACTACCAAGAAAAAGTGACAAAGCAGCTCAAGAAAGACAAGTAACCAAGCAGAGTATAATAAATTCAGGCATTAGTGGCAGTTTGAGCTTTTGTGTGTTTTCTGTGATCCAGACCTGTGATCCAGGTGTCACTGAAGCCATTTTTGCTGGCCTTTGAATGGTTTCTACACTTCCCCCTTCAACTTCAGCTGTCTGATGTGAACATTGTCCAGCTCCTAGTGATTACTTTAACTGCAATAACATTGACAGATCACTTTATTAATTGCAAATTGTCCTATCTGAAGATGGTGACAACAGATACTGAGAAAGGTACAGAATATCCTAATTTTTCATAGTATAATCAGCCTGTTTGGTGGCCCAGATAAAAATAAATTACTTCAACCTTACAGTATACTTGACATGTATTTATTGCAGCATTCTCTATCAGCAATTGCCATACCTACATGGGCTAACTTCTCACACATTACCTTGAAATGTGATTCAAAGTGCTAATGAGAAAGTGTAGTTTGGTTGTCAAAGCATGGACCCCCGAGCCAGATCTGCATTCCAGCTGCTGCACACCACAGGCCTAGGTATTCCTTGTACCTTACCTTGTACAAGGCTTTTAAACTTCTCAGATGGCAATTTGCCCACCTAAGTAGCAAATTAATTTTAATATAAAGAAGGATAGAACACTTTCTGTGGCTTGAGAGGGAAAACTGTGAAAATTAGCTTAATTCTGAAGAATGGAAGAGCATCAATATGGACCTATTATTTATCTATTCTCACAAGCCTCAGTTTGCAAGACATTATAATAGAAGTCAACAGTTTTTCACTTCCTTTTTGCTATGTCCTGATGGTTTGTGATGTCCTAAGTTGTTTGATACAAAGTCTAAATTAGACTTGAGAAGCAGGATTAACCTTTCCAATCACATTTAAGGTGAAATTGCTTAACTACAGCACACAATGTTGTGCTGCAGATAATCCATGTCCTTGATTAATGCTTTTATAATCAATTGCTGTCTGGAAGTGACTCCTTCCCATCACACTCTTCACAAAAAGAGCAGATGGTATTTAAAAGGTTATGGCAAGAGGGCATTTCAGAGGTCAAATAGAACATCGATCAAGTGGGCAGAAAAATTGCTTTTTTCCTTCCCCTTCTCCTTATCCTCACAACCCATAAGGGAATGTGGCCTATGAATTATAGTTTGATCTATAGTTCAAGCACTAAAATGTTTTCTTGTTTCAAATTTCTGTGTTGTTTTGGGTAATGAACCTGGAAATTGGATTCCTTTTGTGCCAATAAAAAATTGTGCCCAATACGCGTATCTCAGCAATACAATTCTTAGACCCATGGAGATTTTCCTGCTATTACCTTGAATGAAGTCAGAACAGTGCTATTTATTAAAGGCTATAGTAATATCTAAAATGTCCTTAGATCAAATTTTAACAATGTTAATGACTCTGTGAAAAAAGTTACACTCTATTTCCATGATCTTTTATACCAACCAAAACTAAAATGAATATATTATATGATTTATTCTGTGTGTGTGTCTCTACTCACTGTACATAGTTAGACTCCATTCTGCATCAGAGTTCAAGGATAACTATTATCCCATGGTTTGAAGGCTCTGGGGAGAGACACCACAACTACTGAAGCAATATCCAAAATTGAAATCAGGGTTCTGCCCTTTTGCAACACAACAAATATATTACTTGTTTTCCTCATCTTTCTTATTCTTTCCAGGCTAAACACACAGTTCATGAATAACGGAAATGGAAGAGTAAAATTGTTGTGTCTGTGGTCTAGTAATTTGGGAAAAACTATTAATAAAATGTATTCTTTTCCTATTAGTTTGAAAGTGAGTATCATCATCTTTGATGCCAAATAAGTATACGTTTTGTCAGTTGTCATATCCTAATGGCTAATCACTCTTATGAAAGCTTTGTTACATGTGTAATAGTGGACAAGAGAAGTGCTCGTCCTAACTGGGAATTTAAAGAAGGCTTTCATCTTGGAAGGAAAAAGCAAAATCCTATATTTCTTCTTTGTGGAGAAAAATAGGATTTTTTTTTTTTATCATTAGAATTTATATTTAAGGGCCTGAGCCTACCAAATAGCTCTTTTCTGCATAGTTCTCCTTTGCATCATGTGAGAAGCTACACAGGAGGTTGCAGAGTCCATTTCCATGAGGGGCATTTAAGATTATTCAAGATTAGTTAGTATCTAGCATAAATGACGCTATTAAGGATGAACTTTCCAAATGCGGACAAAAATAGAACCCAATGAAACCACACTACCTAATCCTATTAAAATTACATCTGAATGTCTTACCATCTAAGAATGGTGAAAATACTATCACTGAAGCTAATAGTTTCTGTTAAATCATACTAATATGCACACTTCTAATGCTTTAACTATCTCTAGTTAAGAGCATAACGTACAATGGAAAAATCAGCTCAATTTTGTCTTTTTTTTTTTTTTTTTAAAGACAACAACAGAGATAAACACAGACAAAATACATAGCAGTGTTGAAGTCTAGGGAGACCAGGGAGACATTGTCCCCATCTTCTTTACATTGTCCCCTCAGGTATTTGTATATGTTAATAATAACCCCCTGCAATCTTCTCAAGGCTAAACAGACCCAGTTCACTTAGTCTTTCCTCATATGAGAGATGCTCCAGTCGCTTCATCATCTTTGTTGCTCTGCACTGGAGCCTCTCTAGAAGTTCCACATCATTCTTATACTGGGGTGCCCAGAACTGCACACAGTACTCCAGGTGTGGCCTCATCAGAGCTGAGTAGAGGGGCAGGATCCCCTTCTTTGACCTGCTGGCAACATTCCTCCTGATGCAGGCCAGGATGCCATTGGCCTTCTTGGCCACGAGGGCACACTGCTGACTCATGGTTAACTTGGTGTCAACCAGGACTCCCAGGTCCCTCTCCGTGGAGCTGCTTTCCAGCAGGTCGACCCCTAATCTGTACTGGTGCCGGGGGTTATTCCTCCCCAGGTGCAGGACCCTGCACTTATCCTTATTGAACCTCAGGAGGTTCCTCTCTGCCCAACTCACCAGCCTGTCCAGGTCCCTCTGGATGGCAGCACAGGCCTCCAGAGTGTCGGCCACTCCACCCAGCTTGGTGTCATCTGCAAACTTGCTCAGGGTGCACTCCGTGCCCTCGTCCAGGTCATTGATGAACAAATTGAACAGCACCGGGCCCAGTACTGATGCCTGGGGGACACCACTGGCCACAGGCCTCCAACTGGACTCAGCCCCATTTATCACCACCCTCTGAGCTCTGCCATCCAGCCAGCCCTCGATCCACCTCACCGTGCACTCATCTAGTCCACTCTCCCGGAGCTTCCGTATGAGGATATTATGGGAGATAATGTCGAAAGCCTTGCTGAAGTCAAGGTAGACAATATCCACAGCCCTCCCATCAGCCAGAGAGCCCATCATCCCATCATAGAAGGCTATAAGGTTCATCAGACATGACTTCCCCTTGGTGAATCCATACTGACTACTCTTGATCACTTCCTTCTCTTTGACATGCCTAGAGATGCTCTCTAGGATGAGCTGCTCCATCACCTTACCAGGGACAGACAGACTGACCTGCCTGTAGTTGCCTGGTTCCTCCCTCTTGCCCTTTTTGAAGACTGGAGTGATGTTGGCTCTCTTCCAGTCCTCCGGCACCTCTCCTGCTCTCCAGGACCTCATTGGGACCCATAGATATGGGGGTGGCCAGTCTTCCTAACTTTAATTCCAAATGGGCCTTGGCCTTTCTTGTTACATCTCTGCATTCTTTGGCAATGTTCCTATATTGTTCCCATGTGGTTTGATCCTTCTTTCACATTATGCATCCTCTCTTTTTAATTTTTCCTAATAGCTCTTTGCCCATCCACACAGGTCTCCTGCCCACGTTGCTCGACTTCTTTCTTGTTGGAATGCACCAATTTTGACCTTGGAGAAAGTGGTCCTTGAACATTAATCAACTCTTGAAGTCCAGGGTTGCAAATATGCATGTTGCAAATTACATAACTATTTGCATAGTTTTGAATGAAGAGATGTGAATCTCAGTTATGAATGAGGAACAGTTTACTTCTAGCATTAATATAGGACATGCAGGAAGAGTAAATCTTGGGGATTAATTGTATTCAAGGCATTCTTCACATGGATTTTTGAGCTGGCATTGGCCCTTAGAAGCGAGTTAGTGTCAGTTGCCTTCTTATAATCAGGACCCAAATGATTAGAGATGACATATTAAATGCAAATTGAAAAATTAAAAAAATTCTTACTACTTGTCAGAGAAAAAAAAAAAGGTGAAAATAATATCAGTTTCATACTATCCAAGCATTATTCATAATGTTTAATGCAGATACTTTAGAGATTTTAAATTTAAATCATTTGTCTTCTATTGTGTATCCATATTGATCTGATCTTGAAGCTTTGCTTGTGACTGAGAGAGATTACTCATTATTTTTGGAGGCTGTTTGATCGGGAAAGAAAACAATAAAGCACAATTTCAAAAGAAGGAGAAAATTAAAAGAACTTATTAGAGAAAAATAGTTAAGTGATGCTTTTCGTTTTGAGCTTCTTTTCATTCTTTTTTTTTTTCTGAAGAATAAAAAAAGCCTTCAGATATATTGACAGTATCTTAAGTATCCTAATAAAGAGCCAAAGCCATCAGCTAGCTTTTAACAAAAACAATGAATAAGTATAAATGTGTCATTACAGTTCTTTTTTTGCCATGCTTAATTTCAAGCACATTCTTATTTCTGATTTTATTGAATTTAAATTATGTTCTGGACCATGCAATGTAATCATATGTGTGATTAAAATCTGATTATGTAAAATCTGTTGTATATAATTATTGACCAGCCTTTTGAATGGTAAATGTAGAACAAGAATTTCCTATATATTAGCAATCCATAGAAAGGAGGAAAGTATAGAAAGCACTAACGGCATTCTTCTTAAACATCTCCCCTGTAGCTTAACCAATTATCCTTATGTGCATTTCCCATCACTCTCCCTCTACTCTGTCACTTTCCAAGCTGTAGCTCACTCTTGGCTTTCATAACCTTTCACAATCAATCCCACATTTCTCTTTTGTATAGGAGGATAGTGCGCAAAGGCTTCTTTTTCCAACATCTACTGTTCCTGAGTTCAGATCTGGTATCAATCATTGGGGCCATTGCATATATCTGCCAGATGATCACTCTTCTGCACCCTCAGAGTATTTCCTTAGCCCAATCATACTCCTGAGTTTTTTTGTTTTTTTTTCCCCTCAAAAATCTGTAATACACTATCCATTGGAAGGGAGAGGGAGAAATGCCTCAGGCTTTCTAGTAGTTGTTCTTGTCGGATAGTTTACATTGCTACTCAGTCCATAAACATAGCACTAAAATGAATCTACAGTATCTGTGTGTTTGGATGGCTGTTAAATGACAGAAGCTGTATAGTGTTCTTGTACGATCAATGGCTTACATGTGAAACCTAAGACACTAATCTAAATTACAAAAAAAAATTGAATAATAAAATATTAGCAAAGTGATGTCTATTACTGCTTTGATTGTGTGTTGCTGGTATTTCGTGCCTAAGTACTCTATCTCAGATCTTTGTTTGCAACCACTAACATGCGCTAGAAAGTGACATTGATCCAGAATGTTTTATAAACACACTGTATGTGTCAGATAGACTTCCTCACACTTTGCAATATTTTCTTGTTCCTTCATTTTTCTTTTTTTTTTTTTCCTGAACTATCTACTGATTTTTAAGTTTTGCAGTTTTAGTAAGCCTCATGTATTATATTTATTGTTTCATCCAGAAAGGTGAGAATGCAGCTGCTTATGGACATGGAGAAAAAGGAGAAAAAAACAGGCAGCTAAAAAGAGACAGTGATTAGCAAACAATGTTTCTTGGGTTTTGTTCTTGTTTTTTTCCTCATGGGAAATTTAATCAAAATGTATAATATGAAACTGGCTGTTTTCATAGAGATACAAAGCTAATAGTATTTGAAACTGGACTACATATTCCATGACATAATAAAGGTATATATATGTGTTATAGCTAAAATACATATTTAGTTATATATAAATATATATTTAGTTATACATACTTATATTTGTATAACCAAACATATTACATATATAATATTTATATAACTAAATATAATGTATATACATTATATTTAGTTATATAAATATTATTTATATAATATATTTAATATTAATATATAAATAAAGTATATATTTAGTTATAACTAAAATATCTCTGTGTCTGATTATTTTAAATCTATTTGCTTGTTGGCACTCTTGGACTTACAGATTCCTCCATTAGGTTTTTTTTTTTTTTTTTTTGTGCCTAGATTGTCAGAGGGAGTGCAAGAAATCCACCATAGAGTACAATATAAACAAATGAGCTCTGCTCAACCAGATTGAATACTGGGATTTTACATTTATTTATTTATTTATTTATTTATTTATTTATTTATTACTAATTTCTCAGTCAAATAATTTGCTTTGTGTAGCTTTCCTGAGGGTACTGCAGTCACCTAGGAGTTGGACAATTCTTTGCATTTTGACAGAAAATGCCTTTGTGTGTTACTAAGCGGTTCACAGGCATAGCCCAATGTGCTGAGTTACCTAGCAGACTGATTCTACAGTGTTCTATTACACCAAAATATCAAAGTCAATACATCTAACACCCCAAATAAATGCCCTGGACTAGCTGCATATGCTCCAGTACTCATGTGCACACATGCAGTTCTCCTTGGTGTACTTAAAAGTCAGCACAGCAGCATTTCTGATTGGACTGTGAGGTGTTCAGACATCCTCTGTATTGGCTCTGTTTCCACTTTTTCACCTAGACCTAATTTCTTCATAAGAAAAGAGTACGTCTAGGATAACTTAGTAAGCACCATCTTTACCTTTCATCCAATATTATTTTTACTATATTTCTGCTAAGAAAAAGGAAAAAAAAAAAAAAAGATTGGAGTCTGGTAGAATGCTAGATATTGCAATTAAAACAGTATGGATGGGGAATGATTGCACCAGAAACAGTGGAGTTCCTGCTGATTCAAGGCTGAACAACTAAAATGAGAATTTGGCCTTCAAAGCTTGATTTTTTTCCCCCTAATACCTAGTCATTAAATCTGAACGTTATATAGTTATCTTTATTTTGGATCCAGAGCATTTCCTACTTTGCTTTTCTTGAGTAAGTTAACTCAGTACGTCACGTCAGATTTATCTGATTTATTTACAAGGATGATCAGCTTTATTTTTGTCCCTAAGGAAAATATTATTAAACTAGCTATCTGAGGAAGTGAGATGTATTATAATCACTAACCCATTACACTTACAATGTTTTGGTAAAAAAAAAAAAAAAAAAAACACCCTTTTAAGACATTTAGTTCAATCCCTCTGTTTTGCTGAAAAAAAATACTTATTTGATGATTATTTGTTTGAAATATTAGAAATGTCAGGCTAACTTCTTCACTTTTCCCTTTTCACAGCTTAAAATTGACTACCTGGAGATACCTCCATTTTGAGGTACAGCTGAGGCAGCTGAGCAGATGAAAATTGTAATGTCCTTCATTGAAGAGGCACGCCAAAAGCTACGGATGGAAACAAAGACTTGGTATAGAGTCAGAGGGAAAAAAAAAGAAAGAAAAAGGAATTGGTATGTGCTGGGCTAGGAATAAGAAGCCTAAGATTACCTATGTATGAGAAAATATGATCCTAATTTTAGGATACATACATTTTTGTAAGCAATTTCAAAAAACATAAAGCTACATGGAAATATCTATCATAGAATCATGTAGCATGTAACTCAGCTTTATATTTTGTTCCTACTGTGTAATTTTGGGGGAATATTTGCCACTAAGAATGCCTATAAAATTAAGTAATTCATGAATATTTAAACTGTTAACATTCAATTAATGTTAACTGTGTTAATTGCATTCTGTTATGTATGTGTCTACCAGGAACAGTTTTTAGATGACCAAAATCCTTTCACATTTAGAAAGCAAACAAACTTAAATGCATCAAAACAGAAAATACTAACAGCAAACTAAGAATTAATGAAAGATAGAGAATACTATATATAAGACAGGAGAAAAAAAGTCAAGACATGGGAAAATCAAAGGAGATAAAAAGAAAAAGAAAGAGGAAAAAAAAAAAGAAAAAGAGCTTTGACTCCAGAGACAAAAATATAATGTATTATTAAACCTTTATATTGTGGTACCATCTAGAGGCCAAATGGCACAATTCTCCATTTTGCTAGGAGATGTACAAATGTAGAAAATGACAGATATTCCCTCTTCAACTTAAGGAATGGATACAGCAAACTCACAGCAACTCAATATTTATATTATTCCTTCTTTCTGGTGTATTTTCTATCTGTTTCTATTCTTTTACAATACCTGAGCTATCTTTGGGTAAATAGTGGATCCATACTTCTAACCTGCCAAACAGCTGTGTCATTTGCAGAAACAACAAGTGTAGAAACTAGAATGTGCCCATTTGCTACAAGAATTTAGAGATTTGTCCCCATCAAAATGTTATAATGGCAAGAAATGCACCCATTGCACCCAAATGAACACTACAAATACCATGATGCTTTAGCATTACAAAGATTGTCTGCAAGGCTTCCAAAATAGACTTTTGATACTATGTATGGTGAAAAGTGGAAGATCAAATAAATAAAAAATAAAAATATATAATAATATATGATAAATATATGGCAACCTCAAATCCTCCTGCTCTTCAGGCTCAGATTTTTGGAAAGAATCTCTGGAATATGTTTTCTGTTGCTATTTTTTGATGCTAAATTACTGTGCAGCTCCAAGCAAGAAGCATTTAAATGACACAGTTTCATGCAATCTACTGCAGCTCAAGTGACTTGCGGATAAGCTAGCCCAAGGGCTGGAAGCCGTCGGAACAATATTACTTGAAGCTCTTGTTGAAGCTCAGTTTTACTTGAATTGGTCAACCAAAGCAAATAGATCTAGTTAGTTGGGGCAGAGCACCACATTAATGATGCTGAGTTGCCTCCAGGCATTCCAGGTTAGCTCTGGTATCTCAGAGCAGTTCCACTCTCTGCTCCATCGCCAAAATATGCTATCTAAGGGGACTGTCCTTTACTTAAACAGGCTTCTTTTTTTTTTTTGAAATTAAACTGTTCCTTCATAAATCACTAAGGGTGTGATTCTAAGCTCACTGGATTCTTAGAGAGCTTGTCACTGATTTCATAGAGTTTTAGACTGAATTTTCTAAGTATAAACTTCATTTTATTCCTGGGCTGGGATTTTTTTTTTTTTTTTTTTGATGCTCATTTAAAATGAAATTTTGATTTGTTCCAGCAAAGCACATGGAGCTCAATATAAAATGCAGTGATATAACACTGCTTCAGGAAGAGTGGCTGCAAGAAAACAGTGACCATCCCAGATGGTATACATAGCTTTATTAATTCTTCATTTAATTAACATACAAAAAAAAAAAAAAGACATTTTTGCACTGGGAAATTGATAGCCCATTTGCAACAAAGTCAATGAAAAAATTCCTATTAACTTTAGTAAGAGGAAAAATATATGTTGGATACTAGAAAATGTTTTGACTCTACTTCCTTCTGCAAGATGATACAGCAATGAAAATAAAATTTTCTGAAAGATGAAATATGGTATTTTATATGAAAAATTATCTAAAGCTACTCTAAACCATCCATTTGCCATCATCCCTCCAAATCATCTTTACCTGGACCTAGCATCTAGGTATAGGTAATATAATACCTGATAACATAATACTTTAATAAGCTAGCACATATTTATACTGTATGGAAGTATATAGTTATACTATCTTCATGAGACAGTATAAACAAATTCCCTTGTTTCATAAAATGGAAAAAAAGAGTTCTGTTAACTGAGTCTTGTTTAAAATGTTACATTTACAGGACATATTATACATTTCCCATATTCCCTTTCAAAAACTATACACCTGAATTATTAGATACTTCCTCCTAGAGCTGGTGCTGCATTTCCTCTGAACTTATGTGCCCTGATCTTGCTTGACAGTGCAAATGTCACTATGGTAGTGGCAGCAAGAAGTTTAAATATATAAGACACACAAAAGTTAAGACATTTTTCTATACTATTTTGGGGATGTTAACTGCTTTAATCTATGTTTTTTAAAGCATAATTGCTTCATGAAAGACCAGATGTTTATCTCTTTATTTGTGTGTTTTTCTGCTGTGAAAAGATTTATATCCTTTATCACATCTCAGGATTTTCTCAGGAGAGCTGTAGACGCTTTTGTGGAAAATCAGTTCTGTGAAGCTGCGAGCTTTTGGGTAAGCCTAGCAAATATGAAAGGTGAAAAGTAAGAGCTTGCTTTAACCTTGCTATTTTTTATAAGTTAATCCTGACTGATGGATAGAAGAAGGATCATGGGTGTCACAGTTGTAGCACAGAGACCCAAAGAAGAAAATCTGACCCATTAGCAAGCAGTCAATCATAATGCAGCCAACTGGTCCTCTCCCTGGAAGTTGGAAAGTACGGCGAAAAAACATAGTAACCTGGTATGACAACCAGTTTTGCTGATTTAATTGCAGCAGTTGAGTAATAGTAAGGTATTTGGGAAGCAAATAAGTATAAGGAAAACAGCAGTAAGAAAGGACAACAACCTGTTAGATACCGTATAACACTTTAGCTGTTAGTAGAGAATAAACTGAAAACCCATGGGGAATCTGTTATGCTTTTCAGGATGTACTTGATTACAGTTGCTTGATGTTTCTCTCTACTTTTCCTTAGCTGTTTTTTTTTTTTTTTTTCA